>NC_077227.1:502086263-502455638 GCF_027887165.1 Monodelphis domestica
GAGGAAATTCAGTTGGGTATTGGAAAATACACACTCCTCTCTGTAGCTAAGTAGGCAAGGTATTTGGGAATAAGCCATCATTGGTATATGGAAAAAGAAAGAGGGGAATATGTCTCCTTAGCTCCTCTGACTATGATATGCATGATTTCATGCATGCTTCAAAACACCAAGGATCCAGGATTCCACTGGCAATGGTTCCTCCCTGAGAATCATGGAAAGAAAGCTGGGATTCTGTGATAGCTGTCTTGATGTATTTGAAGAGATATAATGCAGAACTGGGACTAGACTTGTTCCACTCAGCCCTGCAGGGCAGAATTATGAGCAATGGGTAGAAGATACAAAGAAGAAAATTCTGGTTTGATGTTAAAAAAAAAATCTTCTTAACAGTTACAGCTATCCCAAATTGAAATAGGTTGCCTTAGGAAGTAGTGATATTTTCCTCGCTAGAGGTCCTTAAGCCAAAGATGGAGGACCATTTGTCAGTATATTATAGGGGGTGTTGTTTAGATGTGGGTTGGACAAGATGGCCTCTGGGGTCTATTTAGCTCTGAGACTCTGGTATAGTAGAAAGAATGCAGGCTTAAGTTAGAGGATATGAGTTTGAATCCTGACTCTGTCACTTGCTATTTGTGCGACACTGGACAAATTACAATCACTCTGCACTCAGTTCTTCATTTATAAAATGAAAAGGATGGAATAGGTGACCTTAAAGGTCACTTCCAGATTTAAATCAGTGATTCTGTGAAGGTAAAAGAAAACAGGTAATTCTAAGAAGATAAATGGTTTTCATTTTGTAGCTTTGTTTCTTATGTGTCCAGTTCTGCTTGCTAAATAAATTAAGCATTGTTGACCACATCCCTGGGTAGCTAGATGATGCAGTGGATAGAATTCTGGGCCTGGAGTCAGGAAGCCTCATCTTCCTGAGTTCAAATCTGGCCTCAAACACTTTCTAGCTGTGTGACCTTGAGCAAATCACTTAACCCGTATTTGTCTCCATTTCCTCATCTGTATATATACGCAAATAAACACACACAGAATACTTTGCAAACCCTTAAGTGCTATGAGCTGGAGAACGAAATGGCAAACTTCTCTAGTATCTTTTGCTCAGAACCCCCCCCCCCCCATGAGGTCCCAAAGAGTTAAAATGCAACTAAAAAAATTACCACAACAAACATGAGACTCCCTGGGAGGGACATAAAGCCTACAACTACTCAGGAAGATATAAGGACCTCTCTGGTGAATAGTAACAATAATAAATAAGATAAATGGATCTAATTAGGTAAGTAGACTTTTGCTTGGGTATAGACTTTTTTTGCTCTTATCCACATTAGGTAGGGCAGGAATGTACAAACTCCCAATTAGAGCATCTGAAAATATTACTCTGTGTTGTCTCTAGAAAAGACTGGAACCATCCTGAATAAAGTTGCCCACAGAAATTGAGCCTTCAAGACAGGGAACCAGTATGACAAACAGGTAGCTTACCCTAGCCACTGACTATGAGGATGAGCCAGGAAAGCCTCTGAAAAGAGGGCAGAAGGCTGAAAGCTGCCCTTCAAGTGAGTGTCAAGGGTGAGGAGAATTATGCAGTGATGTGTCTCTTCATCAGTGGGATAAGAATTAAGATACCTATGGTGTCTGCTTTGTCAGGTTGTGGTAAGGACCAAATGATCTCATGTTTATAAGCACAACATGAACACAAGCTATTCCTTCTTATCGCTGGAACTGGAATCAAGAAGAACTGCCTCAGAAGACAGCTAGGTTGTTACTTAGTCTTTTCAATCATGTCTAACTCTTCATGATCCCATTTGGGGTTTTCTTGGCAAAAATACTGGAGTGGTTTGCCATTTCCTTCTCTAGTTTCCTTTACAAACCAGGAAACCGGTCACCTTTGGAAAAATTACTTAACATCTCTCAGCCTTGATTTCTTCATCTATAAAATGGAGAAAATGTCACTTACCTTACAGGGTTGTTTTGAAGATTAAGTGAACATATACACATACACACATATATACATATATGTACAGTCATTTAACATATGTGTATCTATGTAAATACAAATGTACATATGCATATCTATATATACTTTATGGATCAGTCATTTAATATATACAGTTGTTTTATACATGTGTACACAAATGTACACACAAAGGGCTTTGCAAACCCCAAAGTGCTATGCAAATGCTAGCTATTACTATAATTAGCAATTGCCAAGACAACTAGACTACTAGATCACAGGAGTATTGTGAACATTGCATTCCTAGACCGATTTTTATCAAGAAAAAATTTCTTTTTTTTCATTTTTTCTTGTCATGCAAACCCCACCTCCATACTGGTCTTTGTTATAAGAGCACACACATACATAACCAAAAACCCCAAATAAAACCAAAAAGACATTGATGTGAAAGACTACACCAACAGTAATCTTTCTGGAGGAGGATAACATTCCCTGTCACAAGACTTTCAGGATTGTCCTAGATCATTGCACTGCTGAGAGTAGCCAAGGTTTCACAGTTAATCATCATCCGAAATTGCTGTTACTGTGTACAATGTTCTCCTGGTTCTGCTTATTTCACTCTGCATCGGTTCCTGAACATCTTTTCAGCTTTTCTGAAATCATCGTGCTTATCAAGAAACAATTTCTAACCAATTAGAACTGCTTAGAAGAGGAATGAACTACCTCAGAAGATCATGAGTTCTCTTTCAGTGGGCATGCTCAAGGCTGGGTGTGTATTTGTGGATATATTATAGTTGAAATTCCTGAATACATATGGATTGAACTATATGGTCCCTGAGGTCTTTCTGATTCGAATGAAGAAACAAACTGTCCTATATGAAAGATTAATAATGCATACAAACATCAACAAGTCATTTAACTGCTCAACCTCATTTTCTTATCACTAAAATAAGTGATAATGATATCCATAGCACCTACCTCACTAAGCTATGATGAGGATGAAATGAGATAATGTATGTAAAACTTTCTGTAATGCTCATTTGTTTTAATGATAGATTGTCTGTACCCAGTTATCTAATTCGAGCCAAATGACTAATGAATGAATCCTCCCACTGCATGGCCAATAAGTGATCATTGTACCTCTGCCTCGGTGGCATCCTAGAATAGTAAAAAGACCTGCCTTTGAGAACTACCTCTATCATTTACTAGCTGTGACCATGAATATGTCACCTCTCCTCTGTGATACTCATTTTTCTCATTTGTGAAATGATGAAGTTGAGCAAAATTATCTTTAAGGCTTTACTCTGCTTTGATATTCCTTATGCCTACTTCAGCCCTGCCCCTGTTTAATCTGCGATGGTTTCCTTGGTATCTTCAGGAAAGTAGAATGTAGTCAACACTTCTCTGAAGGAGCTAGCTGTGGCTGGATACACATTAAAAAGTAGTCACACAAGCCTAAAAAAAAGATGAGAGAATTAGTGTTTTGCCATGATACTTTAAAGGATTCAGCAGGATCCCTGATCATAATGCAGGTTCTCCTTTGGAGCTTCCCTACCTATGGAGTTTTCTCAGATCAGGCTGCAAGGTATCTCAGCAGAGGAAAGGAGGGGTATAATTGAGCTTCAAGTTTGGATTCTTTTTTTTTTTTTTTGCTAGCTAGGTAGGAAGTGTGAATTCTGACCAGGCACCACTCTGCTACCTCCTGGAAAAGCTCCTCAATCCAGCCACAGCTAGCTCCTTCAGAGAAGTGTTGACTACATTCTACTTTCCTGAAGATACCAAGGAAACCATCACAGATTAAACAGGGGCAGGGCTGAAGTAGGCATAAGGAATATTAAAGCAGAGTAAAGCCTTAAAGATAATTTTGCTCAACTTCATCATTTCACAAATGAGAAAAATGATAGTGTTTTGCACATGGTACATGCCTAATAAATGCTTGATTCATTCATTCATTTTTTTAAATGAAGAAATGTCTTATCGATAACATTTTTTCATAACTGTCATTTCCTGTAATTCTCTCATCACACAATTCTGGGCCCTCCCTTCTCACAATCCTTCTCCGGTAGCAAATCCTAGGGAAGGTATTTAATATGAGGAGCCTTTAAATGTCACTACAAAGTAAGGCAGATGAGATTTTTACAATGACAATCTTTCACTCACATTTCTTGGGGGAAAACCAAACCAAAACAAAAAAGAGATTGGCAAAGGGAGGGAAAAGAGACAGGCTGGTTTTTTGTTGTTGTTGTTGTTTTTTTAAAACAAACTTTTATTAAACTCAACTTCTGTACTAACTGTGGTGGCATTTGCCAGATGAGGCCTACAAAGCTTCCTTCGGAGATAGCAGCCACTTTCAGATTGTGCCGATAAAAAAAAGAAGTTATGAAATAAAATGACATTTGCTTCTTTGGAGCAGTTTATCTTCTCTGCTGCCCAAACCTATTTTTGTGGTGTAGCATGTTGGGCTTTGAGATGAGTTGGCGCCTTGAGATGCTAAGGCTTTCTGGGAGCCACCCATCGCCACCCGGCAATCTCACAGATTTATTTATTTGTTTGTTTTTATCTCTATTCAGAGGCAATGACAAAGTGGGAGCAGAGATTTGAGTGCTTAAAGGGTCCTATGGGCCAAAGTTGGACACACTCCAGACTCAAATTTCATTCTCCCTTTAGCTGACTGCACTATTGGCAAGTCTAAATATCAGCCTGTTCCAGCTTGGAAATGTGAAAATTAAGAAAAGAAAGTTTAAAAAAAATTAAAAGGATGAGTCATCTTTGGATCCCTTGAGCATTCTGGCTGCTTTAATTCTAGTCTTTGCTGCCTGTCTCCTGTTTCCCCTGGATCTAGCTATCCAGAGCATGTTTGGAGGATACTAGAGCTGAAAGAAAGCCTTACAGAGACAGATCACAGGGTCTTCAGGTGGGCTGGCCCCTGAGAGAATTTCTGTTGGTTCTAGTTGGCAGTATTTTTTTAAACCTTTACCTTCTGTCTGAGAATCAAAACTGTGTGAGGGCCAGGCAATGAGGATTAGGTGACTTGGCCAAGGTCACACAGCTAGTAAGTGTCCCATCCTATCTCAAGTCCTGGTTTTCAATCCAATGAGCCATGGAGCTGCCCCCAACTATTTGCATGCCTAAGAAAACAGCTAAGAAGGAAGATTTTGAAAAGGTCTAAGCCAGCTAAGTCAAGAAATTAGCAACAGCCCTTAGAACTTAGTAGAAGTATTGTAGGGGGGTTGTATGAGGGCACAAAATTCCTGATTATGAGTTCTGGCTTCTCCATTAATTCTGTGCAAATATGGAAAGTCACTTCAAATGATTATGAGATTTATAGCAGGAAGGAACTCTTTGTGGTTGTTAAATCATTTTCCCGTCATGCCTGACTCTCTGTGGCCCCTCTGTGTTTTCTTGGCAGAGGTACTAGAGTTGTTTGTCATTTTGTTCTTTGGTTCATTTTATAGATGAGGAACTGAAGCAAAAAAGGTTAAGTGATTTGCCCAGGGATACACAGCTCATCACTGTCTGAGGCCAGATTCGAACTCATAAAGTGGAGTCTTCTGACTTCAGGAGCAATACTCTCTCCCCTGCACCAGAAGGAATCTTAGAGGTCCTTTAATCCAACTACCTTATTTTGCAAATGGAGGAACTGAGACCCAGAGCCCTTAAGTGACTTGTCCAAGGTTTTGTATATGGTATTCAAACCCATACCTTCTGATTCCAGATTCAGGACTCCTTCAATCCCTCTAGATCTGTTTTCTCCTTTCCTGATCCCAAAGACTCTTTTTCAGCTCTAACATTTGTTCTAATGGCCTTCTCCAGATCCAACCTCCTGTGTTCTAAGGTCCTCTCTAGTTCAGGTATCACTGAGGTCCCCTCAAGTTCTATCACTGTTTCCTAAGGTCCCTTCCAGTGCTCATACTCATGAGTCTTTGACCGAAGCACAGACGAATCAGCAGGTGCTTTATTTAGAACTTTGTAGAAAACATCAATGTAGTTGAAAGGCAAATTAGTGAACTGTGGGGAAAGCTAGCTTCTTACTAAGAGGCATGAGGGGGGCAGCTGCCATAGACACGTCCTTGAGTGGGTGCTGAAGGCAGAGTGTTATAACTATCCAACAACCTGCAATGCCTCACCCACCATTCCACATGAACACTGTGAGGCAGGCCACATTTGAAGCAAAATAGGCAATGGCATTCTGCTTAAGTAGGGCAGATAGGTAGCACAGTACATAGAACGCTGGACCTGGAGGCAGGATCTGAACTTGATAACCTACTAGCTATGTGGCCCTGGGTAAGTCACATAACTTTTGTCTTAGCTTCTTCCTTTGTACTATGGACTGGAGAAGGAAATGAAAACCACTCCAGTATTTCTGCCAAGAAAACCCCAAATGGGGTTACTGAAACAACTAACCAACAACAAATTCTATGCAATATAATTTAAAGGCTACTGTTGATCTGTCCTCTAGGCCTGCAACTTTACCATTTGAGATTAATTTCTTTGAGTTTCAGGGAACTCTTCAACAAATTCATTTGTACTAATTGATATCTGCTTAGTGTTATCACTTCCAGAGGCATAGACTCCCTCTCTCTCTCCCCCCTCTCTCTCCCTCTCTCCTTCTCTGTCTCTCTCTCCTTCTCTCTCTGTCTCTCCCTCTCTCTCCATCTCCTTCTCTCTCCCTCCCCCTCTCTTTCCCCTCTTTCTCTCTCTCCCTCCCCCCTCTCTCCCTCTCTGACTCTCTGTCTCTCTCTCTCTCTGTCTCTCTGTCTCTCTGTCTCTCTGTCTCTCTCTCTCTGTGTCTCTCTATTTCTCTCTCTGTCTCTCTATTTCTCTCTCTGTCTCTGTCTGTCTGTCTGGGAGAGATAGCAGGTACAATATACCAGCTACTGTCTTGCTTAGGGATCAGTTGACAGTTTGCTGAAAAAGACAAGAATCAGGTGGACTTGGAGAAGTAAAGGGAGGTGATGTCCTGGAAATGAGGAGGAGGCACAAAAAAATCTAGGTGAAAAGTTACTCAGGCTAGATTGTACTTTCTTCAATTTCAGGAGTCCTCCACCACCACCATCTTTGGAACCTTGCCAGTACTGCATTCTCATAGTACATAGAGTGCTGGACCTGGAGGCAAGAAGACCTGAGTTCAAATCTGGCCTCAGACACTGCCTAGATGTGTGCCCTTGGACAAATCATTTAATTCCTATTTGCCTCATCTTTGTCAAAAAACCAAACCAAACCAAACCAAACCAGATCATGAAGAGTTGAAAAGAGCTGAACTACAGCAATCAGTGCTTACTTGGAGCAGAGACCATAAAAGGAAATGGGTTAAAAAAAAACCAGACCTCGCACAGTGGCCTGTGCAACAACCTGCATTTTTCTAGACTGAGGTCAAAGAGGAAGAGCAGAGCAGAAAGCTTGCCCAGTCATCTGGCATCCCAAGCCTGTGAACAGACTGCTCTGTGTGGAGGCTGTGCCTTGCTGATCTAAAGGCACAAAATGCACTGAGGGAAAAAATAAAACTAACCACTGCTTATTTCCTTGGAGCAGAAGAATGCTTCCTCAGTTCCCCTGGAAGGTGCAAAATATTTTTCCCATGCAGGCTGCCTCCCACTAGAAATCTGCTGAGAAATTCTTGCAATTTGCATGCATCCTAGATACTTCATGCAATCAAAATGGTGCCAGCTTGGCAAAGTGGGGATGAAATCAGCTCTCAGACAGTCAAGTGCTCACCTGAACCCACAGGGGGGAAGGAATCCAGGGTCTGGACCTAGAGCGTGGGCATAACCACAACTCCAGAGCTCAGCTCTCTCACTGAGTTTCCTCTGAATAACTGCAGCTGGAGTGGAGATGGGAAAAAAGTGTCATTATCAGGTTGACATGTGTCAACTTCTCAGAAAGAATGACATCTTGCCAAGTCCCCAAGGATCTTAGGCTGATGCCTTTCTCTTTTTCCTGTGGCTTCTGATGAGTGAGAGAGCCTCATCTTGTATCTGGCTATCAGAGGTATCATCTCATGACTGGACTTCACATGACTTCTGAGCCCCAGAGCTTTTTTTAGGGGTAATTGGAAGTTCACATAATTTGAGAGCTGGAAGGGACCATACTGGTAGCCATCTATACCAATCCACATCCCAAAAGGACCCCCCATCACATAACTGAGAAGTGGTCATCTGGTTTCTGCTTGAAGATCTCCACTGAAAGGAACATTTTGAGGTAGTCCATCCCACTCTGGGGCAGCTTAAATCATTAGGAAGTCTTTCATGGCATCAAGCCCAAAGGAGCCTTACTTACTCCCCTCTGTTGCTCACAATTTTGCCTTCTGGATCCAAACAGAACAAGGTTTATGATTCTTCCACATGGTAGCCCTTCCCATACATGAACAATTAGCAAATGTTTTTTTTTTTTTCTCGAATCTGCCTCTAATTCCTTCAAGGAATCCTCATCTGAACTAAATTAAATGCCCTTCCCTGGTTCCTGGTCACTCCTTACAACTTATTGATGTCCTTCTTTTTGGCACCTAGAACTAAACACAATACAGCTGGTGGAATCTAACTAGGGCAGGGTACATGCAGAAGAATGATGATCTTTTTATATCTCGAAGTGATGCCCCTCTCAAGGCTACCCACGTTTGCATTTGTTTTTTTGATTGCTGAACCACCCTCCTAACTTATATTGAACTAGCAGGTGACTTAAGCACTCAGATCTTTTTAAAACTACTGGGTAACTATGTCTCCCCCATATTCTTGAACTTGAGAAATTGATATTCAAGGATCTTTGAATTTAGAAGCAGGAAGAAATTTCACAGATAATAAAACTGAGGCTCAGCTAGATGAATTGATTTCCTCAGAATCTCAAAAGCAGCAGAGCTGGAATTACAATCTACATCCTTTAATGCCAAATCTTTCTACTTTCTACTTTCTACTAGAGCATGCTTGCTGGAGAGAGAGAAAAAGACAGAGAGAAACAGAGACAGAGACAGAGACAGACAAACAGACAGAGCGACAGAGACAGAGGACAGGGAAAGAGAGAGAGAGAGAGAGAGAGAGAGAGAGAGAGAGAGAGAGAGAGAGAGAGAGAGAGAGAGAGAGAGAGAGAGAGAGAGAGAGAGAGAAAGATTATAAAGATGGATGCATGGTTCTGCCTTCTTGACCCAGAAACAATATCCCTTTCACCAGAATCCTGATTAAGGAATTGTTACTGGAAATCCAATATGGGCAACAATAACACAATACCATTGCCTTGCATGTTGGCATAGGGTCTACTAAATTACATATTTGAACAAAAGCCAGTTGGTCAAAAACATCTATTAAGCACTTACTATGTATTAAATGCTGGGCTCTGTACTGGCAATATAAAGAAAGGTCAGAAATAAATGCTCTATGCAAACAGTAACAACAGAAAAATCCCACAGTACTGGTTCTCAAGAGGTTCACGTTCCAATAGTGGGACAATATGAAAATATTTTAATTAATAAAAGAAGTTGGCAGTCAAATCTGGCCTCAGACACTTCTTAGCCATGTGACCCTGGGCAAGTCACTTAACCCCCATTGCCTAACCCTTACCACTCCTCTGCCTTGTAACCAATATACAGTATTGATTTTAAGACAGAAGTATGAAAATTTAGCACGAACCTGTAGTCTGTCTTTGGCATTCCAAAACAATCTTTGGATTTTAAAAGGTTTAATATTAAGATTGTTTCTTCCCCTCCCCTCGTTAAATAAGAATGCAGCCAAAGCCTGTTTATCTGTAAACAATCTACTTAGGATAGTGGGGTAGAGGAAAGATAGTGCTGGGCATATGCACACTGCAGCATCCTAAAGGTCTCATCACTCTGAGGGTCCAGAAGACCTCACCGCTTGCCCAGAGTGAGGTTGGAGTCCTCCAACCAGAGGATTTTGGAAAAGGATATCATGAAGAGCATAAATTGGAATAGCAGGAGAAAGAGGGGGCTTTTTTGGCTAGTAATCCAGTGCAAAAAGGTGTGCATAGGTCTGGTTCTCAGAGGAAGCTGCTAAGGAAATGGCTGTTCACATGTGACTCATGCTCTCTCTTTCTCTCGCCTGCTTTTTGATATTTAATAAATAATTATACAGTTAGATAAGTCTCCAAAGAAATTTAATTTTAACAGTTGGTAAGCATTTTAAAAAAAAGGAAGTGGAAGTGACCTCAGAGGTTAACCCTCCTTTTACAATTGAAGAAACTGAGTCCCAGTGTAATTAAGTGATATCCAGATCTGATGATCTTGTAAAGGAAACTGAGAAAAAATGGTCATGGAGGTAAAAAGAGAACCACAATGGAACAGTATCATAAGAATCAAAGAGGTGAGAGTATCCAAAAGAACAGGGTAGTTAATAGAATTTAATAATCAGAGACCTAAAAAGGGAACTGGCTGAGTGTAGTTATCAATACGGTATTAACTGGGGATCTTGGAAAGAGCAATTTCGATAAAAGGTAGGTTTGAAAGCTAGATTTCGAGGGAATGGGAGGGGTTTCTAGAAAGTCGTCTCCATAGAGGTTCTAGCCAAAATCCACGACAGCCAATGAGATCTTCAAGCAAGTGAAGAGAGGGGAGAGGTCCAGAATAGAACCCTGAAGTACATTCATACACATAAGTTATTCTTTCCAGAGAATAGAGAATCTTTCCATTTATAAGGAAGAAGAATATTGGGAGAAAGAGATTGAACCAGGTTTGTAAGATTTGGAGATAGAAGGGATTGTAGAAATCTAGTCTAAATTACTTTATTTTATGAGGAAATTGAGACCCAGAAATGTTAAATGGTTTACCTAAATTGAATAATGCTTTCTAGTGTGGAAATGAATATTGAATTGGGATATTTTTTGAGAAATAATTCCCCTTTTGGTCCCAAGAAGAGTATTAATTTTGAAAACTACAAAACCATCTCTCCCCAAGGCTATGAAACTGGGTTGAGTCCTCTTTTCTTTTGTTTCAATATAAAAACTGGCAAGGTGGAGACCCACTCCTGTAAACAGACTTGATTATATCATGAAGTTGGCTTGGCAACCACCATGATGGAGGTCCCCAGCAACATACACTGTAGTCACAGAGCACGTCTTTTGGCATCCTTGTTGCACACTCCTTCCTGTGATAAAGGGGTTCCAGTCTCTGATTTCACTTCCTGTGTGTCTGTTCTCCAAGATGTCCTGGGGAGGGACTGAATGATGATGGTAGAAAGGATATACAATGACTTGCATGATATAAAATTGGGCTTTTGGGTGGGGATGGGGAGACTGGCCCAGCCCTCCTACCTATCCACTAATTTTGCTCACACTAAAGCTTCTGCTCTCCCTTTCTCTGGCCCAGTTTGGCTGCCTGGCTTGAGTTCTATGACATCTGTTTGGACTGCGAGAGAGAGCTATTGGCCAGTTAGATTTTCCTGACTGGAAGATTAATAAATTAAAATTTTAAACTAAAAATATAGCCTCCAAAGTACCTTACTCATTATGAAAGAGTTGAGATTAGAACCTAGATCATCTGACTCTAATATATTACCTTTTGCACTGCACCATGCAGCCAGAAAATCTTAAGTGTCAGAGTAATGAGATCTTTATTTATCTGATAGTCAACAGGAATGTTCAAAGTAGAAGGCTCAATCAGCAGTCCCCACCAGTACTAAGATCTATGTTCCTAATGAAAAAGCCATGTCCTGCTACAGACTAATTATGCATGCCCGGAAATAGAGCCCAAACCCCAGCTCTAGGCATGTTCCCGCCATATTTTCCCACAGCATTTTACAATAAGGACATCTTTTAAGTACTTTTCCCAAAAAAGTACTTTTCTCCCCCAAAGCCCATAACATAGGAAGTGTCACCTTTTCATTTTTGCAGAAGGAAATAAAGGTCAGAAATATGAAGTCATTTGCCCCAATCATGTAGCCAGACAGCTGGTGTCTCATGTCACCACTCTCCAGCTTACTCCTTGTGTATCTGCAGGTCAGACTGTGCCAAACCTCCATGAAAGCAACAGGAGGACCCAAAAATGCAGAGGGTAGGAGGGGAACCCCCCTGCCTGCACAGCCATTAAATACTAGGCTAAAACTCCTGTCACTTTGAGGAGTTTTCATTTATCCTGCCTCATTGGTGAATCAGCTCTCCCTCATGCAGGGCCTCCAGAGGAACGTTATTCTTTCAATGCACAATTAGAACAAACAAGTGGAACTCAAATTAATTCAGCACAAAAGTGGAACAAATTTTGTGATTTGCAAGGCAAATGCACGTCAAATCTCCCAGTGGTGTGGTATGACTCGCCTTTGGGAATTGCCAAATGATGTTTGGTGAGCAGTTAAGGCCCTTAGTGGGCAGCCACCCTGGGGCTTGATGCTCATGCCCACAATGGAATTTGCTCTCAGCTTTCCCAGGATCTTTTGGCTTTGCCCAAAGTCATTTAATTCTAAAACCAGAGGGGAGGGGGCAGCTGGGTAGCTCAGTGGATTGAGAGTCAAGCCTAGAGATGGGAGGTCCTAGGTTCAAATCTGGCCTCAGACACTTCCCAGCTGTGTGACCCTGGGCAAGTCACTTGACCCCCATTGCCTAGCCCTTACCACTCTTCTGCCTTGGAGCCAATACACAGTATTGACTCCAAGAGGGAAGGTAAGGGTTTAAAAATAAATAAATAAACAAACAAACAAATGAATGAATGATTAAACAAACAAATAAATAAAACCAGATGGGATCTTGAAAGGTCATTTGAACCATACCTCTGCCTCTAAAAAAGACTACTTAAAAGGTGTACTTATGGAGAAGCAGATCTTTTTATTTTTAGAGAACTGAGAATGATTATGTGCATTCTTCCCTTGGGAAGCCATTTCAATTCCAATTCAAACATTCCATATTTTCACTTCCCCTTTTTAGACACAACATATTCCTGAAAACTGCGTCTTAAAGTGGATCTCTGTAAGATAGAAACATGGTTCCTAAGAAGAAATGAAGGGACTTTAGAGATTGTGTAATCTATGAACTTTCCCATAAATCCTTGCCACATGCAATTTGTCTTCACCTGTTTAACCAAGAATAAACTCTTCTGAATAAGTTGGTAAAGGAGTAATTCTTAGACAATGTAGAATGAATAATATCTATATTATTATTAGGCCAGACTCTTGCCCCATCCCAGAATCTGGTTTAAACTATGTATATAGGGCAGTGATGGCAAACCTTTCAGAGACCAAGTGCCCAAACTCTACCCTCATGTCACATGTGAGCCCCTGCCTTACTCCAGACTTGGAGGGAGGAAGCGCTCCCATTGAGCTGCTGGACAGAGGGCAAGTGGTGAGAGAAATGTCCTCAGGCACACATGGAGAGGGGAAGGGAGCAGTCCCCTGTGGCACATGTGCCATAGGTTTGCCAACATGGATCTAGGGGGTAAGTAGCTTCAGCAGATAGAGAGCCAGGCCTGCAATCAGTAAGATTCATCTTCACAAGTTCAAATCTGGCCTCAGACACTTACTAGTTATGTGACCCTGGGCAAATCACTTAACTCATTTGCCAAATGGCAAATCACTCAGGTATCCTTGCCAAGAAAATTTCAAATAGGGACCTGTTGAGTTGGACTGAATAAAACTGAACCACAATAATAGCAAAGCTGCACTAACACTTCAAAAGAATTCTGATCACCTATAATAATTTATATAACACTTTAAGGGATGCATAGTTCTTTATTTATTTATTTACATTGTTTCATTTGATTCTTACAACAACCCTCTAATATAGGTGCTATTATTATCCCCATTATACCAATGAGAATACTGAGGTTGAGAAACATTAAGGAGCTTGTCTAGACAAGTTAAAAACTAGCAAATATCTGAGGCAGGATTTGATCTCCAATCTTGTTGTAAGGATCAAATGAGATAATATTTGTAAAGTTTTGAACACAGTACCTATCACAAAGTAGGTGCTATATAAATTCTAGATAGAGTAATAATAATACACATTCTTACTTTACTTACTATGCCACCTAGCTGATATGAATGCTTCCTTTACCACTGACCAACTGGCCAATTGATCCAATATACCTGTGGCCAAAAACACAACTCCTGGCCAGCTTTCTGGTACATTTAGGTTGGTCTTCAGCCAATAGTCCCTTCCAGATTAAGATGACCTTCTCTTCTCTAGGAGCCTAGGGTGCCATGACAAAGTAATGGGCAGTACAATCACCAAATAAAGAACAAATTAGAAATAAAATTAATTAAATGAGCAGCTTCCCTTTGAGCTCACACTTTACTTAGGCATCAGCTAGGTGGTACAGTAGATAGAGTGCCAAGCCTGGAAATTCATCGTCCAGAGTTCAAATTCAGCCTAAGACTCTTACTCGCTGTGTGACCCTGGGCAAGAGACTTAGCTCTTTTTGCCTCAGTTTCCTCATCTGGAAAAAGAACCTGAGAAGGAAGTGGCCAAATCACTCCAGGATCTCTGTCAAGGAAACCTCAAATGGGGTCAGGAAGAGTAGGATGCAACTGAACAACAACCAGTTCCCAAAAGCAGAGACGAGGCAAGAGTGTTTGGGTATTCTAGGCATGGGCAACAGCCAGTGGCACAGAGCTATGGAAGCAAGGGGTGAATGTTCCCTGTGGGAAACATCAAGTAGGCTAGCATGACTGGATTATAGAGTTCATGAAAGAAAGCAGTGAAAAATGTCAGGAAAGAGGCATTGGAGCAAGACGACAAAGGGTTTCTAATGCCAAACAGCGGGCTTTGTCATTTCTCCATGGGGCAATGGGGAGTCACCCATCACAGGAAGATGAAGCCTCTGTCATACTTTCAGATTTACCAAGTGCTTTTGGCTCCCTCCATATGGGGCAGGTAGCAGAAGTGCCATTGTTCCTACTTTGTAGAGGAACCCAAAAGCTAAGTGGGCCAGGGTGGGGGACTTGCCCACCGTTGCCTTGAGGAATTACTGAGGCTAGACCTTAGACCCAACACTCCCAACTCTACTGAGTCTACTCAGTTTTTCTTCACTCCAGAACACTCAGGATGATCCTTATGTTGTTTTCTTGATACTTTTCAGGATTTTTTTTTTAAGGGAAAAGACAAACTGTGACACTGAAACCACACTGCATAAGAATAACTTTTCAGTTGTAAAGTGGGACACAGTCACTGAAAATATATGCATTTGGGTAATTCAGAAGAGCTGACTAAGTCAAGAGGAGCCACCTGCATCCCAGACTGCTCTACCTTGCCATGTAGAAGGTGGAGGGAAATATGACTCTTCATAAGGAGGAAGGCCAAGTACCTAACCAGTGTGACAAGGAAATCACTTTAAAAGACTGATATGTATATATATATATATATATATATATATATATATATATATATATATATATAAATTTAAGGTCGCCAAGGAATTCAGCTATGTAATTCCTAAATGAAAACTCAAATCAGCCGTCAGCCTTTTATAGAGTTTAATTACAAACAGGAGGAAGAAAGGAATTAGAGATAGATAGAGAGAGAGAGAGAGAGAGAGAGAGAGAGAGAGAGAGAGAGCCAAAGGGGAGAGAAGGGAATAGGGCTTAAATACCCCCTCTGTTTAGGCTGGGCCAAAAGGCCCAAGCCCTTAGATAGCTGGGGCAAAGAAAAGAGATCAGTCCCTATTACTCACGTGACCAAAATGGAGAAACAGTCTCAGAGGCCCCCACCTTCAGCTTCCTTCAGAGCAAGCTTCTCAGAACACACTCCAACCACTCAGACCAACTCCTCAACCACCCCCCTGAGTCTTCAGACCCCTCTATCTTTAAGGAAACCATCCAAGTTCCCTCCCCTCAGTTCTCACATCTACCAATCACTGTCCATCAATTTCCCTGTGCCAATGGTGGCTCTAGCTTAACCCAGGACCGCCCAGGGGTCTCTGGCTTTGCACATGTCTGTTGAAGGTCATATTTTCAAATAATTAAATCTTTGATCCTTTGCTACAGCCCTTCCTAAATCCTGTTAACCTGAGTAGGGTAGAGATTGGAATAATTAAATTTTGATCTAGGCTGCAGCCCTTACTCAATCCTGTTAGGACTGAATAGGGTGGAGATTGATTCCAAGTATCTCCATTGTATCAATTCTAAAATCAATCATGACTCAAAGAAATTCCTGTTCTATGCTTAAGCATAGGTCAAAGCCCTTTCCATTGTTTAGCAAAAGGTTTCTGTCCTAAAGTAATCTTAAGAAGGGAGGAGGAGGAACCTCCCATGCCAATGGGGTTCACATTCCAATAGACTATCAGTAAGAAATTTTCCAAGTATGAAATTTCCCAATGGTGAAATTTCCAACATTTATAAGTCTAAGGAATTTTAAGGTTTACAATAGGAGATGGCAGGCAGGGAAGGCTAAAGAGGAGACCATATTCTCTAAGCAGTAATCAGGGTTTGTAGTCTGACAAAATGATGTTGATTTTTGCAAAGCCTTGATGATAATAATAGCTAGCATTTTTAGGTTATATTGACATGTTATTTCATTTGATTCTCACAACAATGCTGGGAGATAGGTGCAATTATTTTTCCGCGTTTTACAGAGGAGGAAACTGAGGCTGAGAAGAATTAAATGAGGGACAGCTAGTGCCCAGTGTGGAATCAGGAAGACTTGGGTTTAAATATGACCTCTCAGATACTTCCTGTTTGACCCCAGACAAATCAGTTACCCCCTTTACCTAGCCCCCAAACTTCTGAAATCTTAGAGCTGAGATTAAGACAGAACATAAGGGTTTTAAAAAGAGGGGGAGAAGAAGTTCAATGATTTGCCCAGGATCATACAGCTAGTAAGGGTTGAGTAAATATTTAAATTTAGGTCTTCCTCACTCCACTGCCGTCATCACTCTACCACTAAAGGAGGAGGGTATGTAATATTTTTCTTTTTTTAAATCAGGATTGTCCCTGGAAATTTAGACATAGCCTAGCTGAAGAAGCATGGAATGATGAAGTAAACTGATGTGTTAGAAGAGGAGGAGAAAGACAAAGAAGAAATCTGGAATTTCTAAAAAAGCATTCCCCTCCCTCCAAAAAAAAATCATCTTAAAGAATGGCCTTCAGGCCTGGAGATGGGAGGTCCCAGGTTCAAATCGAGACTCAGACATTTCATGGCTGTGTGATCCTGGGCAAGTCATTTAACCTCATTTACCTAGCTTCTGCTTCAGAATTGGTACCTAGTATCTATCTAAAATAGACGATAAGATGTTAAATTTTAAAAATAAAAAGAATGGCCCTCCCTAATAGTCAGTGGGCAGAGGGTCTTTTGATTGTCACATTTTGCCTTAGAACATGATTTTAACTTTTTTTCCTATTAAATATGCATTTAGAATGTGGGAAGCATCATTTTTGGCACTGGCATTTGAAGTAGAGGGGCCAGCTGACCTACCTGGAAATGAGGAAGGACAATGATATTGGAAGCAGCAGATCTGGGTTCTAGATTTGCCTCTAACCACTGGGAAACTTTGAATAAGACATTTAACCTCTGTATTC
The DNA here is from genome assembly GCF_027887165.1 of Monodelphis domestica. Taxonomy (NCBI): domain Eukaryota; kingdom Metazoa; phylum Chordata; class Mammalia; order Didelphimorphia; family Didelphidae; genus Monodelphis; species Monodelphis domestica. The sequence continues at coordinate 502,103,655 of NC_077227.1, forward strand.
CAAGTTCCTCAGCTCAGCTCAACCTGTTGGGCCATTCAGGGTCCAAAGTGTGGCTCCTGGAATCAAGAAGATCAAAGGTCAAATCTTGCCTTGGATACTTACTAGCTGTGTGAACCTGGGCAATTTATTTGTCCTTAAACCTCAGATACCTTCTCTGCTAATAACACCTAACTTAAAGGGCTGTTGTTAGGATTGAATGAGATCACACATGTATAAAGTGTTTTGCAAACCTGAAAGTGCTACCTAACAAAGTGCAAACTAACATTATTTCTAAAATATAGAGAATCCCAAATAAGAAATCATGCTAAATTTTAAAACCTATTCCTGCGTTCATATTTATTCCTAAATTCCCTTCTTTCAGTATTCAAATCTTCCTTTTCTGATCTAATTCCATTCATTACCCATTATTATTTTATCAAAAGACCTGAACTCCATCTCTTACTACTCACGTGACCTAGGGCAAGTCATTCAACTTGTTTTCTTGCTTAAATCATTTTTTATTTTAATTTTTAATTTCAAACATTGTTCCTTGGTTACAAAAATCATTTTCTTTTCCTCCCTCCCCTTGCCCCACCCCTCCCATAGCCAACACACAGTTTGAGTGGGTATCGTATGTGTTCTTGATCAGAACCTCTTTCCATGTTGTTGGTATTTGCAATAGGATGTTCATTTGGAGTCCATTTCCCCATTCATATCCCCTTTGACCCATGTCATTAAGCAGTAGTTTTTCTTTAGTGTTTTTACTCCCACAGTTTTTCCTCTGGATGTGGATAGTGTTTTTTCTCCTGTACCCCTCTGGGTTGTTCAGGATCGATGCATTCCCACCAATGGAGGAGTGCATTAACGGCGATTGTACCACAGTGTATCAGTCTCTGTGTATAATGTTCTCCTGGTTCTGCTCCTCTCACTCTGCATCACTTCCTGGAGGTTGTTCCAGTCTCCATGGAATTTCTCCAGTTCATTATTCCTTTACGCACAATAGTGTTCTATCATCAAGATATACCAGAGACTTCCGGGTAATCACGGCTGCAATCTAGACGCCACATGCTTCCTCTCCCCGGCACCGAACGAAATAGACTACATCAAAGGAGAATAAAAATCACCTTTGGCGGAACAGGACTCCCCAGTACTCCACAGAGGTGAAGGTACGTGGGGTTTGAACATTTCCACACTATAATAAGAAGGAGGAAAAGCTTGCACAGAAACGTGAACTGAGCCGCCCTTCCCCCCCCCACATCCCCACCAGCATTCATTACTTTCCTTTGCTATCATGTTAGCCAATCTGCTAGGTGTGAGGTGATACCTCAGAGTTGTTTTGATTTGCATCTCTCTGATTATAAGAGATTTAGAACACTTTTTCATGTGCTTATTAATGGTTTTGATTTCTTTGACTGAAAATTGCCTATTCATGTCCCTTGCCCATTTATCAGTTGGAGAATGGCTTGATTTTTTGTACACCTGATTTAGCTCTTTATAAATGTGAATAATTAGACCTTTGTCAGAGGTTTTTGCTATGAAGATTGTTTCCCAGTTTGTTATTTCCCTTCTGATTTTGGTTACATTGGTTTTGCTTGTACAGAAACTTTTTAATTTGATGTAGTCAAAATTATTTATTTTACATTTTGTGACTCTTTCTAAGTCTTGCTTGGTTTTAAAATCTTTCCCTCCCCAAAGATCTTCTGTGTATACTATTTTGTGTTCACCTAATTTACTTATAGTTTCCTACTTTATGTTCAGGTCATTCACCCATTCTGAGCTTATCTTGGTGTAGGGTGTGAGATGTTGATCCAAACCTAATCTCTCCCACACTATCTTTCAATTTTCCCAGAAATTTTTATCAAATAGTGGATTTTTGTCCCCAAAGCTGGGATCTTTGGGTTTATCCTATACTGTCTTGCGGAGCCTACTTGCCCCAAGTCTATTCCATTAATCCTCCTTTCTGTCTCTTAGCCAGTACCAAATTGTTTTGATGACCACTGCTTTATAGTATAGTTTGAGATCTGGGATTGCAAGGCCTCCTTCCTTCACATTTTTTTTTTCATTATATCCCTGGATATGCTTGATCATTTGTTCTTCCAAATGAATTTTGTTGTGTTTTTTTCTAATTACATAAAAAAGTTTTTTGGAAGTTCGATAGGTATGGCACAAAATAAATAGATAAGTTTAGGTAGGATGGTCATTTTTATGATATTAGCTCGTCCCACCCATGAGCAGTTAATATTTTTCCAATTGCTCAAATCTAGTTTTAGTTGTCGTGGAAAGTGTTTTGTACTTGTGTTCATATAGTTCCTGTCTCAGGAGATAGTTTCCTAAGTATTTTCTATTGTCTAAGGTGATTTTGAATGGAATTTCTCTTTCTAATTCCTGCTGTTGACATGTGTTGGAGATATATAGAAATTATTTTGTATCCTGCTACTTTGCTAAAGTGGTTGATTATTTCCACTAGCTTTTTAATTGATTCTCTAGCATTTTTTAAGTAGACCATCATATCATCAGCAAAGAGTGATAGCTTGGTCTCCTCGTTGCCAATTTTAATACCTTCAATTTCTTTTTCTTCTCTAATTGCTACTGTTAGTGTTTCTACCACAATGTTAAATAATAGAGGTGATAATGGGCATCCTTGTTTCACTCCTGATCTTATTGGGAATTCAGCTAGTATATTCCCATTGCAGATGATGTTTGCTGATGGTTTTAAATAGATACTCTTTATTATTTTTAGGAAAGACCTTTCTAATCCTATGCTTTCTAGTATTTTTAATAGGAATGGGTGTTGTATTTTATCGAAGACTTTTTCTGTGTCTATTGAGATAATCATGTGATTTTTGTTGGTTTGAATGTTGATATGGTCAATTATGTGAATGGTTTTCCTAATATTGAACCATCCTTGCATTCCTGGTATAAATCCTACTTGATCATAGTGAATGACCCTCCTGATCACTTGCTAGAGTCTTTGATAGTATCTTGTTTAAGATTTTTGCATCTATGTTCATTAGGGAGATTGGTCCATAGATTATTTCTCCATTTTTGACCTGCCTCACTTTGGAATCAGTACCATATTTGTGTCATAAAAGGAATTTGGTAGAACTCCCTCCTTGCTTATTATGTCAAAGAGTTTGTATAGTATTGGGATTAGCTGTTCTTTAAATGGTTGATAGAATTCACTTGTGAATCCATCAGGCCCTGGGGGGGGTTTTCTTAGTTCTTTGGTGGCCTTTTGGATTTCTTTTTCTGATATGGGATTATTTAAGAATTCTATTTCTTCTTCTGTTAGTCTAGGCAATTTATATTTTTGTAAATATTCATCCATATCACCTAGATTGGCATATTTATTGCCATATAATTGAGCAAAGTAGTTTTTAATGATTGCCTTAATTTCCTCTTCACTGGAGGTGAGGTCCCCCTTTTCATCTATGATACTGTTAGTTTGCTTTTCTTCTTTCCTTTTTTAAATTAGATTGGCCAGTACTTTGTCTATTTTGTTTTTTTTTCAAAGTACCAGCTTCTAGTCTTATTTATTAATCAAAAAGTTCTATCACTTTTGATTTTATTAATTTCTCCCTTAATTTTTAGGATCTCTAATTTGGTTTTCTTCTGGGGTTTTTTAATTTGTTCGCTTTCAAGTTTTTTGATTTGCATGTCCAATTCATTGATCTCTGCCCTCCCTAATTTGTTAATATATGCACTCAGGGATATGAATTTTCCTCTGAGTACTGCTTTGGCTGCATCCCATAAGGTTTGAAAGGATGTCTCACCATTGTCATTTTCTTCAATGAAATTATTAATTGCTTCTATGGTTTGTTCTCTAAATAACCAATTTTGGAATATCATATTATTTAATTTCAAATTGATTTTTAATTTGGCTCTCCATGTACCCTTACTGATCATTATTTTTATTGCCTTATGATCTGAAAAGGCTGAATTTATTATTTCTGCTTTTCTGCATTTGTATGCCATGTTTTTATGACCTAGTATATGGTCAATCTTTGTGAATGTGCCATGTGCTGCTGAAAAGAAGGTGTATTCCTTTTTGTCCCTATTTATTTTTCTCCATATGTCTATTAATTCTAATTTTTTATAAGATTTCATTCACCTCTTTTACCTCTTTCTTATTTATTTTTTGGTTTGATTTATCTAAATTTGATAGTGGTTGGTTCAGGTCTCCCACTAATATAGTTTTACTATCTATTTCCTCCTTCAATTCTCCTAGTTTCTCCATTAGAAATTTGGGTGCTATACCATTTGGTGCATATATGTTGATAAGTGATATTTCCTCATTCTCTATACTCCCTTTTATCAGGATATCTTTACCTTCCCTATCCCTTTTAATCAGGTCTATTTTTGCTTTGTCTTTGTCAGATATCATGATTGCAACTCCTGCCTTCTTTCTATCACTTGAGGCCCAGTAGGTCTTACTCCAACCTTTAATTTTGACCTTGTGAGACCTATCTGCCTCATGTGTGTTTCTTGAAGACAACACATGGTAGGGTTTTGGATTCTAATCCACTCTGCTATTTGTCTATGTTTTATGGGTGAGTTCATCCCATTCATGTTCAAAGTTATGATTGTCACTTGTGAATTCCCTGGCATTTTGTTCTCCTCCCTTAATTCTGACTTTTCTTCTTTTGCTATAACTTTTTCAACCAGTGGTTTACTTTAAATCAGCCCCCCTAGTTCCCTTTCTAACCCCTCCCTTTTTGGTCCCTTTTTATTTTTGGGGAAGGTCTGTTAATTTCCCTCCCCCCTCTCCTTCCTTCCCTTTTTGTACTCCCTCCCCTCTACCCCACTTAATTTTCCCTTCTCCCTTACCCTGTTGGATAAGATAGAATTCAAGATCCCAATGGATCTAGATGCTCTTCCCTCTCAGAGTTGATTTCACTGAGAGTAAGGTTTAAGTGGTACCAATTAGCACTCTCTTCCTCTACTTCTTATAAGAGAATTCTTCCCCTCCTTTTCCCATGTGTATCTTTGTGTGACAAAGATTATTCTATTTAATTTATTTCTATTTCTTCAAGTATATTTGGTACCATCATCTATTCACCCCTCCCTTTTTCTTTCTTTCCCCCCTTTCTCCATATCATCTTAATGCCTCAATTTTCCCCATGAGTGATTCTTCTAACTACTCTATTAATGCATGCAATTTTTGAGAGTTACACATAACAATTCCCCTACATGTTAATATATATAATTTGATCTAAATGTAGTCCTTATAGAAGAGTTTGAATAAAAGAAAAAAAACATTTTTCTACTTTTCCCTTTCTATCATACTTTCCTTTTCATGTTTCTCTTCCTCTTTGTGTTTGGATATCAAACTTTCCCTTGAATTCTGGTCTTTTCTTTACAAATACTTGGAAATCTTCTATTTTGTTGAATGCCCATACTTTCTCCTGGAAGTATATAGTCAGTTTTGATGGATAGGTGATTCTTGGTTGAAAACGCAGTTCTCTTGCCTTTCTGAATATCGTGTTCCAGGCATTGCAGTCATTCAGTGTGGAAGCTGTCAGGTCTTGTGTGATCCTGATTGGTGCTCCTTGGTATCTGAATTGTTTCTGGCTTCTTGTAGTATTCTCTCAGCTTGAAAGCTTTGGAATGTGGCAATTTCATTCCTGGGAGTTGTCTTTTGGGAATATAGTGTAGAAGGTGTTCTATGAAATCTTTCAATGCCTATTTTTCCCCCTTGTTCTAGAACCTCAGGGCAGTTTTCTTTGATCATATCTTATATTATGATGTCAAGATTCCTGTTTATTTCTGGCTTTTCAGGCAGGCCAATGATTCTCAGATTGTCTCTCCTTCCTCTGTTTTCCTGATCTGTTACCTTGTCATTGAGATATTTTATGTTTTCTTGTAATTTCTTAGTCTTTTGACTTTGCTTTATTAATTCTTACTGTTTTGCAGGATCATTATCTTCCAGTTGCCTAATTCTGGTCTTTAAAGACTGGTTTTCCTTTTCAGTTTGGTCTGTCCTGCTTTTTGAGGCTTCCAGATGTTTCTCCAATTGGGAGTTCTTATTCCTCAGATTGTTGTATTCTCTTTGCATTATTTCCCATTTTTCCTACCAGAAAGCTTCCATCTTTTTGATAACCTCCAATTTAAATTCTTCAAGAGCTTGTGGACAATTTCCATTTCTTTTGGAAGGTTTTGGAGCATTTATTTGGGTTTCCTATTTTGCTATTTCCTCTGTAGTCTGTATTTTTCCTAAGTAAAAACTATCCAAAATCAACCCCTTCTTCTTGCTTTTCTTGGTGTTGGGAAGTTGTTCCTGGACACTGTTTGTCGTCTCTATGGTTTCTCCTTCCCTTTCCAGTCAGAAATCTGAGTGAGAGGTGTAAAATTGAGATTTGAACTCTGGACTTCAATCCCCACAAGCCCTTGTTCCACCTCCCCAGAATGCTTTTTAATCTCACGCAATTCTGAGGTGGGCCGAGATCGAGCAAGGATTTAAGCTGATGGCAAAGGCTTTTGGTCTTTTTGGACTTCCGTTTTGGAGCAGATGCGTCTCTTCCGTGATGTGAGGTTATCTTGCCTAGGCCTCTGGCCTAGGCACGTGTTTTTTTCTTATTCTGTATTTTCTTTAATCTTTAACCTTTAATAAACCTCTAAAAATATAATACTCCTTGCAGAGAGAAACTAATTTTTACCTGCCTCAGTCTCCCCATAGTCTCCCCTAAATTTTAACTGTTACAGATGGTGACCACCAAATTGGTTGAGAACTTCTCAAATTTTTTAGCCTAGATAATGATTTTTTTAAAGCCACATTTCTCCAAGATGCTCTTTAGAAAACCATCTTGATCAGCTCCTGCCTGCAGCCCTCTCAGGCTCCTGCCCTCTCAGGCTCCTGCTTCTGCTCCTGGCCTCTCACCTGGTGCCTGAGCTCCCGGCCCTGCTTGTCTGCTCTCCGGCTCCTAGCCCTACCTGTCTGCCCGAGCTCCCGGCCCTACCAAACCCGGCGGTCTGTCTCTCACCCATCTGGCCTCCGACCCAGATGGCTCATCACCCCAGCACCAGACCCATGAGCGTTACCCCAGCCGGCTCATCACCCAGATCCTTGGAGCAGATGGCTCAGGATTCCTTGCAACCAGCTGGTAACAGTATTGGCCACATGGGTGGAGGGGAGAGACGAGAGAGAAAGGAGAATGGGTAATTTTCCCTTAGGCTAAGCCTCCACGTGGGTGGAGATATTGACCACAAGGGTTTCATAGCAGGAGAGAGAGAAGAAACAGACTTTTCAAACAGACTTTTAAGCAATGGGTTGTTTAAAAGGATACCTTTTGACTGTTCTGGTAAATTCATTGATTTCACCTGTGTACCAGAAGAAAGATTCAGCCCAAAGATTCAACTTTAACTTTGGGGAGGCAAATGGGTGGCTCATTGAACTGATAGCCAGGCCTACAGACATGCGGTTCTGGGTTGAAATCTGGCCTCAGATACTTCCCGGCTGTGGGGCCCTGGACGGGTCCTTTGAACCCCATTGCCTAGCCCTTACCACTCTGCCTACTGACAATAGACATTTAAATGGATAAACTCCCAAGGAACTTTGAAGAGACTAAAGGCTATATTCTAAGGTATTTCAGACTCCAATGGTTTATAAAAAAAATCTCCGTATTTCTATTGCATTTCCTGATTTTTCTGTTTAAGATATAACTTTGTGATTTTAAGTTCATATATTACTGGATACAATATTATTCTCTTACACTGAAGGTTGATTGAATTTATTTTTAATGTATTGAGTTTCTAAAATTCTGTTGTTTTTCCCCTATAACTGTGCTAAACAAATATTATTGAATAAGCCCATATATGAAAAAAAAACAGCTTTTTTCTATTTTGCCGAGGATAGATAGACTTCAGAAGTGGTTATAATTGTAGAACAACCTTTGGAAAATTAATGTGCTAAATATCTCAAATGATTTTAAGGGTTTTTTAAATATGACTTTTGGAATTTTTTTTAACAATTTCTGGTTATTTTTGCCTGCCTCTACCACGAGGTAAGGCCAATTCTAGTAGCTGAAGTGAAATACATTTTATAACGCCCAAACTTCCCGCATTTCTAAATATGTGAATGGAAGTTGGGGCAGTTAATCTCAGGGCATTTGTACCCCTAAAAAGCCTCCAAGAAAAAGGAGCACCCCTTTATTTATACTCTTCAGCTCACTACTTTACTTCCACCAGAATGATATCTAGATTTTTTGATGTTCTTAACCCAAGATGAGTTTTACTTTGTTTAAAAAATATGTTTATTGCCAAGGTTGAAAGATTGCTATATTTGTAAAAACTTGTGACAAATATCCATCAATTCATAGATTAAAAAAAATGTCATACAACAACTTATGTGAAATATGATAGTGTGTTTTTTTGCTATTGTAATTAATTGGGCTATTGAGAATTTTAGGGATATTGATATCTACAAATTTGTACTATTGTATTTTTAAAAAATGCCTTCACTCACAGTAGATCATGGCCAGACATGAAGAGGAAATGGATCTCATTTTTGGTGAGAAAGCCTTGTATTTTATATTTTCTTAGCTGACACAGAGTGTCAATGATTATAAGCTACATTTTTGAATTTTTAAAGCTCTTTTATTATTATATTTTTCTTGCATGTGCAATATACTATTTCAGTTTTTTATTATTTTTTTCTCTCCTTTTTATATTTAAAGCACATGTCACCAGAATTAAGCTTTTCTTTAACTTTTTGATTTTTCAGTACTACAAGTTTAAAACACATTTGTCAGAGAATGCCCTAAAAAGCTTGTGACTATAAAAACAATGCCACTAATTATTTAAATAAGTCATGGGACTTTGCTTAATGATTCTGTCTGATTCCAGGACAAGATGTACACAAAAGAGCCATTGCACAGAGCCAAAGAAAAGCCAATCCAGGATGGATTGATGCACTTCTAGGCCAATACAAAAGTCTTGAACCTAGTGTGAAGACTCGAGGTTACTGTGTTTATCATTGCTAGAAATAGGCTTTCCTTGTGTCCACACTCACTCTGAAGATACTCACAGACGAGTATCCCCAAACTTGGCTCCTACTTTGGCTCATATAATCTGGTCCCCTTTTCTACCTTTCATAGTGTGGTACCTTTCTGTAGTCCTGGCTATTGACTGGGTAAATGCATCATTGCTTCGATCATTTTGATTGGGCCCTGATAGAAGGACCTGTTATAGATTTATTTTTCTTTTTACTTAGAATATTTTCACTTTGATAGTCTATATTTTCATCCAGAGTTTTTTTTCTTTTCTTTTTGATTTTTCTGATATCTTTTTAATTTCTCTTGCCAATTGATTCACATACCTCATACCTCAGCCATGCATCCTTAAGTGATTCTGTATTTGTCAATCACCCTCTTAACAGGGGGAATGTTAAAAAATATTATTATTTAAATTGCAAAGTTTAAATTCCTTTTGAGAAGAATTTTAGATAAAGAAGATGCTACCTCTCTGAATCCAGAACTGAACTGTTGGAGAAGACATAATGAAGATGCCTCCAGACCACAAGTTGCACAAAATTGAACTTTGGGTGTGGTTGATTGAACATTTATTTGTATTTATACTTTCATGCCAAAGGGGACTGCCCCCTGACTGGCTTTTTGTCAATGCGTTCAGCAATTATTGGTTTTATTGCTTTTTTTCTCTTATCCTCAAATTATTGTAATCTTTAAATTGATTATGTTTTTATGATCCTTTGGGGAAGGACTTCTTCCCAGAGGATCAAACGGAGAAATGTAAAATTGAGATTTGAACTCTGGACTTCAATCCCCACAAGCCCTTGTTCCACTTCCCCAGAATACTTTTTAATCTCACGCAATTCTGAGGTGGGCCGAGATCGAGGAAGGATTGAAGCTGATGGCAAAGGCTTTTGGTCTTTTTGGACTTCCGTTTTGGAGCAGACGCGTCTCTTTCGTGATGTGAGGTTATCTTGCCTAGGCCTCTGGCCTAGGCACGTGTTTTTTCTTATTCTGTATTTTCTTTAATCTTTAACCTTTAATAAACCTCTAAAAAATATAATACTCCTTGCAGAGAGAAACTAATTTTTACCTGCCTCAGTCTCCCCATAGTCTCCCCTAAATTTTAACTGTTACAGGGGGGCTGGCTCTCTGTGTATGGATCTAATGATCAAGACTTTTTGCCTTGGGCAAGCTCTTGATTCTCCGCAGCTGGGCTATCTTCCAGGGGGAGCCCAAGGTCTGCCCTCCCCTGCCTTCCAGTGTTTCTGGTGTTACTGCTCTCAGGTGTGAGTTCTTGGTAGTCTTAGTCAACTCCCAAGACCTATAAGTGCCCCTTGCTCACTTCAGGGGTGCCCTCCACACACTCATTGATTATGGTGTGCTGGTTCTGAGCACCCAAGATCTGAACTCCCCTTGCCCGCCTGCCAGGGTTTCGGGTATTACTGCTGTCAGGGGTAAGTCCTTGGTGGTCTTAGTAGCTCCTAAGACCTAGAGCTGCCCGTTGCTCACTCCTGGGGTACCCCTCCTTCACTCATTGATTCTGGCACACTGACTTTAACTCTGGCTTCATAGGTGTTGTGGGGGAGGGTAGGTCAGCTCAAGTTTGGGTGGGAGCTTTTTTGTTCCCTTATAGTGTGGAAATGCTCGAATCCCATGTACCTTCAGTGCTGTGCCCTACTGTAGAGTCCCTCTGTTCTTATGAGGATGGTTTTTTTGCAGTCTTTTGAGGTTGTCTGTATCCTTGGGTCTGAGGAGGGGAATCCAGCTATGTCTAATCTGCCACCATGCTTACCCGGAAGTCTCTTTAACTCATTTTCTAAGAGTATAAAATGTAATAATGATCCTTGCCAGTCTTCCTCACAAGAATCAATTCAATTCAAATCAGTAAACACTTGTTCAACACCTATAATGCAATATATCCTATATGTATATACATCATTAGCAAGTACAAAATGGACACAAAATAATTTTCTCAGGAAAAAGAGCAACAGAAAGAATCAGGAAACATCTCCTGAAGAAACTGATTCTTGAGTTGAATTTCGAAGGGAACTAGGGGTTGATTCCCAAAAGCTGAAGGAAGGAAGGGAGGAAAACATTCCAATGAAGGGGAGACAATCTGTGCAAAGATACAAAGGTCAGAGATTGGAAATTATATTTGAGAAACACCAAGAAGTCCAGTATGGCTGAAACTCAAGAGTATAATGAAGAAACACAGGGGATTGGTTTAGAGAGTAATAGAGACTCATAGTACAGAGGAGTTTACATTTTATCCTAGATATAATAACAACAACAGTAATAATAACTAATATTTATATAGTATAATATAGGGTTGCTTCCTGCTTTACCGGATCTAATTTCTTTCTTTTGCCATTTCTCCATTTGCATATTCCTCTCTCTTGCAATAGGGCAGCTAGGTGTCCTAGTAGATACAGTGCCAAGGTTAGGGTCAGAAAGACTCCTCTTTGGAATTCAAATCTGACCTCAAACACTCACCAGTTGGGTGACCTCGGGCAAGTAACTTAACCCTGTTTGCCTTAATTTTCTTATATATAAAATGAGCTGGAGAAAGAAATGACAAATCACTAGTATCTTTGTCAAGAAATCCCTAAATGGGACCATGAAGAGTTAGTCACAAAGAATCAGACATAGAGACAGGAGGTCCTGTGTTCAAACCTGACCTCAAAGACTTCCTAGCTGTGTGACCCTGGGCAAGTCACTTAATCCCCATTACCTAGCCCTTATTGCTCTTCTGTCTTAGAACCAATATATATTGGTTCTAAGACAGAAGATAAGGGTTTAAAACAAAACAAAGAATCAGACACAGTTTCAAAGACAACAACAAATAGTTATATAACACTTTAGGATTTGTAAAGCACATTATATATATTATATCATTTTATCTCCAAAACATTATGATCCTCTTTTACAGATGAAGAAATTGATTTTGAGAAAGGTAAAGAGATTCATCTGATGTGATACAGTTAATGACTCTCTGAAATGGAGATTTAAATTCAGTTTTTCCTGACTCTGAGTCTAGCAAACCATTCGTCATTCCACTTAGATGCCTACTATGGGAGTCCAGACAAGAGGTCATCTGGTCCTGGGTTAGAGGGATGGCCATATGAGTCAAGAGAAAGGATCACTTGAGGATGGAAGGCACCTGAGGAGTTCAACCTTTTCATTTTACAGATGGTGAAATTGGAATCCAGAGGAGTTAAATAACTTGACCAAGGTCACACAGGTATTAAGAGATAGAATTTCTCCTTGTCATCTCATTCCCAATCTGTCATTCTTTCCTTTGGACCACTCTGACTGCAGTGGGGACAGATGTGAGAGCTGTTGTAGAGGTAGAAGTGACAAGTTTTGGCAACCAGCTATGGGAGGTAAGGTGTGGGGGGGAGAGGCGGGGGGGGGGGGGAGAGGAGATGAGCCAAGGATGGGAACTTGGGTGCCTAGGAGAGCATTATGGGCATCAAATGAGATAATGTACCAATACAAGGTACCAAGTACCTTGTAAATTATCAAGTACTGTCTGCATGCACATAATTATGATATTAAAAATTCACTGATTGCTTTGGGGAGAGAACCTCTAAAAGATGCTAATTTCTCTTCTAACACCTTGTGCCTTGTCTCCAGTCAAGGAGAGTGTGTCTCCAACTACTGAATCATCATGAAGGGAGAAATCAGGTTCTGAGGAATGAGCATTTCAACATCTGGAAAGCTGTTAGAATCTTTCCCCAAATAGGACTTTTAAAAATATGAAATGTCCATGCACTTGGGGATAGGATGTCTGTCAGGATGGCTGTCAGTGGTCTGGGATACAGTGGATGACTGGCATTTTTAAAGTCTAACAAAGCTCCAAGCTCTGCACAGAACCTGCTTCAGATGTCTTCATGGCTGTTGAAACAAACCATTCTGATCTGCCCATTTTACTGGAGGGAGAAGAGAAAGAATTTTTTAAAAAGCAAAAAAGGGGGTAGCTATGTGGCTCAGTGAATTGAAAACCAGGTCTGAAGATGGAAGATCTTGGATTCAAATTTGACCTCAGACAGGTCCTATCTGTGTGACCTTGAACAAGTCACTTAACCCTCTTTGCCTACCTCTTACCATTCTTCTGCCTCAAAACCAGTAAGACAGAAGGTGAGGGTCTTTTTTTTTTTAAGACAGAAGACAGGCATCTTTTTCTAAATATTGAATGTGAAGTCAGGAAGATTTAGAGTTTAATTCTGCCTCAGATATTTATTAGCTGTGTGACCCTGGACAAATCATTTAAACTTTGCTTCACTTTCCTCATCAGAAAAGTGGGGGGAAATATTAGCACCACCTTCCCAGGTTATTGTAAGGATAAAATGAGATAATGTCTGTAAAGTGTATTACAAACCTTAAAGTTCTTAATATAAATGCTAGCCATTCATGTTATCTTTTCTCAAATGCTGGAGGTAATATGGAAAAATAGTTCTACTAAAGCACTGTTTGTAGAGTCATGAACTGGTCCAAACATTCTGAAGAACAATTTGAAACTATGCTCATAGGACCATAAATTCCTTTGACCACTGTTGGAATTGTATCCTTAAGAAATCAAAGAAAACCAAAATAGACCGATATGTATAAAACTATTTATAGCAGCTCTTTTTGTGGTGACAAAGAACTGAACACTGAAGGGATGCCCATTGACTGGGGAATTGCTGAACAAGTTGTGGTAAATGGTTATGATGGAATACAATTGTGATGTAAGAAATGATGAGCAGGATGGTTTCAGAAAACCTCAAAATGCTTATATGAACTGATGCAAAGTGAAGTGAGCAGAACCAGAGGAACATTATACATAGTCAAAAGCAACATTGTAATGAGGATCAACTATGAAATACTTCACTACTCTGATCAAGACAATTGCAAAAGGCTCATGATGAAAAATGCTATTTCTCTTCAGAGGGAAAACAATGAATGCTGAATGTAAATTGAAAAATACTTTTTTTCTTTTCTTTATTCTTGCTTTGTTGTTTGTTTGTTTGCAGTGTGGTTAATATGGAAATATGTCTTGCATAACTTCACATGTATAATTCCCTCCTTAAAGAAGGGAGAGAAAGAATTTGGAACTCAACATTTTTCAAAAGAATATTAAAAATAAATGAATTAATGAATAGATAGATAGACAAAGAAAAATATGATCTTTCCTCCCCCTTTTATAGCCACATGCTCAGCCTATTGACCCTTAATTTCTCTACTTTTTAAACAACCTCTCACTTTCCAAGCCCTTGTAATTTGGCTTCCATTCTTAATCACTTAGCTGAAACTACTCTCTCCAAAGTAATCAGTGGTCTCCTTGCAACCAAAATTAATGACCTTTTCTCAGTTTTTATGTTTAAACTTTCTGAAACATTTGACAGCATTGACTACCCCTACTTCTGGATGTTTTTTCATCCATGACAAAAAAGAAATTTCTCTGTTTTTACTGAGCCTCTTAACCTCAGTTTCTTCATCTGTAAATAATTGTTGTTAGTCCCTTCATTTTGAAGAGGGCCAGTGACATCATGGACTTGTGTGTGAATTGAATATCATGAGGCAGAGTTGCATAAAGTCTTTCTCTTTCAGGGGCAAGACAAAAGTCAGGATGGCTGTCAGTGGTCTGGGATACAGTGGATGACTGGCATTTTTAAAGTCTAACAAAGCTCCAAGCTCTGCACAGAACCTGCTTCAGATGTCTTCATGGCTGTTGAAACAAACCATTCTGATCTGCCCATTTTACTGGAGGAAATCTTCACATGCTTGGGGTAGACATCTCTCTAACTCACCAAGGGGTTTGAAGCCAGTCTGTTACCCTCAATCTGGTTTGGCCCATCTACTGAGATCGTTTTACCAGGGTGCAGCTACTGTCCATGACACATCTTCTTAGAGGCACAGGTGAAAGATGAGTGAAAGATGGACACCAGAGGTGGATGAGCATCTTTGAAAAGGGATCAAGAACTCACATACCAGAAATGCTAGTCTTTTCTGAACACAATAATAATAATAATAATGATTGATCATTTTAAAGATAGATAGCCTTGATATATAAGGTTCATAAAACATTTTCAGATATCTCATTTTATCCTCACAATAAAGCAGATGGACTAGAGAAGTTCTGAAGTTTCTTCTAAAGGTAGACTTATTATCCTATCATTTTCTCCTTCTTGCCCAAGCAGTTCTCAGAATAAAGTACTAGTCAGGATTCTCAGCTGGGTCCTGGCTCCTTTTTGTGTATATATCTTAGAATCTGGTCCTGGACCCATTCTTCTTTTGTTTCTGCACCCTTTCTTGGTGATGCTATCAACCCTTTTGAATTTAATTACCATATTTATGTACCATTCCTAGATCTATGTGTACAGAGATCCAGACCCTCAGTTACAAATTTCTGTAAGACCTGTCCCCTGGGTTGTCCCATAGGCATCTAAAACTCATTTTGACCAAAAATAATTTATCATTCCCCTCCCCATCCTCGCTAAACCAACTCCTTCTGACTTCCCAATTTCTTTGAAGGTACCATTATTCTTTCAGGGACTTAATTTAGCAGCTGAGGAGTGACATCTCATATCTAATCATTGCTAAACACTACTGCATCTACCTTTTCAGTATCTCTCTTATCTGATTCTTTTTCTTAATACACATCAAGGTCCCCAAGAACAGGCCCTCATCACACCTTGCCTGGACTACCACAGTAAATACCAACATCCAGTTTCTCCGCTCTCCAATTCATCCTCCAAATAGCTACAAAACTGGTATTACTAATGCATAGATCTGACCACTTTATTTTCCTGTCTGAGGGTTGGGAGACTCAGTCACTCTCTCTTGCCCTTCAGATGAAATACAAATTCTTCTGTACAGCATTTGAAGATCAGTCGACCTTAGTCTCATCTTTCCAGGCTAACCAGTCCCTTTCATGGAGTTTGCTCATCAGCTAAACTGATTCCCATCCATGATCTTCCATCTCCTATATCTGGGTCTTTCCTCAGGTTTCCCCGCATGCCTGGAATACCATCTCTCCCTTTGCCTCTTGAACCTCCCAGGGCTTATGTGTTACCTCTTTTAAGAGACCTTTTATGATTCCCACAGTTGTCAACTCCCTGCCATATACATTCTGAACTCATTTTATTATTTTGTAGATGTTTATCTATATTTATCTGTGAACATATTGCAGCTCCCTGATAGAACATAGTAAACTCCTTTAGGGGAGCAACTAATTATTTGTATATTTGTATCCCCAGTCATTAGCGTAGTATCTCACACACAGTAGGTGCTTCATGGTGGTTGATTATGCTATTAATAGGTTGATCGATGAAGGTAGAAAAACATCTACTTTAGAGACAGATTGTCAAAGACTGAACCTCTCTATTCCTGGCCACAAGAAAATTGCCTAACATCAGAAGTTGACAGGATCTTCCATCTCTCCCCACTCCATAGGCTCTGCTACTTCCACTCCTCACGTACACCGCCCCCTTCCCAGCCCCCTGCCTCTCAGGGTGGATTAGTGGAAAAGGGGTGTAACAGTCGTTTGATACAGCTTAATCTTCAAGGCCAGTGTATAATGGAGCCTTAGAATACAAACCAAGACTAGGATTGATTATGGTAATCAGTGAGAGAGGCAAAATAGCTCTCACTTGGAAATATTCAGATGTCTTGAGGGGTTCTGAGGGAGGGAACCAGCATGTGAGTCACAGTGCCCCCACAGCCTCCTCCATCAGGGTTTGTTTAATCATGCTGCTAGCATTGAAAGGTGTGAGCTCTGGGGAAACAAGGGCATTTATTTCATAAGCTGTCAGAGCCAGGTGGGAACTTAAGGATCATTTAAAGCAACCTCCTCATTTTACAGAGGAGGAAACTGAGGTCCAGAGAGAGGAAGTGACTTGTCCCACGTGGAAAATTAGCATGGAACATTAGCGTGGAATAGAGCTGTAACTAGATCTCCTGATTCCTAGACTAAGGCTCTTCCCACTATCCCAAGCTACCTCTCTAGACTGCCTGTCTCAACCCAACTGTGAAAGATGTACATGCTTTACTTGTCTCTTCTATACATTCATCTATAACCATCCATCCCACACAGTCAGAGTCTGAAAGCGGGAGTCCTTGGGAAGATTCCTGCATTCCAATAAGCATTTAGAGTCAATGGCCTTGGGTTCTGCTTCTGATACTATAACTTATACCTTTTAAAATGAGGAGTTAATGGGGGCAGCTAGATGGCTCAGTGGATTGATAGCCTAGATGGGAGTTTCTGGGTTCAAATCTAGCCTCAGATACTTCCTAGCTGTGTGACCCTGAGCAAGTCACAACCTCCATTGCCTAGCCCTTACTACTCTTCTGCCTTGAAACCAATGCACACTATTAACTCTAATATGGAAGATAAGGGTTTAAAATAAATTGAGAAAGAAAGAAAGAAAGAAAGAAAGAAAGAAAGAAAGAAAGAAAGAAAGAAAGAAAGAAAGAAAGAAAGAAAGAAAGAAAGAAAGAAAGAAAGAAAGAAAGAAAGAAAGAAAGAAAGAAAGAAAGAAAGAAAGAAAGAAAGAAAGAAAGAAAGAAAGAAAGAGAAAGAAAGAAAGAAAAATAGGTAGATAGATAGATAGATGGATGGATGGATGGATAGGTAGACAGACAGACAGATAGACAGATAGATAGATAGATAGATAGATAAAATGAGGAATTAACTTCTGATGTCCTTTTTAGCCCTAAAGATTTGATTCTATGTCAGTCACAGTAGAAGATGCCAATTAAAAGCTTCCAGGGCCAAGTTCAGGGAGCCATTCATCGAAATGTTATCTTAGTAAGCAGAGGGGAAGCCACCAACAATCTCGCCTAGGGCCATTTTTAGTGAATTCTCCTTGTTCTTCTCCTAGGAGTTATTGTTTGTGTTTCCTCAGCATACTCTATCAAGCTCCACTCCATGGTGTCCCTGAGCATTGCTTTCAAGCTGTACTCCCTAGATACTGTCAAAGCCCAAGTCTCTGGGTGATGGTTGGGGCTGTGGCCAATTACATTGATTCTCTCCTCAGCCACTTTCCTTATACATACATGATCACACACACACACACACAGTCACCCCCAGTCACTCACAGGCATCTACATGTTTTTCTACCTTCAAATTTTCTCAGACTGTTTGTGCCTATTTGGAAGGGCCTCCCTCCTCTCTCTCTCCAAATCCTGCCTATTCTTCAAGGTGGGGTTCAAGTCCCACTTTGTCAGTGAAGTCAGGAAGAATGGCTTCAGGCTTCAGCGATCAGCCCCTTCTTTAATTGCTCTAGCCCACACTGATTTCTCCCTTTTCTCCCTTCCTCTTTGATTTTTCTTTCAATGTAGCTTGTAGTCATTTACTGCCTTTTTCTCTAATTCTGTGTGATTGTATCTTGTTTCCTCCAGAAGAGTATAAGCTTCTTGGTAGCAGCTGAGTCTATACTTTTTCTCTCTGTGGCAGCATCATTTGGTTTTTGTGTTTAGGAGCTTGGTATCATCTGGGACTCCTCCTTGTCCTCCCATGCCTAAGGAGCTACCAGGTCCTCTTACTTTATTGTCAACAATATCTTTCATGTAAATTCCTTTTCCTCTATTGCTAATTCTATCACATGAGCTACATGACCTTGGGCAAGGCCTTTAAATCTCTGTTTGACTCGGTTTCCTCAACTGTAAACTAGGTTCAACAACAACACCTACTTTCCACAGTTTCTATAAGGAGTTAATGAGATAATATTTGTAAATTGCTTAGCATAGTGCCTGGCACATTGTAAATGCTATCTATAAATAGTATATGTCATCATCATTTTTGTTGTGTAGGGCCTGATTAAGTCTTTCTTTCTAAAATATTATAAGATCCTCCTTAGGCATTTTCTTTCCTTTACTTATTCTTCTTTCTAAACCATTTGTCTCACCACTGCCAGAATAATAGTTTTAGTTATAGAATGGTCATAAAATTATAGATTTACAGAAGGAAAGAACCTTTAAGGTCATAAGCTCTAACCTCTCACTTTATAGATGAGTAAACTGAGGCCTAGATAGGGGAGATAACTCACCCAACATACAGGTAGAAAATGGAAGATTCTTAAACCCTGATTCTCTGTCTCTAGAGCCAATATCTATTCCACTATAACAGTGATGGTGAACCTTTTAGAGACCATGGGCCATGATCCACCCCAGAGACCTTATGCCATGTGCCCCATGCCTCCTCCCTTACCCCAGACAGGGGAGGAAATGCTCCCATTGGGTTTCTGGGCAGAGGGATGAGTGAAGTGAGGACATTTGTGGGGAAGGGAGAGGAGTGGCCTGAGTGCTCTGCTCCCCTCCCAGCTCTGTCGCATGTGAAGCACTCCCATTGGGCTACTGGGCAGAGGGGTAGGGGAAGTAAGGAATGTCTTCAGTGTGGTGGAGAGGGAGAAGGGAGCAGGTTCTCTGAGTCCCTCTGACTTTCTAATAATGAACTCTCATAGGTGACGGCTTGTGTGCACATAGAGAAGGCTCTGTGTGCCCTTTTTGGTACATGTGCCATAGGTTCACCATCATGGCACTAATAACATCATGCTTGTCCTTCCTCTGCTCAAAAAATCTTCAATGGCTCCCTACTGCCCATATAAATAGAATTCAGTTACTTAATCTTGAATTCAAGGTCCTCCAAATTATGTTGCCAACTGACCTTTCCATTCTTATCTGGTATGGCTATCTTCCTTATACTTTTCACTAGGGCCAAACTGAAAAACCATACCTACAGACATGCCATGATCCCTCTGATGCCTATTCTCAGGCTGCTGCCTTTACCTAGAATACCCCCATTCTCTTGCTTCTCCTTCTGAATTCTTACTCTTCCTTTAAAGACAAACTCAAATATTGTTGTTGTTGTTTAGTCATTTCAGTTGTGTTTGACTCTTTGTAACCACATTTGGGGTTTTCTTGGCAAACATACTCCAGTGGTTTCCCATTTCCTTCTCCAGTTCATTTGGCAGACATGTAAACTGAAGCAAACAGGGTTAAGTGACTTGCTCAGGGTCATGCATCTAGTGTCTAAATCAGGAATTTAACTCAGGTCTTCTGACTCCGAGTCCATCACTCTTTACCTCTGCTATATCTCCTCCAGTACTGAATGTATAATATATCATAATGCTGTGGAAATCGTGCTAGAACATGGAAACATATTTGGAATTAGAACCTGACTGCTACACATCTACTGTGTGACCTTGGGTAAGTTATTTGACCCCTTAGTTGAAGTGTTTCCATTTCCTCTATAAAAAGAGGGGTGGGGGGAAATGTAAAGGAAGGAGATCTAGCAGTACCAGATTTTAAACTGTATTATAAAACAATAATTATCAAAACTATCTGGTACTGGCTAAGAAATAGAAAAAATCAGTCAGTGAAACAGAACAGACATACAAGAAACAGTAGTAAAAATTATAGTAACCTTGCATTCACAAAAATATAAATCCAAGTTTTGGAATAAGAATGAAAACTTCACTATTGGGTAAAAATTGTTGGGACAATTGAAAAGCAGCTTGGCAGAAACTAGGTGTAGACCAATATCTTATACCATTCACTAAGTAAGATCATAAAGACATAATGAGGTATCACAAATAAATTAGAAAAACAGGAAACATATTGTCTATCAGATTTATGATTTGGAGAAGAGTTTATGAATAAATAAGAGATAGAGAACATTGTGAGACAGGAAATGGATCATTTTGATTACATTAAATTAAATTAAATTAAACAGGTTTATATAAACAAAATGAATGTAGATGAGATTAGAAAGAAAGCAGAAAATTTGGGAGAAATTTTAAAGAGAGTTTATTGGATAGAAGTTTCATATCTAAAATATTTAGAGAAATTGCCAAATGTAGCTAAACTATTCCCCAATTGATGAATGATCAAGAGATATGAACAGATAGTTTTAAGATGAAGAAATCAAGGCTATAAATGAGGTATATGAAAAAAATGCTCTAAATCATTACTGTCTAGAGTTATGCAAATCAAAACAATTCTGAGATAAAATGATAAAAGGGCAAAATTACAAAGGTCAGAGGGGATATGGGAAAATGGGGACACAAATACATTGTTAGTGGAACTGTGAACTAATCCAACCATTTTATAGAGCAATTTGGAATTATTCCCAGAGACTTTTAAAACTGTATACCCTTAGATGTAGCAATATCAGTCTGGTCTATTTCCCAAGGAAATCAGGGGGAAAGGAAAAGAACCTATATGTTCCAAAATATTTAGAACAGTTCTCTTTGTGGTAGAAATAACTAGAAATTGAAGGGATGTCTGTCAATTGGGGAATGGCTGAACAAATTGTAGTATATGATGGTGATGGAATACTATTGCATTATAAAAAATGATAAGCAGGATACTTTAAAAATTTTTTAAAAGACTGCATGCAATTATGAAGAGCAAAATTAGTAGAACCAAGATTATATTATATACAGCTACAGAACTGATATTTGAATAATAACACATGAATGTCCACCCCCTCTCCCAAAAAAGAACTGATAAGAAGAAACACAAAAGACAAAATTTATATGTACATGTTTTTTGTTCCAGTGATGTCTTCTATGGTGTAGAGAGTAGGGGAAAGGAATGAGATTCATGAGAATTTTAATGTACCAAAGTATTAATTTTTTTAAAAGGGATGGACTAAATTATCATAAAGTTCCCTTTTAATCTAAATCTAAAATCTAAAAAAAAAAGATTGTCAATAATTCTTATTAAGTAAATGATTTGAAGACAGTAACTAGGAAAAACATACCTCAAGCTTTTTTCAATGGCCCATTCCTGGCTTAGTCCTTCCTTGTCTCACCTGCTTGAAATCTTTTTAGCCCAATTATTTAAGATCCTTTCCTGGATCTCACTTCTTGGGTGCCTAGCCTAATGTACTCATTCAAGAATTGGAGGGCAGGGCAGGGCAGGGCAGGGCAGGGCAGGGCAGGGCAGGGAAGGGCAGGGCAGGGAAGGGCAGGGCAGGGAAGGGAAGGGAAGAGAAGGGAAGGGAAGGGAAGAGAAGGGAAGGGAAGGGAATAAGCATTAATATAGAGTTCCTACTATGTGCTAGGCACTCTGATAAGTGCTTTACAAATACTATCTCATTGGATCCTCACCACAATCCTGGGAGATAGGCACTCTTATGTTCTCCATGTTACAACTGAGGTTAAGTGACTTGCCCAGGATTACATAACTTATAAACCTGGATTTGAATTCAACTCTTCCTAACAACAGATCCAATGCTCTCAATAACAATATAGTTTACAAAAGCAGTATGAAATCACTGGCTTTAGACCTAAAATGGCCCTTTGAGATGAGCTAGAACAATTATTTTATTTTTTACTGGTGGCAAAACTGACGTCTACAGAAAGAGACTTACCCAGCATCAGAAGGGAAGTAAGAGTTCAAATTCAGGTCCTTTGACTCCAAATTCAACATTCTTGCCATAAACTCTGCTCATTGAGGCCAGGTGGCAGAGTGGGAGAGGCACTAGACCAGGAAAACTGGAAACCAGGACTGGTTCTGCCACTTAACCCATAACATGTCTCCAATGTATCCACCATTGTAGGTCAGCACCTTAATATCTCTTAGTAGGATAATTGTGATCACTTCATCATTGGTACATTAAGTCTCTCCCTACTCTAATCTATTTTCCACATGGCTACCAAAATCATTCCAAAAGCATAATTCTTACCAAGTCATCTGAGTACTCAATAAACTCCAAAGGCTTGCTACTATCTCTAGATCAAACAAATTCCTTTGAATGGAATTTAAAGTTTTTTATAATCTGGATTTTTAATTTTAAAAAATTTTCCAGCCTTCTCTTGCCTTATTTCCCTACCTGCATTCAGTACTCCAGCCATATTGACCTACTTGTTGTTCCTCACAAGGATGACCCATTTCCCACATCAGTGTCTGTGTACTGGCCATGCCTCCTGCCTGGAATGTTCTCTTTCTTTACCTCTATCCTTTGGCACCTCCAACTTCCTTCCAGACGTAGCTCCGATATTACCTTCAACAAGGAAGCCTTTCCCAGTTCTTGTCCCCCTCCTCCAAACCTCCCTCCCCAAGTCTGAACCCTTCCACCTAGGGGCATCTTCTATCTACTCTGCATAAATCTTTTATATACCTGCAGGTATATAAGAATGTAAGCTCCATGAGGGCAGGAACTGTTGTGGTTTGATTTTGTTTTTTGCTTTTTCTTTGTATCCCCAATTCTTGGTACGGTGTCTAACATATAGTGAATGCTTAAATAATGCTTGCTGAAGGATGATTATAGAAAAAACCTGGAAGGACTTAAATGAACTAATGCAAAGTGAACTGAGCAGAACCAGGAGAACAGAGTACATAGTAACAGCAGTATTGCATGATGACCAGCTATAAGATAATTTATTTTAAATAAACTGAACTATTTCTATGTTGGGGATTTGAATTAGAAACCTAAATCAGTCCCCTAGCCTCTGTAGTCTTTCCTTTATTCCTCATCCAAAAAACTCCTTCCATTTTAGTATAGATAGGAAAGCAAGATTATGGGAGAAATGAAATCTGCCTTAGTAAACAGAATCATCTTATGCAAGATGTACCTATACATAGAAAAAAACTTGAGTCCTTCAATCTCTCATTAAGAATCATTACAGACAGGTAGGTGGCTCAGTGGATTGAGAGCCAGGTCTAGAAATGGGAGGTCCTGGGTTCAAATTTGACCTCAGGTATGTCCTAGCTATGTGACCCTGGGCAAGTCACCTGACCTCAATTGCCTGGCCATCACCATTCTTCTGCCTTGGAACCAATACCAACATTGATTCTAAGATGGAGAACAATAACATTGATTCTAAGATGGACAATAAGTGTAAAAAAAAAAAAAGAAGAATTGAAGAGGTCAATCATGACTGGGTAGAACTAGATTCCCCAGCACTTTGAGAACATAAAATTGAATACTTGACTAACTGTCATCCACCAGGGAATGGGGCATATTTGAGAGTTCTGATGAGTCACCTCCTCATTGGCTATTCACCAGTTAGAGATGTCATAGGATGTCCAAGGGAGGGCCCAAATAATGAGTTCCCAAAACCAAATTTATGGATCTATGAGAGAAGACCGCAGGGTCTTTGATCACTGAAAGAGATCACTGACCAATTAATTTATTGGGTAATGCTAGCCTACTCAATAAATTGATTTGCTTATCCAGAAGCCAGTCTCTCTGAATTTTTATTTGTCTCAGCTATGAATGACTAAGCTATTCTCAGCAATACAGCAATCCAAGACAGTTCCAAAGAATTCATCATGAAAAAAATTCCATCCACTACCAGAGAAATAACTGATAAAGTCTGAAAGCAAACAGAAGCTTACTTTTTAAACTTTATTTTCTTTATGTTTTCTTTTTTTATATTAGTCTTTTCCCACAGCACGACCAATATGGAAATAAGTTTTGTATGATTGCACATGTATAACATACATCAAATTCCTTACTATTTTTGAGAGGAGGAAGGGGAGGGAGGGAGAGAATTTGGAACTCAACATTTTAGAAAACAAATATGTTAAAATTTGTTTTTACATGTAATTGGGGAAAATATTATATTAAAATAATGCTTGCTGATAGATCAATTGATAACTGGCTGTGTGAACTTGGCTACATTAAAGCTTATTTGGGCTTTAGTTTCCCCATTTATCAACAGATCAGGAGAAGTTCCAACTCTGAGCCTTTCTGATTCTAAAGGAAACTGAAGTTATATACTTGTACTTTGTTATCTAATTCAAACATTCCTTTCTACCTAAGCCTCAAATGTCCCTCACTTTCTTTAAAACAAGACTCGAGTCTCAAGAAAACTTTCTTGATATCCCTATCTGCTAATGTCCCCCTTCCCAAACTTCCTTGAATTTAAAACTACTATGGATATACTTTCATTTGTTCATTTTATATTTATGCTGCGTATATTTTTACGATTTTTTACTGACTGCCCCCAGTAGAATGAAAGATCCTTGGAGTTTCTCTTTCTGACTCCTGCTGCTGATTTTTGTTGGAAATATATAGAAATGCTGATGATTTATGTGGGTTTATTTTGTATCCTGAAACTTTGTTAAAGTTATTAATTATTTCAACTAACTTTTTAGTTGATTTTCTAGGACTTGAGAGATCCTTGGGAATACAGATTGTTTCACTGATTTGTTTTTTTTACAGTCATTTTTCAGTTATGTGTGATTCTTCATGGCCCCTTTTGGGATTCTCTTGGCAAAGATACCAGAATGTTAAGCCATTTCCTTCTCTAGTTCATCCATCGCTGAGGAAACTAAAGTCCACAGGGTTAAGTGACTTGCTTAGGGTCACATAGCTAGTAAGAGTCCGAGGTCAGATTTGAATTTGGGAAGATGAGTTTTCCTGATTCCAGGACTGGCACTCTATCCATTATGCTACCTACCTGCATAATAATAATAATAATAATAGCAATCATGTAGCTCTTAAAAACTTGCAAAGTATTCTGTCTACGTTAACTCCTTTGATCCTCATAATAACCCTGAGATATAGTTGCTACTAATATCCCCATTTTACAGATGAGGAAACCAAGGCTAAAAGAAATTGAGAGACTTTCCTGGGGTCACAGCTAATAAGTGTCTGAAGATGGATTTGAACTCAAATCTTCCCAACTCCAAGTCCTCTACCATTTTCATTTTATCATCCACTTGCCATTTCATTCTTTGTACTTGAATCCCCAGTGCTTAGTACAGTGGTTTAAGATTCAGATGATGCCAAATGAATGAAGGCATGAAGTAGTATGCTTTAAAGGAAAGAATATGGGTCCTAGAGTCAAGAGACTTGGATTTTAGTCCCAACTCCAACATTCATTTCTGTGTAATCTAGAGGAAGTTCCTGCCTTTGTTGAGGCCTCAGCTTCCCACATCTATAAAATGGAGATAATGACCCTTGACAGCTTTCCTCACCAGACAGCCAGGACCTCCCCTGTGAACTGTCTAGCCCTATAGAAATGGAAACACCTAAAAATGTAGCACCATGGAAAGAGAAATTGGATTCTTTGAGGACCACCCAGAAATCTTACTTGTTTTAGCCACCCGACTGTTCGGGCTCCCAGCTTCCCCCACATTTATCTGACCAAGCAGCCTGGTTCCGCCCAGGCAGCTGAAGCCCCCCCAACAACATTCCATAATCAACAATCAGGTTATTACACGGTTCCCATACTGATTTAAAGGGCCCCTCGTTGCAAGAGTGCCTGCTGCCTAGTTGAGGAATTCAATTATAAGAATAAAATAGATGTCATTTATAAAGCCCTTTCTGTTTACAAGCCTTCTCCTGTCTGTTTACCTGCCCCCCAAATATTGATCTTCCTTTCAGACTGAAATAAAGGAATTTTGGTGTTTGACTCACAGGTTCTAACGCTGACCATAAGTTGAAAACCAGGCATATTACAAAGCAAATTTTTTTTGGATGGGGTTCAGTTTTTCATTATTAAACATGGGCTATGGTTGATTTATAGAACTCTTGCCATCAACTGACACCCAATTACCATCAGAGCACAAGCTGCTGTTGGAGTTTGAATACCAGATGCCAGGGAGAAAGAGAGATGGAATTCGTTGCCTTTGGCCCCCCTGCTGACGAATGTAGCCGGCAGGGGAAGACAACAATTTCAGAGGCTGCCACCAAATCACATAGGACTAACATAAACTCAAGTCCATGCGGTGAGGCAGGATTACATGCATCACTGGCCTTTTAAAGTCAATCAATTCATCCAACCAACCTTAAAAATGTCTTGATTCACTTTCTCTTTATTTATTTATATTTCCTTTTGCTTTGCTACATAAGGCACAGCAGATAGAGGTCCAGACTGGGAGTCCAGCCTCAGACACTTAATAGCTAGGTGACCCTGGGCAAACCACTTAACCTCATTTGCCTCAGTTTCCTCATCTACAAAATGAGCTACAGAAGGAAATGGCATAGCACTCTAGTATCTTTGCCAAGGAAACTCCAAATGGGGTCATAAAGTGTCTGAAATGACTGAATGTTTTGATATGCTGCCTCAGTTATAGCTATTTGTATCATTATTTATACAGCTTATTTCCCCAATAGGAATTTAAATCATGTCAACAAGCAAGCACCTACTATATGCCAAACACAGTGCTCAGCAATGCAAAGAAATGTAAAAAACAAAACAAAACAGTATGTGGTCTCAAGGAGCTCACAAAGTAATGGAGGAAACAACATGCAAATAGCTACGAACAAACAAAATATATACGGAGTAAATTAGAAATAGTCAGCAGAGGGAAAGATACTAGATGGACATAAGAGGCACTAAGGGTTTGGGAAAGGCAGGTTTTAACTAGACTTGAATGAAGCCAGGAGCCTGAGATGAGGAGAGAGGAACTCTAAGTGTGCGGGACAGTCAGTGAAAATTCCCAGGGTAGGAAGATGGAGCAGCAAGAAGGTCTATGATCACCGGATCACAGAATATATGGAAGACAGTACTACGGTATGAGAAATCTGGAAGGGTAGGAAGGGTCAGATTATAAACAGCTTCAAAATCCAAGCCGAAGATTTCATATTGGATCCTAGAGGTAGCTGGGAACCAATGGAGTTTATTGAACAGTGGGGGGGATGACATGGTTAGACCTACAAATAGAATGATAAGTTTGATAGCTGAATGGCAGATAGATTGGAGAGGAGAAATACTTGAGGTTGGGAGATCCTCCAAAAGGTTGTTTCAAGCAAGCTAGTCCAAGCATGAGGTATTAAGAGCCCATTCTAGGGTTGTAGGGTATCCAATAGGAGAGAGGGGGGTGTATACAAGAAATATTGCAAAGGTAGATTCTAGAACCTAAAGGTCTTGGCAACATATTAAATATGGAGGAGGATGAGAAAAAGTAAGAAGTCCAAAATGGCATGTAGATTGCCAGGTTGGGTGCCTGGGAAGATGATGGTACCCTCAAAGGTAAAATGAAATTTAGTAACAGGGGAGGGCTTAGGTGGAAAAGTAATGAGTTCAGTTTTGGACATGCCGAGTTTAAATATGTCTGCAGGACTTTCAGTTCTGGATGTTCAATAGGTGAGTGGAGTTGTGATACTAGAAGTCGGAAGAGATTAGAACTACAGAAGTAGATACAAGAACCATCAGCATAAAGATTATAATTTTATAGATGGTTGCTGATAAGATCACTAAGAAATTGTAGCCCCTAGAAGTGAGAGTAGGCCCCAATAAAATCAGAGCCATTAGCTAGCTAGGGCCAGACACATAGCTTCCCTCCTCCCCCAGCATGAGAACTTATTCCAATTCCTTCCCAAATACTAAATGTCCTTCTAAGAAATAAGTGGTAAAAGAATTCTATGAGAAACTCTGTGAAATGGTTACACATTGGCATATTGATTTATTATCCTATAGAGAATGCTGCCCAAGTTTTGGTGAGGTAAACTAAGTCATTGTACTAAGATTGTAAATCATTATTTTTTTTAATATTTTATTTGATCATTTCCAAGCATTATTCATTAAAGACATAGATCATTTTCTTTTTCTCCCCCCCACCCCCCATAGCTGACACATAAATCCACTGGGCATTACATGTTTTCTTGATTTGAACCCATTGCTATGTTGATAATATTTGCATTAGAGTGTTCATTTAGAGTCTCTCCTCTGTCATGTCCCCTCAACCTCTGTATTCAGGCAGTTGCTTTTTCTCGGTGTTTCTATTCCCACAGTTTATCCTCTGCTTATGAATGGTGTTTTTTTTCTCCTAGATCCCTGCAGATTGTTCAGAGACATTACACCGCCACTAATGGAGAAGTCCATTACGTTCGATTATATCACAGTGTATTAGTCTCTGTGTACAATGTTCTCCTGGTTCTGTTCCTCTCACTCTGCATCACTTCCTGGAGGTTGTTCCAGTCTCCATGGAACTTCTCCACTTTATTATTCCTTTTAGCACAATAGTATTCCATAACCAACATATATCACAATTTGCTCAGCCATTCCCCAATTGATGGGCATCCCCTCGTTTTACAGTTTTTGGCCACCACAAAGAGCGCAGCTATGAATATTTTTGTACAAGTCTTTTTGTCCATTATCTCTTTGGGGTACAGACCTAGCAGTGCTATGGCTGGATCAAAGGGTAGATATTCTTTTGTCGCCCTTTGGGCATAGTTCCAAATTGCCCTCCAGAATGGTTGGATCAGTTCACAACTCCACCAGCAATGAATTAATGTCCCTACTTCGCCACATCCCCTCCAGCATTCATTACTTTCCTTTGCTATCTTGTTAACCAATCTGCTTGGTGTGAGGTGATACCTCAGAATTGTTTTTATTCGCATCTCTCTGATTATAAGAGATTTAGAACACTTCTTCATGTGCTTATTAATAGTTTTGATTTCTTTATCTGAGAACTGCCTATCCATGTCCCTTGCCCATTTATCAATTGGAGAATGGCTTGATTTTTTGTACAGTTGATTTAGCTCTTTATACATTTGAGTAATTAAACCTTTGTCAGAGGTTTCTATGAAGATTTTTTCCCAGTTTGTTGTTTCCCTTCTGATTTTAGTTACATTGGTTTTGTTTGTGCAAAAGCTTTTTAAGTTGATGTAGTCAAAATTATTTATTTTACATTTTGTGATTCTTTCTATGTCTTGCTTGGTTTTAAAGTCTTCCCCTCCCAAAGGTCTGACATGTATACTATTCTGTGTTTACCCAATTTACTTATGGTTTCCTTCTTTATGTTTAAGTCACTCACCCATTTTGAATTTATCTTGGTGTAGGGGGTGAGGTGTTGATCTATTCCTAGTCTCTCCCACACTGTCTTCCAATTTTCCCAGCAGTTTTTATCGAATAGTGGATTTTTGTCCCAAAAGCTGGGATCTTTGGGTTTATCGTATACTGTCTTGCTGAGGTCCCTTTCCCCCAGTGTATTCCACTGATCTTCCTTTCTGTTTCTTAGCCAGTACCAAATTGTTTTGATGACTGCTGCTTTGTAATATAGTTTAAGGTCAGGGACTGCAAGGCCCCCATCATATGTGTTTTTTTTCATTATTTCCCTGGATATCCTTGATCTTTTGTTGTTCCAAATGAATTTTGTTATATTTTTTTTCTAAATCAGTGAAGAAGTATTTTGGTAGTTCAATGGGTATGGCACTAAATAGATAAATAAGTTTGGGTAGGATGGTCATTTTTATTATATTGGCTCGTCCTGTCCATGAGCAGTTAATGTTTTTCCAATTGCTCAAGTCTAGTTTTAGTTGTGTGGAGAGTGTTTTGTAGTTGTGTTCATATAGTTCCTGTGTTTGTCTCCAGAGGTAGATTCCTAGGTATTTTATTTTGTCTAAGGTGATTTTGAATGGGATTTCTCTTTCTAGTTCTTGCTGCTGAGCTGTGTTGGAGATATATAGAAAAGCTGATGATTTATGTGGGTTTATTTTGTATCCTGCAACTTTGCTGAAGTTGTTGATTATTTCAATTAGCTTTTTGGTTGAATCTCTAGGATTCTTTAAGTAGACCATCATGTCATCCGCAATGAGTGATAACTTGGTCTCCTCCTTGCCTATTTTGATGCCTTCAATTTCTTTTTCTTCTCTAATTGCTACTGCTAGTGTTTCTAGTACGATGTCAAATAGTAGAGGTGATAATGGGCATCCTTGTTTCACTCCTGATCTTATTGGGAATGCATCTAGTTTATCCCCATTGCAGATGATATTAGCTAATGGTTTTAGATATATACTGTTTATTATTTTTAGGAATGACCCTTCTATTCCTATGCTTTCTAGTGTTTTTAATAGGAATGGATGTTGTATTTTATCAAAGGCTTTTTCTGCATCTATTGAGATAATCATGTGGTTCTTGTTGGTTTGCTTGTTGATGTGGTCAATTATGTGGATGGTTTTCCTAATATTGAACCAGCCCTGCATCCCTGGTATAAATCCTACTTGATCATGGTGGATGACCCTTCTGATCACTTGCTGGAGTCTTTTTGCTAGTATCCTATTTAAGATTTTTGCATCTATATTCATTAGGGAGATTGGTCTATAGTTTTCTTTCTCTGTTTTTGACCTGCCTGGTTTTGGAATCAGTACCATGTTTGTGTCATAAAAGGAGTTTGGTAGAACTCCCTCTTTGCTTATTATGTCAAATAGTTTGTATAATATTGGGATTAACTGTTCTCTGAATGTTTGATAGAATTCACTGGTGAATCCATCAGGCCCTGGGGATTTTTTCTTAGGAAGTTCTTTGATGGCTTGTTGGATTTCATTTTCTGATATGGGATTATTTAAGAATTCTATTTCTTCTTCTGTTAGTCTAGGCAGTTTGTATTTTTGTATATATTCATCCATGTCACCTAAATTGCTGTATTTATTGCCATATAATTGGGCAAAGTAATTTTTAATGATTGCCTTAATTTCCTCTTCATCAGAGGTGATGTCCCCCTTTTCATCTTTGATGCTGTTAATTTGCTTTTCTTCCTTCCTTTTTTAAAATTAGATTGACCAGTACTTTGTCTATTTTGTTTGTTTTTTCAAAGTATCAGCTTCTTGTCTTATTTATTAAATCAATATCGATTTTATTAATTTCTCCCTTAATTTTTAGGATTTCTAGTTTGGTTTTCTGCTGGGGGTTTTTAATTTGATCGCTTTCGAGTTTTTTCATGCGCATTTCCAATTGATTGATTTCTGCTCTCCCTAGTTTGTTAATATAAGCATTCAGGGATATGAATTTACCTCTGATTACCTCTTTGGCTGCATCCCAAAAGGTTTGAAAGGATGTCTCGCCATTGTCATTTTCCTCGATGAAATTATTAATTGTTTCTATGATTTCTTCTTTAACTAAACGATTTTGGAGTATCATATTGTTTAGTTTCCAATTAGTTTTTGATTTAGTTTCCATGTACCATTACTAATCATTGTTTTTATTGCCTTGTGATCTGAGAAGGCTGCATTTATTATTTCTGCTTTTCTGCATTTGTGTGCTATGTTTCTGTGACCTAATGTATGATCAATTTTTGTGAATGTGCCATGTGGTGCTGAGAAGAAGGTGTATTCCTTTTTATCCCTATTTATTTTTCTCCATATGTCTATTAATTCTAATTTTTCTAAGATTTCATTCACTTCTTTTACCTCTTTCTTATTTATTTTTTGATTTGATTTATCTAAATTTGATAATGGTTGGTTTAAGTCTCCCACGAATATGGTTTTACTGTCTATTTCTTCCTTCAGTTCTCCTAGCTTCTCCATTAGAAATTTGGGTGCTATATTATTTGGTGCATACATGTTGATTAATGATATTTCCTCATTGTCTAAAGTCCTTTTTAACAAAATATAATTACCTTCCCTATCCCTTTTGATCAGGTCTATTTTTGCTTTGGCTTTATCAGATATCATGATTACCACTCCTGCCTTCTTTCTGTCAGTTGAGGCCCAGAAGGTCTTACTCTATCCTTTAATTCTGACCTTGTGGGTGTCAACCCGCCTCATGTGTGTTTCTTGAAGACAACATATGGTAGGGTTTTGGATTCTAATCCATTCTGCTATTTGTCTACGTTTTATGGGTAAGTTCATCCCATTCACGTTCAAAGTTATGATTGTCATTTGTGGACTCCCTGGCATTTTGATATCCTTCTTTAATTCTAACCTTTTCTTCTTCGGCTCTACCTTTTAGTTCAGTGATTTACTTTGAATCACTCCCCCTTGTCCCCTCCCTTGATGTTTCCCTTTTTAGTCCCTCCCTTTTTGTTCCCTCCCCCTCCACCCTCTCTTTCTCTCCCTTTTTGTTTTCCCTCTCCCCCTCCCCCCCTTGGTTTTCCCTTCTCCCTACCCTTGTTGGGTAAGATAGAATTCAAGATCCCAATGGATCTGGATGTTTTTCCCTCTCAGAGTTGATTTCCCTGAGATTAAGGTTTAAGTAAAAAACCCTCTCTTCCTCTCCTTCTTATAGGGATTTTCTTCCCCTCTCCTTCCCATGTGAATCTTTGTGTGAGAAAGATTTTTCTATTTGGTCTTTCTTTACCCCCTAAATAGGGTATACATTACATTTTCCCCACATGTTAGTATACATAGATTGATAGAAATGTAGTCCTTATAGAAGAGAGATTGAATAAAGGAAGGAGATAACATTTTTCTCCTTTCCCCTTTCCTTAATATTTACCTTTTCAGGTATTCCTTGCTCTTTGTTTTTTGGTATCAAACTTTCCACAGAGCTCTGTTCTTTTCTTTGCAAAAAGTTGGAAATCTTCTATTTTGTTGAATGCCCATACTTTCCCTTGGAAGTATATAGTCTCTCTTGCCTTTCTGAAGATCATGTTCCATGCCTTATGATCATTCAGAGTAGAACTTGGAAGGTCTTGTGTGACCCTGATTGGCATTCCTTTATATCTAAATTGTCTTTTTCTGGCTTCCTGTAGGATTTTTTCTTTTGTTTGAGAGCTTTGGAATTTGGCAATTACATTCCTGGGAGTTGTCTTTTGGGGGTTTAGTGTAGAAGGTGTTCTGTGAGCTCTGTCAGTGGCTGTATTACCCCCTTGTTCTAGAATCTCTGGGCAATTTTCTTTGATTATATCTTGTATTACAATGTCGAGTTTGGTGTTTATTTCTGGCTTTTCTGGAAGTCCAATTATTCTTAAATTATCTCTTCTCCCTCAATTTTCCAGATCTGTCACCTTGTCGGTGAGATATTTTATGTTCTCTTCTAATTTCTTGGTATTTTGGCTTTGCTTTATTAATTATTGCTCTTTTACAAGATCGTTGTCTTCCAGTTGCCTGATTCTGACCTTTAAAGCCTGATTTTCCTTTTCAGTTTGGTCACAGCGGTTTTGTAGATGCGTGAATTTCTTTTGCATTATTTCCCACTTTTTCTCCCAGAAGGCTTCCATCTTTTTGGTCATTTCTGATTCAAATTCTTCATGGGTTTGTGGAGAGTTTCCATTTCCTTTGGAAGGTTTTGGAGCATTTTCTTGCATATCGTCTTCTATCTCCTCTGTATTTTGTATTTTTGCTCCATAGAATGTGTCCAAAGTCGCCCCTTTCTTCTTATTTTTCTTGGGATTTTGGGGCTTCTGTGCTTCTGTGGAGTTTGCCATCTCTGAATGGGTAGGATTAGCTTTTCTTATCTCTGTCTGGTGTTCAGAGGTTTTAGTCCTGGGCGGATTGTCCGTTCTATGAGCTTTCCCTGGGTTGAACTGAGTATGCCTTAAGGCAGTGACTTTCACTGGAACTGGAATGGAAGGATCCGGCCAGGGGGTTACACTCTCCCCTGTCTCTCTCTGTTTCCCTGCTGTCTAGGTGCCCCCTCGACTGGGTCGGGTTGCTTTCTGGAAGTTGCCTTCAGAATAGCTGGCCGTGAGGCTGTCTTGCCCGCCCTGAGGGTTACTGTTGTTTCAGATGACCCTGCTCTCTGAGGGGGTAGGGGCCGCGGCTTCCCGGAGCTGTGAGGGCAGTGACTTTCACTGGGACTTGGATGGAAGGATCCGGCCAGGGGGTTACAATCTCGGCTCTAAGTTTCCCTCTGTAGCCTTGGACTTGGCACTCCGGGTTGGGGGGGATGAGTCCTAGAACCTTCCTTCTGCTTACCCCTTAGGTCCGAGTGATCTCGGGTTCTGGCTTTTGAGGGGGGCCATACCTTTTGATCCAGGTCCAGGTCCAGGAGGAGGATTCCCAGAGTCTATGCTGTTGATCGTTTTGAATTTTGGTGCCCTAGGAGCATATAGTTTGAGATCGGTAGTGAAGGGTTTCTGGAAATCTGAACTTTAGCTTTCTCTAAGCCGCCATCTTGACCGGAAGTCAATTGTAAATCATTACTAACCATTGGCCATGTAAAAAACTTACCCAATCCCTTAGCCTTTGTCACTTTCTCTATAAAATACTAGCTGTGATCAATAAACCATGCCTCTGATTCACCAGCTTCAAGGCCTTCCTTACACATGTCATCTTTCTCCCCATGTCTCATTCTCCTTGCCCCTTTGGGACCCCCGAATGTTTGTCAGTCACCTAACAAGAAACAGTATAGAAGAGGAGCAAAAATAAAGCCCTGGGGCAGTATAGCTCAACCATAGCTAGTCTATTTGTCCTGGATGAAGATCCAGCAAAGAAGACTTAGAAGAAGTGGTCAGATAGGCAGGAGGATAATCAGGAGTCATTGATGGTCTGAAATTTTAGAGAGAAAAGAGTATCCAAGGAAGGAGTGATTAACAGAGTCGAAGGCTGCAGAGAAGTCAAGGAGAATGAGGATTGAGAAAAATCCACTGGATTTGGTGATTAAGTGATCATTGGTAGTGCTGGAGGAGTGAACTTATGTCTTAATCATCTTTGTGTCTCCCTTGAATATAGTTATACTTCAAAACTCAGTGAATGCAGCATTGCATGGCGGTAGCACTCAAACCTTCCTTCAGTCTGCTTTATACTGATCCTGTGTAGATTTATTTATAGCTATTGTTTTCCTCAATAGAACAAAGGCTCCTTGAGGCCAGAGACAGTTTTGTTTTTCTTCATATCCCGTGTTTAGCACAATGCCTTTCATGAAATAGAAAAGTATAAATAAATAAATTTTATATATTTTTCTTTTTTAAATTTTATTTAATTGCTTAATTTAGAGTATTTTTCCAGGATTACAAAAATCATGTTCTTTCCCACATCTTCCCCTAGCCCCCTCCCATAGTTGATGCACAATTCCACTGGGTTTTACATGTGTCATTGGTCAAAATCAATTTCCGTCTTATTGATATTTGCACTGGAGTGATCATTTAGAATCTACATCCCCAGTCCTATCCCCATCGACCCATGTGATCAAGCAATTGTTTTTCTTCTGTGTTTCTACTCCCATAGATCTCCCTCTGAATGTGGATAGTGTTCTTTCTCATAAGTCCCTCAGAATTGTTGTGGATCATTGCATTGCTGCTAGTAGAGAAGTCTACTACATTCAATTGTATCACAGTGTATCAGTCTCTGTGTACAATGTTCTCCTGGTTCCGCTCCTTTCACTCTGCATCCATTCCTGTAAGTCGTTCCAGTTCACATGGAATTCCTCCAGTTCATTATTCCTTTGAGCACTATAGTATTCCATCACAAACAGATACCACAATTTGTTCAGCCATTCCCAATCGAAGGGCATGCCCTCATTTTCCAATTTTTTGCCACCACAAAGAGTGCAGCTATGAATATTCTTTTTTAAATTAACATTATTTTTTTTTACTTGGCCAATTTCAAACATTATTCCTTGGATACAAAAATCATTTTCTATTCCACCCTCCCCTCCCACCACCCCTCCCATAGCCAAACGCACAATTCCACTGGGTTTTACATGTGTCCTTGATCTGAACCCATTTCCATGTTGTTGGTATTTGCACTAGGGTGTTCATTTGGAGTCTACCTTCCCAATCATATCCTCTCAACCCCTGTAGTCAAGCAGTTGTTTTTATTCAGTGTTTTTACTCCCACAGTTTTTCCTCTGCATGTGGATAGTGTTTTTTTCTCATAGATCCCTCCAGATTGTTCAGGGACATTGCATTGCCACTAATGGAGAAGTCCATTACATTTTATTTTATTACAGTATATCAGTCTCTGTGTACATTGCTTTCCTGGTTCTGTTCCTCTCACTCTGTGTCAATTCCTGGAGGTTGTTCCAGTCTCCATGGAATCCCCCCACTTTATTATTCCTTTTAGCATAATAGTATTCCATCACCAACAGATACACAATTTGTTCAGCCATTCCCCAATTGATGGGCATCCCCTCGTTTTCCAATTTCTGGCCACCACAAAGAGTGCAGCTATGAATATTCTTGTACAAGTCTTTTTCTCCATTATCTCTTTGGGGTACAAGCCCAGCAGTGCTATGGCTGGGTCAAAAGGTAGACAGTCTTTTAGCACCCTTTGTGCATAGTTCCAAATTGCCTTCCAGAATGATTGATCCAGAATCAATTCACAACTCTTCCAGCAATGCATTAATGTCCCAATTTTGCCACACACCCTCCAACATTTATTACTTTCCTTTGCTGTCATGTTAGCCAATCTGCTAGGGGTAAGGTGGTACCTCAGAGTTATTTTGATTTGAATTTCTCTGATTATAAGAGATTTAGAAAACTTCTTCATGTGTTTATTGATAGTTTTTATTTCTTTATCTGAAAATTGCCTATTCATGTCCCTTGCCCATTTATCAATTGGAAAATGGCTTGATTTTTTGTACAATTGATTTAGCTCTTTATAAATTTGAGTAATTAGACCTTTGTCAGAGGTTTTTATTATGAAGATTGTTTCCCAATTTGTTGTTTCCCTTCTAATTTTAGTTGCATTGGTTTTGTTTATACAAAACTTTTTAATTTAATTTAATCAAAATTATTTATTTTACATTTTGTAATTTTTTCTAACTCTTGCTTGGTCTTAAAGTCTTTCCTTTCCCAAAGATCTGACAAGTTTACTTTTCTGTGTTCACCTAATTTACATATACTTTCCTTCTTTATATTCAAGTCATTTACCTATTCTGAGTTTATCTTGGTATAGGGTGTGAGATGCTGATCTAAAACTAATCTCTCCCACACTGTTTTCCAATTTTCCCAGCAGTTTTTGTCAAATAGTGGATTTTTGTCCCAAAAGCTGGGATTTGTGGGATTATCATATACTGTCTTGCTGAGGTCACTTACCTCAAGTCTATTTCACTAATCCTGCTTTCTGTCTCTTAGCCAGTACCATATTGTTTTAATGAGCACTTCTTTATAGTATAGTTTGAGATCTAGTCCTGCTATGCCCCCTCCCTTCACATTTTTTTTTCAATATTTCCCTTTATATTCTTGATTTTTTGTTTTTCCAAATGAACTTTGTTATGGTGTTTTCTAATTCAGTAAAAAAAATTTTGGTAGTTTAATGGGTATGGCACTAAATAAATTAATTAGTTCAGGTAGGATTGTTATTTTTATGATGTTAGCTTGTCCTTCCCATCACCAATCAATGTTTTTCCAATTATTTAGATCTAGATTTAATTGTGTGGATAGTGTTTTGTAGTTGTGTTCAAATAGTTCTTGTGTTTGTCTTGGCAGATAGAATCCCAAGTATTTTATATTGTCTAGGGTAATTTTAAATGGAATTTCTCTTTCTAACTCTTGCGGCTGAGATGTGTTGGAAATACATGGAAATGTTGATGATTTTGTGGGTTTATTTTGTAACCTGCAACTTTGCTAAAGTTGTTGATTATTTCCACTAGCTTTTTGGTGGATTCTCTAGGATTCTTTAAGTAGACCATCATATCATCTGCAAAGAGTGCTAGCTTGGTGTCCTCATTACCTGCTTTAATACCTTCAGTTTCTTTTTCTTCTCTAATTTCTACTGCTAGTGTTTCTAGTACAATGTTAAATAATAGAGGTGATAATGGGCATCCTTATTTCACTCCTGATCTTATTGGGAATGCTTCTAATTTATCCCCATTGCAGATGATACTTGTTGATGGTTTTAGATATATACTTATTCTTAGACAAGGTATTTCTATTTCTATACTTTCTAATGTTTTTAATAGGAATGAATGTTTTCTTTTGTCAAAGGCTTTTTCTGTATCTATTGAGATAATCATGGTTTTTTTGTTTTGCTTGTTGATATGCTCAATTATGTGAATGGTTTTCCTAATATTAAACCATTCTTGCATTCCTGGTATAAATTCCACCTGATCATAATGACTGACTCTTGTAATCACTTGCTGGAGTCTTTTTGCTAATATTCTATTTAAAATTTTTGCATCTGTGTTCATTAAGGAGATTAGTCTATAGTCTTCTTTTTCTGTTTTTGACTTTCCTGGCTTTGGAATCAGTACCATATTTGTGTCATAAAAGGAATTTGGTAGAACACCTTCTTTGTTTATTCTGTCAAATAGTTTGTGTAATATTGGGATTAGTTGTTCTTTGAATGTTTGATAGTATATATTTGTGAATACATCTGGTCCTGGGGATTTTTTCTTAGGGGGTTCTTTGATGGCTTGTTCAATTTCTTTTTCTAATATGGAATTATTTAAGAATTCTATTTCTTCCTATGTTAATCTAGGCAATTTATATTTTTGTAAATATTCATCCATATCACCTAGATTGGCATATTTATTTCCATATAATTGGGCAAAATAGTTTTTAATGATTGTCTTAATTTCCTCTTCATTGGAGGTGAGGTCTCCCTTTTCATCTTTGATACTGTTAATTTGGTTTTCTTCTTTCCTTTTTTTAATTAGATTGGCCAGTACTTTGTCTATTTTATTTGTTTTTTTTCAATATACCAGCTTCCAGTTTTATTTATTAATTCAATTATTCTTTCACTTTTGATTTTATTAATTTCTTCCTTAATTTTTAGGATCTCTAATTTAGTTTTCAACTAGGGATTTTTAATTTGTTCCCTTTCAAGTTTTTTTAATTTCTATGCCCAATTATTTGTCCTCTACCCTCCCTAATTTGTTAATATATGAACTCAATGATATAAATTTCCCCCTGAGTACTGCTTTGGCTGCATCCCGTTAATTTTGAAAGGATGTCTCATCATTGTAATTTTCTTCAATGAAATCATTAATTGTTTCTATGATTTGTTCTTTAACCAGTTTTAGAGAATCATATTATTTAATTTTCATTAATTTTGAATGAAAATAATAATTTTCAATTAAATTTTGATTTGGCTCTCCATGTACCCTTACTAATTTTTATTTTTATTGCATTATGATCTGAAAAGATTGCATTTATTGTTTCTGCTTTTTTGCACTTGTTTGCCATGTTATTATGCCCTAGTACATGGTTAATTTTTGTGAATATACTATATACTGCTCAAAAGAAGGTGCATTCCTTTCTGTCCCTAATTATTTTTCTCTGCGCAACTATTAACTCTAATTTTTCTAAGATTTCATTCACACTTCTTACCTCTTTCTTACTTATTTTTTGATTTCATTTATCTAGATCTGATAGAGGAAGGTTCAGGTCTCCCACTAGTATAGTTTTACTATTTCCTCCTTTAACTCCACTAGTTTCTCCTTTAGAAATTTGGATGCTCTACCATTTGGTGCATACATGTTAATTGCTAATATTTCCTCATTGTCTATACTGCCTTTTATCTACCTTCCCTATCTCTTTTAATCAGATCTATTTTTACTTTGGCTTTGCCAGATGTCATGATTGCAACTCCTGCACTGTTTTTCTCAGTTGAGGCCCAATTGATTTTGCCCTAGCCTTTGATTCTTATTCTGTGAGTGTCTACCTGCTTCATCTGTGTTTCTTGTAGACAACATATGTTAGGATTTTGGTTTATAATCCACTCTGCTATTCAAATTATCATTCAGAGTTATGATAGCCACTTCTGTATTCCCCAACATTTTGATATCCTCTCCTAGTTCTGGTCTTTCTTCTTTCACTATATCTTTTTTAAACCAGTGATTTGTTTATAATCAGTCCCTCTAATCCCCACCCTTATTATACTCCCCTTTCCTCCCCCTCCCTTTTGTTTCCTTCTTCCTATTTTTTAGTGTCTATTAAGTTCCCTCCTCCCTTTTCCCTCCTTTTTTGTACTCCCTGCCCCATCCCACCCCACCCCCAGTTTTTCCCTTTTCACTTTGCCTGTAGGATAAGATAGAATTCTATATCCCAATGGATCTAGATACTCTTCCCTCTCAGAACTGACTTCACTGAGAGTAAGGTTTAAGTATTTCATATTAGCACTCTCTTCCTTTACTTTTTATAATAGTATTCTTCCCCTCCCCTTCCCATGTGCCTCTTTGTGTGAT
Source organism: Monodelphis domestica (assembly GCF_027887165.1). NCBI lineage: Eukaryota > Metazoa > Chordata > Mammalia > Didelphimorphia > Didelphidae > Monodelphis > Monodelphis domestica. The sequence goes on from NC_077227.1 coordinate 502,144,276, forward strand.
ATGGATTATCCTATGTGTCTTATTCCTTCAAGTTTCTCTTGGTGCCATCTCCTATTCCCCCCCCTCCCTTTTTCTTTTTTTGCATATCATCTTAGACCACTTATTACCCCAATCTTTACCTATGAATTTTAATTACTATAATAGTGACTATGATTTTTGAGAGTTACAAATAGCACTTTTTCATATGTTAATATAAACATTTTGATCTCATTAAAGCCCTCAAAAAAGAAAATTTAAATAAAAAACATTTTCTCCCCTTTCCTCTCTCTTTCTTATTTACCTTTTCATGTTTCTTTGTGTTTGGATATCAAATTTTTCTCTTAGTTCTGGTCTTTTCTTCACAAATACTTGGAAATCTTCTATTTTGTTGAATGCCCATACTTTCCCCTGGAAGTATATAGTCAGTTTTGATGGATATGTGATCCTTGGTTGAAGACCCAATTTTCTTGCCTTTCTGAATATCATATTCCAAGCCTTGAAGTCCTTTAGTGTGGAAGCTGCCAGATCTTGTGTGATCATAATTGGTGCTCCTTGATATCTGAATTGTCTCTTTTTGTCTTCTTGTAAAATGTTTTCCTTAGCTTGGAAGCTCTTAAATTTGGCAATTACATTTCTGGGGGCTGTCTTTTAAGGATTTAATGTAGAGGATATTCTATGAACTCTTTCAATGTCTATTTTGCCCTCTTGTTCAAGAGCATCAGGATAGTTTTCTTGTATAATTTCTTGTAGTATGATGCCAAAGTTTCTGTTTATTTCTGGGTTTTCAGATAGACCAATGATTCTCAAATTGTCTCTTCTAAACCTGTTTTCTTGGTCAGTCATCTTCTCAGTGAGATATTTCATGTTTCCTTCTATTTTGTCAATCTTTTGATTTTGCTTTATTAATTCTTGCTGTTTTGTGAGATCATTGGCTTCTACTTGCTCAATTCTGGTCTTTAAAGACTGGTTTTCTGCTATAATCTTTTGATTTTCCTTTTTGATTTGGTCTATCTTGCTTTTCATGACTTCTAGCTATTTAATTTTGGTCTCTAATTTATTTATCATTTCATCAATTTCTGGGCTTCTTTCTCCAATTTGGAGTTCCTGTCTTTTAAACTATTATTTTCTTTTTTAAACTATTTCCCACTTTTCTTGTTAATATTCTTCTATCTTTTTCATAAGTTCTGATTTAAATTCTTCAAGAGCGTGTGGCCAATTTCCATTTCTTGGAAGGTTTGTATGCATTTATTTGTTCATCCTCTTCTGGTATTTCCTCTGTAGTCTGGATTTTTCCTCCATAAAAATTATCCAGGGTCAAAGCCTTCTTCTTGTTTTTACAGGTTTTTTATAATTTCTCATCATCTTTGATAGTTTTTGAAGCTATCCGGGTAAGGAGTTCTTAACCCTCTGTGTGCTCTGAACCTCTTGGGCAAATAAGTAACGGCATACCTAGGGAATCCTTTTGTCCTTTTAAATGCATAAACTAAATATTACTAAAAACTATCATTGCATTTCACCCTAAGATTTGCATCACAAGATATAATATATATATCCCATTTGATTCTCACAACAACAAACCTGGGAGGTAGGTTCTATTATTATCCCCATTTTATAGATGAAGAAAAACTGAGAGCAAGTGCCTTGCCAGGATCACATGGTTAATATCTGAAACAGAATTTGAGCCTAGGTCTTCCTGACTCCAAGTTCAACACTCTATCCACTGTACTACCTACTCATAGAAATAAATACATAGAATTATAAAGGAAACCAATCATATTAAAATAAAGATAAATTTTTTTCTCCCCTAACTATAAAGACTCCATGAAATCTATCTGGAGAGCTCTTGGAGAGTTTGTGGACTCCTACCTAAGTTGGCCAACCCCCTTCTCCTCCTTGATATGCTCACCAATTTTATTTTTGAAAACATTGCATTTCCTGATTCTTATCCTCTCTTTTCATTTGCTCCTTTTCTGACTCCTTTCTTGCCTTCTCAGCTGCTTAATGTGGACATTTCCAATTGGTCTGTCCTTGGCCATCTTCTTTCTCTTTATAATTCCTCTCCCTTGGAACTTCATCTAACTATGTGGTTGATCCCCAAATCTTGACACCAGTACTGAATTCATTTCTGAATCCCTAACCTTCAGTTTGGGATGGGATCGCTGAATAATGATAAAAGAAGATGGAGATAAGGTATAGATTAGGGGTCCCCAAACTTTTTACATAGGGGGCCAGTTCACTGTCCCTTGGACTGTTGGAAGGCTGGCCTATTAAAAAAACTATTAATAAATCCCTATGCACACTGCATGTATCTTATTTTAAAGTTAAAAAAAGGAACAAATACAATATTTGAAATAAAGAACAAGTAAATTTAAATCAACAAACTGACCAGTATTTCAATGGGAACTATGGTCCTGCTTTTGGCTAATGAGATGGTCAATGTCCAGTTCCATATATTTGTCACTGCTAGCCGTAACAAGTGATGCAGATTAATCTAGATCTGGTTAGAGATTTCAGATGTTTCATTCTGGAAAAAGTCTGTTCACAGACATAAGTGCTGCCAAAGATGGTTTTTGATGTCATAGGCCCATCACCACCACCACTATACTGGGCAGCAGTATGCAAAGTATATAATCCCTTTCCCCAAATCGCCACTCACCATGCTGAGTCTTCCATTGTGCAGCCACATAATTGTTTGTGTGGCACCTCATTCTCATTTAGTTACTCTCAGAACAAGGCACAATGCAAAGGATTATGTCACCAGAAGTAGTACTGTATGTGAGCGGTGCTGCACTTTGTGGCACAGGAGCATCCTGTGCACCTCTCATTGACCACCAATGAAAGAGGTGCCCCTTCTGGAAGTGAGGTAGAGACCAGATAAACAGCCTGGGCCACATGTGACCTTTGGACCATGGTTTTGGGACCTCTTTGTCCTCTCTTTGTATCCTCAGGGCTTAGCATGGTGACATTCACATAGTAGGCACTTAATAAATGTTGATTGATAGACTGAAAAGCCAGAAGAAAATGGTGAAAAAGGTTAATCAAAAGTGAACAAGGCTCTGAAACTCAAGATGAGTTGGACACTTGAGAGCACTTAGCTGTCCTAGATGAGTTCAAGTCATCAAGTCTGGTCTAGGGTGTTGAAAACAATAGTGAGTTGATTGACAAGGCACTGACAACTATGATCTTTGAAAAATCACAAATAACAAAACAGATGTGGGGGCAGGTAGATTGGTCAGTGAGTTGAGAGTCAGACCTTGAGAAGAGAGGTCCTGGGTTCAAATCTGGCCTCAGATACTTCCTAGCTGTGTGACCATGGGCTAACCCCCATTGGCTAGCTTTTACCACTCCTCTGCCTTGGAACCAATACATAATATTGATTCTGAGATGGAAGGGAAGCATTTAAAAAAAGACAGATGCTATAGGACTAAAGACAAAAGATTTCTTAATTAAAATAAATATAAACCCAAGATCCTCAATAATTGTTTTATTGAATGGAAGATAAAATGCAAACCCCTATCTTACTAGCCTAATTTTATATTACTTCCCCTCTCACCATCAATATTGCAACCAAAATAGATTACCTATGATTCCCCATATATGAAATCTCATCCCCTGCCTCTATGCATTTATGTAGGATGTCTTACTCCTGGAACATTCTCCCTCCCCTTCTTGGAATTCTTTGTTCTCATCCAGGCTCACCTTTGATGTCACCATCTGTATGAAGCCTTTTCTGATGCAATCCCCCTTCTTTTCAGTTATTACTGTATTTTCCACCCCCTCAATATTACTTCGTTGTTGTTGTTGTTTTATATACTTTGAGTGGCATGGTATGGTGGCAACAGTCTTGGCACTAAAATCAGAGATTGTGTTGATTAGTGGTTTTTGTCACATCCAACTCTTTGTGATCCCATTTGGGGTTTTCTTGGCAAAGATAGTGTAGTATTAGAGTCAGAACCCAAAGCTGGGAGTCCAGAGACCTGGGTCCTACCTAGCCTTGGCCCTGTTGCTAATGTACTCTTTAGGCATGTTTGACTCAGTTTCCTCATCAAAAAATGAGCTGGAGAAGGAAATTACAAACCACTACAGTATATTTGCTAATAAAACCCCAAGTGGGATCCCGAAGAGTCAGACATGACTGAACAACAACAATATGTTCTATCAGGGATCCTTGTGTATGGCTCTGTGGCCTCATTTCTACTTGAGTCAGACCCCCCTGCTCTAGGGTACTCTAATACTACAAAGTTGCAGAGAAGGTGCTGACTGGCTTTGGTAGAGGGAGTTTCTTATATCAATAAAATCGCAGGTCTAATTCCTATCCCTAATGTGACAAAGAGAAGAATAATGGGGGAATGGAGTAGGGTAGCTCTCTATAAATCTCAAGCAAAAATAAACTAATTTAAAATTGCTATCATTTCCAGCCAGATTTATCCCTGGGAGCAAAAAATCTCTAAATTTAAGCTTCTCGTTGGCTTACAAAATGTATGTTAGGCCAGCCTGCTTATATCAGCTCCATCTTGATAAAAGAACATCTTTCTACAGTCAACTTGCTCAGAGTCCCCCAAGTGCAGACATTACAGATAGAGCTGGGAGACCACCAGAGCTATTCTTTAGCATCACCTGCCCTCCTGCCTCAAGTCTTCTGCCTGATTTTTCATGCCAAAGGATTGTTGGATGTTTGACCTAACTCTCACCTTACACAGGAGGGAGCTGGCATCCTGAGAGTACCACAAGAAAAGGAAGCAATGTGGAATGAAAGAAGATAAAGATAAAATCAGGGAACTTGGACCTGAATCCCAGAATTGTTCCTTTCCCTGAGACAAGTCATTGGACTTTATTGTTTAGTTTCCTCATCTGTAATAAGAGGGGATTGGAAAAAGTTATCCCTAACATTCTAAGAAAATGTTCACCTTAAAAGGTCATCGTTTGATTGAGATTGAGAGCCAGGCCTAGAGAGGGAGGTTCTAGCTTCAAACTTGGCCTCAGCTACTTCTTAGCTGTGTGACCCTGGGTAAGTCACTTAACCCTCAGTGCCAATCCCTTACCACTCTTTTGCCTTGAAACCAATATAGAATATAGGTTCTAAGGTGGAAAGAAGGGATTAAAAAAAAGTCCATGGTCATGGAATTATAGGAACATAGGATCAAAAATGGATTTAGAACTAGGAGAAAAACCCTTTAAAAATCCTCATTTTACTAGTAAAGAAACTGAGGCCAAGAGAGGTGAGGGGATATGGTCAAGATCATATTGGTAAAAAGAGATTAAAAGTCAGATGCTCTGAGGTCACAATAGAAATGGAACAATGTGTTTGTTGTTTAGTCATTCAATTGTGTTCAATTCTTTGTGACCTCATGAACCACAGCATGCAAATACTCTCCATAGGGTATTTATTTTGGCAAAGATGCTCGGTGATTTGCCATTTCCTTCCCCAATGGATTAAGTGTTAGAAGTGAGGCTTGAACTCAAATCTTCCTGACTCCAAGCACAGCACTCCATCCACTGAGCCACTTGCTGGCTGGTAGTGATTACTATTTCTTTTTTCCAAGTAGTCGGACAATATTCCTTTTTAAATTATGAATTAGAGATAGCTACTTAGCTCAATGGACAGAAATCTAAGTCTGGAGATAGAGGATCCTGGGTTCATATACTTTTTAGCTATGTGACCTTACACAAATCATTTAACCCATTTGCCTAGCCCTTACCACTCTCCTGCCTTGAATCTGGTATTTAGTATTGATTCTAAGACAAAAGGTAAAGGGTTTTTTTTTTTTAATTGTAGAATTATCTGGAAATAGAAGTTAAGTTCGTCCCACATTGTTCAGGACTTTTTTGGACTTTTCTTTATCTTTATCTGCCTGAATATTGCTTGAGCTTCTATGGTCAGAGTTCTAGAGCCACCCTGACACTAAGGCCTTTTCCTTCCCTTACTATGGGACTGACTCTGCTATTCTCTTCCTGGGACCCTTTTTCTTGCTAAGGGTCTTAAAAGATTGCTCCTTTATTGGGCCTTTCTCCCATTGTCTCGGGGCTGCTTGTTTGGGGTTCTTTCCACATACCCTGGGTTCTCCACATTCAGCGTTTCCAGAGAATTCTCTCAATCTTTTTTGGCTGTCCTGTTCTGGGTGGTGAGGTTTATAACTGATTAATCTGGTGAATCTTTAGAACTTTACTACTAGGGTATTTGTGGAGGTCTTGGATCCTTTAACACCTAATGTGACTCCAACTTCCCATAATTTTCAGAGACTGCCCAATTTTTCAAAAGAGTACCAAGACAATTGAGTCTTCACCCTTGTGCATTCCTTCAGTACCCTTGGCAATAGGTTACCAGAGGGCAATCTCTTGGATACACTGAGGACAGGTAGGCACTTCATTCCATTTTAATGTATTCTGGATATTGATTTCTTGCTGTTTTCTTAGGTCCCTAACAACCCTGATAGTTCATGTGTAGGAATATAATTCCTTAAATCACTCTATCCCTAACTTCTATTCCTGCAATGTTCCATGGCCAAAATCCTCAAACATAGGAACAAAGAAATGAGTAAATTCGTGATTTGGGGATTACTCAGATCCCTTGATTTAAGACTTCATTTGGGGAAAGCTGCACAAAAACCCGCTTGGAAGGTCTTCCTGCTAGAATCACCCTTCCACGGTGGAATCTGTCAACCCTGCTACAAACTAAATACATCAGGACAGCATCGTGTTCTGAGATAGGACTTGTGAATTGCCTAGAAGAAGGCCAGAAGGCATTCAGGAATTCAATCCTGAAAATGAGGACCTAGAAAGATATTTTTAGCACCACCTGTCCTGGGGATCAAAGGTAGAAAGGAAGCGTCTGGGTAGATGATGAAGTGCCCCATTTCTGGCCTATGATTACCACATGGCCATGATGAGACTGCTCAAGAGAGTAAATGGGCAGTGAACCAGAGTGGTAACTCAACCACAGCCTCTTAAAGCTGCAAGGGCCTTTAGTGATCATCCCATCCAATTTCTTGCCAGATGCAAGAACCTGTTCTGCAACATCACTGGAAAATGGTCATTCAGCCTTTGCTTGAATACTTTTAGTGAGAGGGAGCTCACTCTCTCTCAGCCTGTTTATTGAGTGGGGATGAAGAGATCAGCGGTAACCTGGAATCTGTGGACTCTGCAGCCCAAATAAGGATACCCCAGGCTGCTTTAAGGAATGTAATAGACCTGGAAAGGAGCTCAGAGGTTATCTAGTCCAGTTAACAGAAGATAAAACCAAGGGCTAGAGAGGTGAAGTGATGCAGGACTATAGCATCATAGTAAAGACCTCAGAAGTTAAACTGGTTCAACTTTTTCAGGAACTCGTCCAAGGACACATAGATCATAAGTGACAGTTATGAGTCTAACATCATATAATAATTTAGAAATGAGGTCTCATAACTCCTAGCTCCATGTTTCTTTCTAATCCTTTGCAAAGAAGTGTAGACAGATTGGAATAACCTGGAATTCTTTGGGTAACATCTTCTCTGGAGAGTCATCATGATAGTTATCTTATTCTTAAAGAATCTTGCAAGATTGAGACTATGATGAGATATTCTTCTTGCGCTGCAGGTCTACACCTTATGAGTACTAAAGGCCAGGGAAGATGAGAGGACAATTCACATGTCTTTTAATGCAACTGCTATTTCTAATATTGAGAATATCTCAGTTTCTGGATCTTAGTTCATGAAAGCATGTCTCTTCCCACTTGGCTTTCATTCAAATTAGGAGCTGAGTAACATTTCAGGGATAGTTGAGCTCTCTTAAATTGCCCTTAAAATATGAATGAGGAAGATGAGCAAGGCCACTCAGAATTGTGTGATTCTCTGCTGTTGTGTAGAGTTCTACTTGAAGTTCTCTCTTCTTCTCTCCTCATTTCATTACCCCTTGACCATCTCCTACTATTTCCACCTTTTCTCCTTTCTCTGATGAATAGGTAAGCCTTCTCCTTGCCAGTTTTAACCCCTCTATGTATACTCTTAATCCTTTCCCCTCCCACCCTCTCCAGAAGAAGGATTCCCCTGCTCTCAACACCCCTTTCTGGCAAATCTATAATCTCCTCCAATCTACCAGTTCCTTCTTATTGCCTATAAAAACGCTGAATCTTTTTCATTCTTAAAACCCTGACTATATTATCTCCTAGTAACTGCTGAGACAGCTAGGTGGTATAGTAGTGGACAGAGTCTGACTGGACCTAGATTAAGAGAGATCTGAATTCAAATCCAGATTTGGACACTGTATAACTCTGGGTAAGCCACTTAAACCTGTTTGCCTCCATTTCTTCAGATTTAAAATGAACTGAAGGAGGAAATGGAAAACCACTCTTGTATCTTTTCCAAGAAAGCCCCAGTTGAGGTCATGAAGAGTCAGATATGTCTGAGGAACTGAACAACAAGATTATTTAAGTGACTTGACCAAGGTAGTAAGAGTCATAGATGGGATTCAAACTCAGGACCACTGACTCCAAATTCAGTGCTCTTTCAACACTGTCAGACTTATCTTCCACGCATTTATCTAAGTTCTTTGTAAAAACAGAGGAATATTTTGGGCCTGGGAACATTCTTGGGGAAAATGAGAGTTAAAAATGACTCCTATCTGCTGCAAAAACCAATGATTGATGCAACAATTATCACAGGAGATTTCCAGAACTCAAACATTGCCTCATGTTTAGGATCAGTTTTTTTCCCCATTAAGCACCTGGCTCAGCATCTGGGCCTAAGAACTATATAACAATTTCCCCAAGGCTTGAGGCATTTATGTTCAACTGAGAACTGAAAAGAATGGTTAAAAGAAAAAAACCCTCTTAATCTTTTGAGCCTATATAATGTTGCATAGATGAATCAGTGATCTCATTCATGTGGATGCTTCCTCATTTGGCACAGGCTGAAATTCCTTGGTAACTTCCCCTTTTCTGTGGTTCTTGTTCATGAATCCTTATTCTTTCACTGAGCATCTACCCAAAACACTGGAAGCCTTACTCTTATTCTTTTATTTATTTTTAAAGTTTTATTAAAACATTTAAAAAAATTTAAAATACTAAACATCAGCAAACACAAACATTTCAGAACAGAAAAATGAGATTCCATGCAAAATTGGGAATCTCTATTATGTACAACATAGTTTTAAAAAGTATATATTAGGGGGGTAGCTAGGTGACTCAATTTATTGAGAGCCAGGACTAGAGATGGGAGGTCCTAGGTTCAAATCTGGCCTCAGATACTTCCTAGATGTGTGACCCTGGGCAAGTCATGTAACCCCCATTAACTAGCCCTTACCTCTCTTCTGCCTTAGAACCAATACATAGTGTTGATTTTAATATGAAAGGTAAAGGTTTTTTAAAGTATGTATTAAATTTAACATCATGGTAAAAGTGTTGTCCTGCTTGTTCATGTCCCTTTTTTAACTCCTTTCTGGTTTTCCCCTCTGTTTTAAAAAATATTTCATTGAAGTTTTTCTTCTTTTATTTTTGGCATGCTTGTCATTATTTCCCCCCCTCTTTTCCCTTAACTTTCTCCTCCCCTAACTAGAAACTCTCCCTTATGACAAATAAATACAGTCAACCAAAACAGAACTGTGAACTGGCCATACCTGAAAATGTAGGACTCATTTTCTATACCTCTTGTTCATCACCTCCCTTTCAAGGTATGGGAAAGATGTTTGACATTCAGTCTTCTTGAGTTGTAATTGGTCACAAGGTCATATCTCTAGAGTTGAAAGGAATCTTGGAAGATTTAGTCTTTGGGTTCGTAGATTTAGAGTACATCTACTCCAACCCTCTAATTGTAGTCTCAGAGAAGTGAAGAGAAAGACAATGTCAGAGATGGAATTTGCATCCCATCTCTGGGTCTGGGGTCTGGAGTCTAAGGGAAGAACAAGTGTCTTTTTCCATTATCCCATTCTGCCTCCCTCATTGTCTTGATCAGAGTCCCTAAGACTTTCCTCTCATTCATTTACTGTTTTGTATATGTTTACTCAGCATTCATTCTGTGCAGTTGTTACCTTTCTTTGAACTCCATGGCCACCCAATCTCCTTTTCCAGTCAGACATCTCCTACATGATTTCTCATATACCACCTTTTACGTCATTTTTGATAATTTGTTTCAACCTATTTATGCTTTCTAAAGCATCTTTCTATTGCCCTTTGGGTCCCTGCAATTTTTCTTCTCAGAACATGAGAGGAATCTTTCGTTTTCCTTTCATTCAATTTTATTATGCCATTCCTCTAAAAACATTTTGGCTAACAGAAGCTGGTTTTCTGTTCACATTAACTTTATTTTCCTAAAACAAAATAAAGCACCCTGGCTCATGAAATGATAATATTAAGTGAAGACTTTTCACTTCCTGAGATAAGAAACCGAATGAGAAAAAGAAAGGAAAATAGCATCTTTTAAGCCTCCTGGAGAGATTTTATTTGTTGAAGCTTTTGATTATCTTTATGATATGTACATTTTCCCCTTTCAATTAGTCCATTGTGGCTTCTTTAAAATGTAGCCTTGTAGCTTTGTAAATGTAGGCTTTTGCAAGCTCACTATTTATAACAGTATGTTTACTAATTTGCTCTAATTTCATTTGTTCAACCTTAATTGAGAGAAGAATGAGATAATGAATCTGTTTAATGAGGCCTATGTGGCTGTTATGACCTAAGATGTCATATTGTTAAATAGGTTTAAAAAATTACTCTCTGCCTCTCTGCCATAATTTTCTCTATGAGGAATTATCAGAAACTCCAATCTTGGTTCAGAATTATTTTTTTGCCTTTTGAACTTCGGTGTAAGCATAATATTTTTATTGTTATAATTTCTACATTGTGGTAGAATTATTTGACAGTGATAATCTACTACATGAACTCAAAGAGGAGATATTTATTGCATAACAAGAACTACACAGCATCACTGTGAGAATATTGGTTACAGGAGGAAATAGAGAGTAAAATTATACCAGTGGAGGACCTCAACTTTACCCTCTCAGAGTTAGATAAATCTAACCATGAACTAAATAAGAAAGAAATCAAGGAAATGAATAAAATCTTAGAAAAGTATGATGTATTAAACCTCTGGAGAAAACTAAATGGTAATAGAAAGGGGTATATCTTTTTCTTAGCTGTACATGACACCTTCACAATAATTGACCACTTATTAGGGAATAAAAACCTCATAATAAATGCAGAAAAGCAGAAATAATAGATGCACCATATTTTGGACTACAATGTAACAAAAATTACATTTAACAAAGGACTGTGAAAGCATAAACTAAAAGTTACTTGGAAGCTAAATAATATGTCCTCAAGGATAAGTGAACCAAAGAACAAATCATAGAAATAATCAATAATTTCATTAAAGAGAATGACAACAATGAGATTATGCCAAGATTTGTGGTATGCAGCCAAAATAGTACTTAGGGGAAATTTTATATCTCTAAATGCATACATAAATAACAGAATAAATGAACAACTCAATGAATTTGGCATGCAACTAGAAAAAAAAAACTAAAAAAAGAACAAAGTAAAAATCTCTAAATCACCAAAAATGAATGTTTTGAAAATCAAAGGAAAAAATAATAAAACTAAAAAAATTGAACTAATAATTAAAACCAAAACTGATTTTATGAAAAAAATAGGTAAGCCATTGGCTAATTTGATTTTTAAAACCAAATTGCTAATCTAAAAAAAAGGGAAGGGAGAATACACCACCAATGGAATGATTAATCCCAATACTATATCAACTATTTGGAACAAATAGGTGGAGTCCTATAAAATTTCCTTTATGACACAAATATAGTTTTTATACCTAAAATTGAAGAAAGTAAAAACAAAGAAAAACTTTAGACTAATTTCCTTAATGAATATCAATATAAACATTTTAAATGAAATACTAGCAAAGAGATTATACCAACATATCAAAAAGGTCACACATTCTGACCAGATTGGATTTATACTAGAAATGCAGGAATGATTCAAAATTAGGAAAACTATAAACATAATTTGCCATTTTAATAACCCAAACTACAAAAATTACTTGATTATAGTAATAGATGCAGAAAAAGCCTAGTCTCACAATATATACAATAATACCCCTATGGGCTTCCTTAGCCACAATGGAGGGAGTAAGGTACATTTTCTCAGCTTTTCTTTGGAACCAGTGTTGGTTACTCATCCTTGTAGATAACTGAGTATTGTTTGTTGTTTTAAACATCTCTCCACTGAGAGCCTATATAGGATAGACCTGTTTTTAGAGCCATAAGGAACTGTGTTCAAATCTCAAGTTTGACTCTCAAATCACTTTATTTCTCTGAGATTAAGTTACTTCTTCTATGAAAAGAGGATAATACCTCACAGTGGTCATTTGAACACTTCCAACAAAACTCTTTGTAAACCTCAGTAAAGATTCCACAGTCGGGTCTCTTGGGACTGGATTTGGCCTTGATATGCTTAGACTGACCGTACATTTCAACAGAATTAGAACAGATACTATTTGTTTTCTCAGGAAATGGTTGCTAGCTTATCTGCTAGGGAAATAAGGCTAAGACTTTCAGAAAAAAAGGAAACTGAACTTGTCAGTAAGAGGTCCTAGAAGGGCTTGGGGGAGAGGACTGCAGAGTGAGTGACTTATTTACATTTAATGCAATGGATGGGATTTTCACCATAGGTTATAGGCAAGCTGAATGCTTGGAGAAGTTGATGGATGGCCCTAATAAATGGTGGTTACAACGACACTTCATCATTTGCCTTGGATACTGTGTGTTAGGGCTAAAACGGTACAGATAGATCACAATGTGCTCTGCTAATGGGCCTGAAAAGAATTTCACTTGTGCCCAAAAACCCCACACTGGGATTTTCGAAGGAGTCCTGTTGGCTGCTGAGTACTGCAGCCCATATTTTACCCAGCTACTTCTCTAAGGCTGTGTACATTTTATCTGTACAATAATGGGACATCCTTCTTACCGATGCTTCCCTGAAGCCTCATTCGTTTCATTTCTCAGATAGTCAAGGAGGCACATTCCTTCAGCAGTCTGATTTAAAACACTTTGGCCATTTCTTTTTCTCCCTCATTTGAACTTAAAAGAAGGCTGGAACTTAGTTCCCCCATCTTGTGGGCAGCAGTTATGTTGAATGATCCCACTGTCCTGAAGAATTAGAGTTGGTATGGCACATCAGATAGGGTGCTGGGAGCCAGGAACACTTGCTATCAAATCCTGTCTCTGACATTTCCTACCTGAGTGACTATAGGCAAATCACTTTAACCTCTTTGAGTCTCAGTTTCTTTATCTGTAAAATAGGGAGGTAAGTGGATTAAATCTAAATCTGTGATTTTACAAAATGGAAAGAGCTTTGGACTGGGAGATGGAGACTTGGATTCTGGCCTTAAGCATTGCCACTAACTTATCATGTGATCATGAGCAAGTCACTTTCTTTGAGTCTCTGTTGATTCCTTGGTAAAACAGGAGGCTTGGGTTAGATGTCTTCTAAGACCCCTTTCTTCTCAAAACTGCTACCTTCTTATAAGTTGGGGCAAACACTTCAGCAGATCTGGGCAAAATGACAGAACCCTAGTATAGTTCTAGAAAGCTCTAGTGGGGCCAGAGGGTGAGATGCAAGATTCTTCAAGATGAAAACCAGTAGTGTAAGGGCATTTCCCAGCAACTTAAGGACTTGATACAGTGTTGTGGTAAGTATATGTACCTGGCTCCACTAGCTCAGAGTCAGAGAACCTGGGTTCAAATTCTACTTCTGAACCTTATTACCTATATTATGTTGGACAAGTCTCTTGTCCTTGGGTCTCAGTTTTCCCAACTGTAAAATGAGGTGGGTTGGACTGGATCACCTCTAAGGTCCCTCAAACCTCTAGTTCAATTATTTCAGATGTAAAAATTGCTTCTGTGCTTCCCCCCCCCCCCCTGGCTTTGAATGAATGGGCTTCAGCCCAAGTGGAACTATTCTGCTCTGGATGGAATCCTCTAGAAGCCAAACAGTAGGGTTTCTGTGACCAGGGAAGCCATCAATCAGAAAACTGTCAGCCTTGTAGGAACCAGGCCATTACTCTGGACTCAAGGAGCCCACAGGAAGCCAGTGACAGCGTGCTGAGCTGCCTGTTCTTGGCAGTGAAGTCAGGCACAGCACATTGACTGAGGGTCCACTGTTCAAAACCTAGTGTTAGACAGAGATGGAGGGCTGAAAGTGGAGGGGAAAGGGATAATTGGAAGAGGATTCTAAAATACAAAAGAAATCTCCACAGGCCCTGTCCTAAATGAATTAGTAACCTAATTCAGAGGGCTTAACATTCTGTTTCCTAAAGGACTCTAAAGGGAGACTACATTATTGGTGCTTGTCCTCAGAAGATATGAATTCCAGGTCGTCTGTGGGCAGCTAGGAGGCACATTGGATAAAGCACTGGGCCTGGAGTCAGGAAGATTCATCTTTCTGAATTCAAATCTGGCCTCAGACACTTTCTAGGTATGTGACCCTGTGCAAATCACTTTGCCCTGTTTGCCTCAGTTTCCTCATCTGTAAAATGAACTAGAAAAGGAGAAATGGCAAACCACTGCAGTATCTTTGCCAAGAAAATCCCAAATGGGGTCTCATAGAGTCAGACACAACTGAAACAACTGAATAATAACACATTATCATAGGAAGAACTCTAGAAATTCTCCTCAGAAGAGCTGAATTTGGCCCCTATTATGCCTCTTCCTAGTTGCTTGGCTTTGAGTATTCTGCTGTTATTACACTCCTTCCCTGATCCACTCACCCCCAAATTACTTTGTATTTCCTAAATACATAGTTTGTGCTTACTTTTCTGTGTATGTATTGTTTCCCTCCAGTAGAAAGTAAATTCATTGAGGATAAGAACTGTTTCACTTTTGTCTTCATGTTCTCAATACAGGCTCCTTGTTATTGAGTTGTTTCAACCATATTTGGCTTTTCCTGGCCCCATTTGAGGTTTTCTTTTTTTTTTTCTTTTTCACTTGTTTATTTGGGTACATGTTTTAGGATTTTGGTTTCACAAGATTATTCATTTACAAAAATAAACAATATAAAAATACTCTTTGTGGTCTTGAAGTCGATGTTTCTTTTTAAAAATTAATGTATTTTTAAACTAATTTTCTATGGTTTCATGATTCATGTTCTCTCCCCACCCTCTTATCTTCCCCCTCATGGAGATATCAAGCAATTCCACTTAGTTCTACATGTATTATCACTCAAAATTTATCTCCATATTATTCATTTTGGTAATAGGGCAATATTCTAAAACCAAAACTCCCAATAATATACCATTTGGTGTTTTCTTGGCAAAGATACTCCAGTGGTTTGCCACTTCTTTCTCCAGCTCATTTTACAGATGAAGAAACTGAGGCAAGCAGGGCAAAGTGACTTACCCAAGGTTACACAGTTAGTAAATGTATAAAGTCAGATTTGAACTCAGGAAGATGAGTCTTCCTGCCTCCAAGCTTGGCACTATGCCACCTAGCTGCATGGATTGGTAGAGAGGATAGTAAGATTTAATACAAGAAGAGATTTTAGAAGTCAACTAATCAACCTCTTTCATATGCTAGAGGAAACCAAGACTGATTGAGGCAAGTGCCTTCCCCAAGGTTACACAAGTAGCAAGTGACAAAGTCAAGATACAGTTTCTGGTCCTCTTATTCCAAATCGAGGCCTCTTTCCATCCTGTCTTCTAGAGGGGAAAATGAGCACAGAAGCTGGCAAAACAGCCACTCCATGTCATCCCACCTGAATTAGGATGTGTGTAGATATGCATATTTCTGTCTTGTGCCTTCCCAGAGTCAAGGCTACTGCTGCTGATGGAGTGGTCCTGATTTCAGAGAGGTTAGGAGATAGCCCATCTGTTCCAGAGACCTGTTGTTTTTATCAATGGGTACATGAGGGACTGTGTTTTATATTTCAAGACATTATCGCTTTAAGAGATTGTTCAACAAGCCCTGCTGAGAGTCAGGCCAGGCAAGCTATATCTGTTCAGAGATGGGCTCTGATTTCCTAGGGTACATTAAAAGAGCTGTTTTTGATAGAAGAGTGATTCTCAGCTGCTGAATAAGGAATAGTTCTCATCCATAATGCATGACCCTTCAGGAGAAAGAGAGAAAGTCAGTCTAAATCCAGCAGCAGGCTTGAAAAAGATGACTAGTGATTTAGAGCACCATTCAGCACAAGCAAGATCAGTTTCTACAAGTTAATTCATGCCTTCCTTCTGCCTTGGCAAGAAAGCCAAATGAACAGAGATGAGAAAGTTAGAGTTTGTTAGGGGGAGCCGTAAAGGAAATTCCTCAGGTGATGAAGAAGAGGCAAAGGAAAACAAAACACAATGACGCATGATTTTTCCAAAATCAAAGATAACATGACCTAGAATATCTTTAGATCCAGTAGAAATCTGAATTCACATGATCGCCAGAAAACAGTCATAGATTTAGAGCTAAAGGAGACCTTGAGAGGTCTTTGAGTCTTACTAATTTTACAAATTGATTCTATTTGTAAATAGAATTATAATTCTATTTTAATTATATGTGTAAATAGAATTGTAAATTTGTAAAAAGAGGACTCTAGTCCAAGATAAGTTTCCACTGTTCCATGTAACTTTGGAGAGTCTATGTCCCATCTCTGTTCTTTGGCTTTGTCGTTAACAAAAATAAGGTGTCAAACTACATGGTAAGTCATGTTTTCCTTGTATGTTGACACTTACAATGAGATATCTTCTCAGCTGCATTTTGAAGAAGATGGTGAAAATGTTATTGTACCCAATTTCCATATGAGGAAACTGAGGTCCCAGAGACCTTTAGTGATTTGCCCAAGTTCATATAGTCTGGACTAGGACTTGAAGTGAAAATGCTCTGTGATTAAAAATCCAGGGATCCTTTCTTTTCACTACACTCCCTGTCTTGTTAGATGATCTTGAAGCTCCAAGCTCTAACTGATTGATAAATGGACTAATGGAAAATACCACCATCTATGTGAAAGGCAGTACCGTATAATGAAAAGAGCAATCGATTTGGTAGAAAGCAGACTTGACTCTGATTCCCAGTTCTACTACATCCTGTCTGTGTGATCTTGGCCTTTCTCATCTCACTAGACTCCATTTCTTTTTCTGTAAAATGGGGTTGGAAAGGAGTGATATGGTCAGTTTTTGGTAGCTGATTGGAGAATAGGATAGAGTAGGAAGATACTTGAGGCAGAGAAACCAAGCAGAAAGAGAGATAGATACATATAGTGGTTTTTAATTTTCTTTTCCAGTTAATTTTATAGATGGGACTGAGGCAAACACCTTTAAGCAACTTGTCCAGGGTCACATATCTAGTAAGTGTCTGAGACCAGATTTCAACTTGGGAAGATGAATCTTCCTGACTGCAGGTCCTGCCCTCTATCCATCATGCCTTACCTCCCCCGACTTTCTTTCTCACCATCCTGGATTTGGTGCAAAGTCTAATCAACACTGAAATAGAAACAGGAGCTTCCTAATGGGGAATTTAATGTTTTTCAGTAGCCATGAATCCATCATTGTAGGGACACAATAAGGCTGTCTGGGCAAATGAGAGTGAATCAATAGTTTCAGTTGCCTCCGCCTCCAGGAGTTTGTAAACAAACAGAAACATCATTGGAACGGTTATATCCCATATGGCAGCATAATTCTGCAGCAACACAATGATAACATGACAGCTGCTGTGGCTCACATTGATTGTTACTCTGGTTGCATGGTGACGTTCTCCAGCATCTCCTTTTGCTCAGGTATGATGACTTGAGGAGCAGCAGGTCTCACCTGCCAGAAGGCAAGCAGATTGATGACACTGGTTCATTATTCTGATTCGATCACTAGACCTTATTAATTTTCATCCCTGCCTGATTACTTCAGAATATAAACTTGAGGGTCTCTCAGAACTGGGAAGAGGCATTTGTGTGCTTTTGGTAAGGGGTGCAACGTGGGTCCCTGATGGGAGACTGTGAACCTTCACCATAACACATGAGAGTACTTCCTCCCCTCCCCTTCTCATCAAATGCCTACATCTTCCAGCCTTAAATGTGTGTGTGTGTGTGTGTGTTTTTAAACCCTGACAATCTGTTTTAGAATCAATACTGTTATTGTGGTAAGGGCTAGGCAATGGAGGGATTAAGTGACTTGCCTAAGGTCACACAGCTAGGAACTATCTGAGAACAGATTTGAACCCAGGACCTCACACTCTAGACTTGACTCTCAAACCACTGAGCTCTCAAACCACCTAGCTGCCACCCAAAATATGTTTTTAAAAGTCAGATTAATACTTTTTTGTTGGGTTTCTCCCTCCTTCTCATTACTCTCTTCTCCATCTCTATCCCTGCCCTCATTTTGGTACCTTTCAGGGGCTGACTACTCTGTCTCTATATCTTTGTTGTCCCTCCCATTAGAATATATATAAAGTAGTTAGTGTTTCATTTAGTGTATTCTTATCCCCAGTACCAGATGCAATGGATGGCACTTAGTAGGTATTTAATAAATATTTTCTTATTGATCAGTACCAGGTCTGGTCTCTGAACACATAGACTAAAAGCCATAATTTCCACTGAATCACAGTATTTCAAGTTTGTTGGGACCTTCAGTTTCACTTCTAGCCCAATCTCCTCATTTTACAGGTAAGGAAACTGAGGCCCAGAGGGGAAGTAATATGCCAATAGTTACCCTCCAGGCCTAGTTTTATTCTCACTCTAAACTCTAGCCTGCTGAATTGTATGGGTTCTATTGTCACTCAGCCACCTCGGTAGGCAAGGGGAAGATGAGAGAAGAGGGAGAAGTGGGCGATGAAGCATCAATTTTTTTTAATATACAGTTGAAATAAAGGAGTTAAAACAGACATTTGTGAGAAGTGTCTCACCTGAGGTGAGGAAAAGACAGTATGGTGGTTGAAGTGTCAATTTAACAGCTTTTCAGGGTGCTGAATAGTTTGTAGGAGTGGGGAAGTAGCGTTAGCCAAATATAGAGGGTTTGCAGCCTCATTGAATCTTTGCTTGATTTGCCCCTTCATCCTAAGGCATTTAAGAATATTGTACCCATCACTACATCCTGCCAGGTCTTCACGTCTCTGCCAGAGTATCTCAGCAGACTTGTGTAAAATCTCCCTCAGAAAGCTCAGAAAGATCCGGAAACCTTCCAGATTTATGGTGATGCCTGGCTACTGCTGAGGAGGTACTTACTGATTCATGGTCTCCAAAAAAGATGTTTAACTTCAGTTATATCTTTGCCTTTGAAATAAAACTATTCTTATAAAGAAGGGATTAGAAACCCCAGAATATCAATGACATGTACTCCCATAGGAATCCATTATAATAATAATATATATATTATATAATACATATGTAATAAATAATAATGATAGCATATGTGTAGGGCATTTTAAAGTTTGCAAAGCACTTTGTGTTATCTTATTTGACCTTTACAACAATCCTAGGAGGCAAGTACTATTATTGTCTCCATTTTATAGATGAGGAAACTGAGAAAGACAGAGGTTAAGTGACTTATGGCTAGTGTCTCTCAGTCTGATTTGAACTAAGTTCTTCCTGACTCTAACACGATCCACTGCACTAATCGTCTAGAGCTAGCCCAAGGAGTATGTGGTCAGTCATTTGGAGGGTGGGAATTTGGATTGGATCCCAGACTCTCTGAAATATCCAATAGGAAATTCATCTCCGAAACAACTGTGTCACCTCCTTCACTCATTAATGCTTGATATTCCCCAGCACTAACCTCCTAGTAGCTATAATTGGACATTGTCATCTGAGGGCAGTTATAATGTCTGATCCAGGAACCTGAAACAGCAGTGTAGGCAAAATTCTTTGCCCCTTCCCCCAGTAGCTTCTTTTCTGTTCTTTTTAAAAATAAATTCTAATTTTCTGTCCCAGTAAAAACAGAAGGGCAAAAGCTAAGCAAAACAGGGTTAAGTGATTTGCTCAGGTTTGCATATAGCTAGGGAATATCTGTTGCCAGATTTGAACACAGGTCCTCCTCACTACAGAACTGGCACTATATTCACTGTGCTATCCAGCAGCCCCTTTCCCCCAAAATTTTCAAATCCCATCCCACAAATCAGCTTGTGGAAATGACAATCATCCCTTTGTAGTCAGGCCTTGGCTTCTGGGATATCCATAAGTCAAAGAGTAAGATTTTCACCCTCTACCTTTTATTTTTGATGAGACAGAATGAATTTCACAGAGGATAAGGCATAAATATCTTGCTATCTGTAGCCATCTGCATCACAGAGCTCATTATATTACCATTTTCTCCAAAACCATTCCCCTTCCAAATGTTCCTATTATTGTCTCGTCATCCAGGTTCACAAACTCAATTCAACTCCTCATTTTTCTCCTGTATTTCCAATCACTTGCTTTTCAGTCTCTGCATGCTCCCTTCTCCCAGTCCTCCCATCATCATAGTTCAAGTCCTTTTCACCTCTTGGCTGGACTAGTGCAGCAGCTTTCCTTTTCCTTTTTAAAAAAAAAATTGAATGCTAAGAAAACCCAACTAAAATTACTTCCTTATACACAGTAGAACAGAAAAAAGAGGTGTGTACATGGAACAACAAATTTCCTATTTATTATATATAGCTTTATTTTCTTTTGAAATATGTAACATATTCAATATGTAACTTTCAAAGCTGTCCTGATTGTCTATGATTCACTCTGACATTCTTCCTCTTGTCTGGATTTTTTAAAATGCTTTGACAGCTCTCTTTTCTTTATTTTTCTTTTCTTGGCCTCTATCAGAGGCCAACTTTAATGTTAGCACCCTCTTGGTTCAAGTTCAATTCTAAGATGAAATGAAGCACTCTCCCAGCCCTGACCATACACAGAGATTATATTTGAGTTTTTGTTCAGTTCTTGACCCTCATTTAAGTTTTGTGGCTTTGACCTTGAAGCTGCCCAGAAGAGATACCACTGTTCACCAGAAGTCGATGCGAGCATTTTTACCGCCACCCTCTTTCCTGTTGCTGTCTCCTCTGCTGAAGTGAATCAAGATGAGAGCTCTTAGCATGATCCAGAAAACAAACACCGCTGCTCACCGGGACACACACTGTGGGCTTTTATTGACGGAACTAGTTGATTTGGAACACTGGAATTTCATTTTTTCCTGTCATGTTCCCCATCCCTACCCCCACTTTCCATTTGCTTGTAAGGACAGTTATGCCCTGCAAAGGTTCCTTCAGTTACATAAAATTCTGTTAGTGAAATGACATCATTGCCCCATTCATAATTCTTGTCTTGTCAGGGTTCTTCCAGTTGATAGACTGAACTTTTAGAGCTCTTGCTTTTGAAACATGGAAGGGTCTCGATTTTGGATTTTATGTTTCATCATTTTATTTTATGTGGGGGCTTTGGGGGGCTTTTTTTAAAATAAAGCTATATAAAGTTTGTGGATTAAACAAAATAAATTTCTAAATTTAAAAGCAAAAAAAAATTTACAAATGGAAGTTTATTTTGCCCTAACATAGCAAGAATGTTCAACAAGGGTATGATGGTACTTAGCTGAGATTAGGGAAACCAGAACCAATCAGGTCCCAGGAGCAACTCTGTCTTCTTTTGGGCAAAACCCTCCTATACTGGAAGTGAGAGGAAAAAATTTGCATCAGGGAAATAGTGAGTCCTCTCATAGCAACCCAAGTATTATTTCATCCATAAGTCAACCTTTTAAAATGTCTACTTCTTAAGGGTGGCTCAGCAGATTGAGAGTCAGACGCAGAGATAGGAGGTCCTGGTTCAAATTTGGTCTTAGATACTTAGCTATGTGACCCTGGGCAGGTCACTTAACCCCCATTTCCTAGCTCTTACCACTCTTCTGCCTTAGAACCAATACACAGTATTGACTTTAAGATAGATGGTAAGGGTTTATTTTTAAATGTCTATTTCTTGTTTAAGTTTGATGATGTACATAATCCTTAGTAATGTTGCAAATGAGCATAATTTATGATGAAAAAAATACATGAAGACAGCTAGGTGACTCAGTGGACTGAGAGCCAGGACTTGAGATAGGAGGTCTTGGGTTCAAATATGGGCTTGGGCACTTCCTAGCTGTGTGACCCTGGACAAGTCACTTAACACTCATTGCCTAGCCCTTACCACTCTTCTGCCTTTGAACCAATACACAGTATTGATTGTAAGAAAGAAGGTAAGGGTTAAAAAATAAGAAGTAAATACACATACATGTTGGAGCTATGCTCAGAAATTTTTGACTGTTATGGAAGAATGATCAAAAAAGTACAGAGAATGAATTATAATATCTTGATGGGAAATCTAGTAGAAAGAAACAAAGACTCCTGTCTGACCCTGAAAATACAACCCACTAAGTCTGATTCTCAAGTGAAGGTCATGGAGGAGAACGAGAGACCCACAGAGTAGTACAATGCTATTGGACGGCTGTACGAACAAATCCTGAGCTGGCAGAAGCTACTGTACTATCAGTGAAAAGCAAAGAGAAGTCTGAGAATCTAAGGTCCCTTCTAACTTAAACATATATAAGATGTATGTTGTCCCTCTAAGATATGTGTGTGTGTACATGAGTCTATCTAGATGTGTGCGGTATGACTACATATCTATAGTGTTTGCTCTTCCCCCTCTCTTTCAAGGGAGACTTTGATTCCGACCAGGAGAAGAGCAGGATTTTGGGACAAGAACCTGGTTCTCTGCTCTCCTCAAAGGAAGGGTACCAACCAGTCTAGTTTTTGATTTCTTTAACCCCTAAATACTGATAGGGGTAATAATTTTGAGTTTCAAGCCATTCTTAATCACTATCCCTAGCTCCATTCTATATATTCAAAGATTTAACTTCCTTCCCACCAAATACCAAAAGCCCAAAGACCCCAAATACAAAATTTTATCCAAAGCAATAGGAAACCTACAGATGAGCAAATGACAGACAATACACAGAGTGAATAAGTTCTCCCACTGGAAGTGAAATATTTCAGTTCTACCTCAAGAGAGCATCCACTGTCACCCAAGGGGAAATGCCTTTAAATCATGTGGAAAACTGAAAACAGGATCATGATCAAGATGCCAACTCCTCTGCCTGTGAGTTTCTTCTCAGTCTTTCGCTCCTCCAGGGATCTCTCTCTAAATAGAACTGGAACCCTGTGAGTCCTCTCTTAAAAAAAGAAAGTAGAAGAACTAGAAATACTCTTCTCCTAAGCTCTAACCAACTGTTCTCCATAGATCACTGTAATCCTTCTCCACCAATGAGGAGAGTCTTATGCAAATGAGCTTGAACCCTGGTTGAACAGATTATGTCTTGAGATGAAAAGCCCCTTCCAATTACATCATTCTCTGTTCTAAGTTTCCTTCTAGCTCTAATATTCTATATACCATGGTCCCTTCTAGTTCTGTCATGTTATGATCTCTTGTCCCTTCCTACTTTAACATTTCAGATGCTCTAAGATTCCCTCCAGCTCTGATATTTTATGTTCTTAGGTCCCTTCCAATTCTGAAATTAAAAAAAAAATATGATTGAGACAATAGGTAATCCAAGCTAAGTTAATACTAATTATCAATTATGATAATAGAAATAATAGTTGACAATTCCAAAGCAGTTTACGTGCATTATCTCACTGAATCCTCCCAGTCCTGTGAGGGAGGCAGCTACCCTATTATTATTTCCATTTTACAACATAAGGAAGCTCTAGGCTCCAAGCAATTAAATAATTTACCTTGAGTTGCACAATTAATAAGTTTCAGAGCTAGAATTGGAACTATGACACTAGATCTGGAGTCAGTTTCTCACCGCTTGATAAGACTTCAAAGCTATAGAAGCCATTATTCTCTTACATTAGCAAAGTACTTTATACTTTAGGAAGAATTTTTACATGCATAATTTCATTTTATGTTCAAAACAATTTTATGTGGAAGGTGGGGCAGATATTATTCCCATCCCAACAATAATAAAACTCAGATACAGAAAATGTATGACTTTCCAGAGACCACATTTCAATCAATAAGCATTTATTAAGCACTCCACAGAAATAAGCCCTGGCGTGAGGGCTTGCCAAGCTCTTTTCAGGACTGCTTTCCTTCTTTGGTGTCCACCTGCCACTCAGCTCACTCCCATGGCTCCAAGAAGCTGTAGCATGCATAAGGGTCATACCCCAGTAAGCCATCTCAGCAGATGAACTAAATCAGGTTAAGGATAACTAACAGACCTCAAACCCATTGGTGAGTTAAGGAGGCATCTATCCAGGCATGTGAAGACTTCTCCCAGAAGAAGAGGTAGATAAGAACAATTAGTGGAAACAGGCACTGTGGAATGCTTAGAGCTTGATCAGACATGAAAGACCCCAAAGCCATCCAATGCATCCTGAGCCATCACAGTCTTGACTTTTGTCTTGCCACTGGACTTCTGTGACTCTGAAAGAGACAATGAGGCTGATAATTTAGTGCAACTCTGCCTCTCTTCCATCCAAATTATGCTCAAGTCGAAAGATAGCACTAGTGATGCCATTTTGATCATCTTTAAACAGGAAAACAACAATTATGCATTTGTAATATTCCTGACACTGGGGATATAAGAACAAAAGTGAAATGGTCCCTTCCCTCAGGGAGCTTACATTCTTCTTTTTTTTTTAATAGAAGCATTTTATTTATTTTTAAAATTATTATATTTTTCTGTAGTTAGATGATTCATGATTCCCCATGCATACACTCCCACTTTCTCCTCCTCCCTCCCAGAGATAACAAGCAGTTCTACTGGGTTATACAAGTATTATTGTTCGAAACCTATTTCCATGTTATTCATATTTGCAGTAGAGTGATCCTTTAACATCAAAACCCTAAGCACATCCCTATTGTACTACGTGGTCAATCATATGGTTTTCTAATATATTTCTGGTTCCACAGTTCTTCCTCTGGGTGTGGATAGCATTCTTTCTCCTAAGTTCCTCTACATTGTCCTGGGTCATTGTATTGCTACTGTTAGAAAAGTCTATTACATTCGATTGTGCCACAATGTATCAGTGTCTATGTGCAATGTTCTCCTGGTTCTGCTCCTTTCACAGGGAGCTTACATTCTAAAGTAGGAGACAACATGTGTGTGTGTGTGTGTGTGTGTGTGTGTGTGTGTGTAGGGTTAAACAAAACAGACACAAGGTAACCTTGGAGATTTCAGACAGAGCAACAGTAAAGCTAGACATAAAAGAGATAAACGGGGGACTATCCTTTGCTAACATGTGTCATAGACTGTGAATTAATATCAATACAAAGTATATATGCACCAAATGGCATAGCATTTAAATCCTAAAAGGAAAGGTTAAATGAATTATAAGGAAAAATAGATAGCAAAACTATAATAGTGAACCTACCCACCCCAGAACTAGATAAATCTAAACAAAAAAGAAATGTAGAACCTGAATAGAATTTTTGAAAAGTTAGTTATTATAGAAAAATACTGAATTGAAATAGAAAAGAGTATAGCTATTTTACAGCTGAACATAGTTACTTCACAAAAATTGACCATGCATTTAGGTATAAGAATATATATAAGCAAATATAGAAAAGCAGAAATATGTAATACATACTTTACTGACCTTAATATAATAAAGTTATGTTCAAGAAAAGGTCTTTGAAACAAAGATTAAAAATTAATTGGAGGGGCAGCTAGGTAGCATAGTAGAGTGCCAGGCCCATAGTTAGGAGAACCTGGGTTCAAATCTGGCCTGAGACACTTCCTAGCTATGTGATCCAGGGCAAGTCACTTAACCTTGATTGCCTAGCACTTGCTACAGACCTGATACTAAGATGGGAACACATCATAGAAACAATTAATAATTTCATTGGTAACATTGAGACAACATATAAATTTGTGGGAGGCAGAAAAAGTAGTACTTTTAGGAAAAATTATATCTTTAAAGACTTTCATCGATAAAAAAATAAAACAGATCAATAAATTGGACATGAAACTAAAAAGCTAATTAAAATTCCAGTTAAATACTGAAATAGACATCCTGAAACTCAAGAACAATATTAATGAAATTGAAAGAAAAACCTCAGTGAATTAATAATGAAACCAGGGTCTTTTTTTAAAGCAATAAAATAGATAAGCAATTAGCAAATTTGATTTTATAAAAAGAAAGAAGAAAACCAAATTACAAGTATTAAAAATGAAAACAGTGAGTTAAAAACCAATGAAAAAGAAACTAAAGCAATTATTAATAGCTATTACCCTAATTATATGCTAAGAAAACTGACAATCTAAATTAAATGGATGAATATTAATTAAAATGTGAATTCATTGGATTAAGATAAAAGGAAATAAAGTACTATTAGAAAAGAAGTATTGTTTTATTAGTTTAGGGATAAGAAGTAAAGTGGCTGGCTTGAGAAAAGAACTGGAGTTTGAAGCAGAGCTGAGAGAACGTGTTAATTTCAGCTGTGACAGTTATAACCATTTTTCTATGTCAATTACTCTCTCTGGCAGTTGGCAGACACACACTCTCAGAGACTCTCTCTCAGGGCTGGAGGAGGTAACATCTTTGCCTCTCTCTCTCTGTCTGAGGGAAGGATCTGAAGGAGCTCAGTGTTTTTCTTTCCCAACTTGGGAAACACTATTGACTACATATTGTGTTTTTTATATATTGATTTAACTCTGAAAAGACCTGGTCTTTGGTTTGGACTCTGAGTCTGTTAAGACTCAATTTCAATAAATATTTCAATAAATATTTTATTTTTATAACTTTCCATTTGTTATTTTTACAGCTTGGTGAGGGTCTAACTGTCAACTTTGGCAGTTGGAGCTGTTGTCTCAGCAGGGGGTCTGTGGAAACAGCTAGGCTGACTCTAGGTGGCTACAAAAACCCTCTCCCAGTCAACTTGATACAAAGAATCTCTACTCTCAGAACACCTGGTGAACTGACTACCTAAAATCACCATGGTATTTTCTCTGTTAGATATGACTTCTCTCATTTTCACTATTGTACCAGAATATATACAAAATGTACTTGCCTATGACTTTCTAATGCCATTACTCTCATTGGTACTCCACAATTAATCTCTTATATCCCTGTGCTACTATTATTTGTCATGTGCTTTTACATGATAATCAAATCTTTGGCAGTTGTGTTTAAACATTTAAAAGCAAGCATCAAGCAAGCTACTGCAAAGAGTGATCTAATGTTAAAAGTGAACTATTTAGAGACTAAAACTAGATAGAATGAAAACTCAATATGAGGAATTACTCAAGAATAAAGGGACAATGGTGGAAACTGAAGAACATGAAACAACTAAATTAGATGGTTCAACTAAATCAGATAATCCAACTAAATAGAAATGGAAACTAAAGCATTAGAAAGCAAACCAACTCATATGTTCCCTCTAAGAGAGGTACCTATAGTGTCCTCAGAGTGTGGTACAATGAATATCATGTGCCACAAAAAGTTTACACAAGCTGATATAGACAGTTTTAAAAAAAATACTCCAACATATGAAGAAGAACCAATAAGAGTTGTAATAAAGCAGTTCAAGTGCTTACTTAAGCTTTACAGTCCTTCTTATTTGGACTTTGACATCCTTATGGATAAATTATTAACAAAAAGGGAGAAACAGCAGATTATACAGGACAATAATAATAATAACCCCCAAATTGCCAATTGGCCAACTCAGGATCCTGGTTGGGAAGTTAACTATTTTGTGAGGTACAGAGACTTAACTATAGCCAATGAGGCAATAATTGAAACTATGAGGCAAAATTCTAGATTCCCAGGAACCTGGTCTAAATTTGAGCATCTAAAGTAGGAAGTGGGAGAGACTCCCTCCACTTTCCTCATTAGGAGTATTGACTGTGCAGAAAAATGGATTGGGTTGGATACTTTAAAAGATGAAAATATACTTAAGTTGGCTATTCCTGTGCAAATTAAAACTAAATCTAGCCCACCTCCTTCCATTCTTCAGTATCCCCTCTCAAAAGAGGCAATTGAGGGTATTATCCCTGGAATAAACTCATTAATTGATCATGGAATAATAATCCCTTGTAAATCTGAATACAACACACCCATCCTGCCCATTAAAAAAACAAAAAGGGGCCTTGATGGCAAGCACCTCTGTAGATTCATACAGGATCTGAGGGCTGTGAACAACCATATTATAAAGAGACACTCCATAGTTTCCAACATAAATATGATTATTTCCTCTATTCCTAGCACAGCTACATACTTTACAGTAGTAGACTTGTGCTCAGCTTATTTTTTTCCATTCCCATACATGAGAACTCCAGGCATGTTTTTGCTTTCACCTGGAAGGGCTCCCAAAATACATGGAGTCATCTGCCATAGGGTTACATGGAAAGCCCAAGTTTATTTGCACAAATTTTGAGCCAAGACACAGATAGTATAACATTTAAAAATAGCAAATTAATCAAATATGTAGATGATCTACTCTTGGCTTCAACAGATGCAGAATCATTCCAGGAAGATAGCAAACACCTTCTTTTGGAATTTCACAAAAGAGGACATAAAGTCTCAAAGGATAAGGTTCAGTGGTGCCTCCCTAAAGTAGAATATTTGGGGTTCATCCTGACTGCAGGTGCTTGCTATATTTCTCCAAAATGAATTTAAAATATTCAAAATTTAAGTGTTCCTACCACTAAGAAACAGTTGAGAGCAATTTTAGGAGCAACAGTGTTTTGCAGACAATGGATTCCTTGCTATGGGGAAATTACTAAACCCCTTATAGCACTAACAAGAGATTCAGTCCCTGAACCCCTCAAATTAGAGCCAGAACACTTGTCAGCTCTATCAGATCTAAAACAGGCTATTCCCGTCTGCCCCTGCTCTAGGCATTCCAGATTACAACAAGCCATTTACTTTGTATGTACATGAGCAAAGAGGGGGTAGATTCAGGTGTTTTAATTCAGACTTTGGGGCCTTCTCAATATCCAATTACTTATTATTCTGCCCAACTGGACCCAGTAGCATCAGGAGCACCACCATGTCTTAGAGAAGTAGCTGCTAAGCCTTACTAGTGACAAAAACTGTCAATCTAGCATTGGGATGCCTATTAACAATTATGTTCCCATATGAGGTAGAAGCAGTGATGTTAAGGCGTAGAACACAGGCATTTTCTGATCAGCAAATTACAAGGTATGAAATAACCTTGTTAAATAGCAAAAACATTACCTTGAAATGCTGTACAACCCTTAACCCTGCCACCTTGCTTCCAGATTTACCAACTTCAGGAGAACCATTATACAGTTGTGAAACATTAGTGTCCATGGCAGAAAAGCCTTGAGATAATCTTTTGGACACTCCCTTAGACAATCCAGATCTAGTCTTATTTACTGATGGTTCTTCTTTTATGAGGAATGGCATTCGCTACACTGGGGCTTCTGTAGTTTCAGAATTTGCCACTGAGTGGTCAGCTTCACTGCCCTCTAATATTAGTGCTCAAGGAGCAGAACTCATAGCTCTGAAGCATGTTTGTATAATTGCCAATGATAAAAAGGCAACAATTTATATGGATTCTAGATATGCTTTTGGCATTTGTCACTCAGTCGGAATGTTATGGCTCCAGAGAGAGTTTTTAACCTCAGCTGGAAAATCTATAGCTAATACAGAAATTATTAATGAAGTTCTTTCTGCTCTCCATCTGCCTGAAGCCCAGCTGTAGTTCATTGCTCTGCCCATACAGGTGGCACTGACCTTAACTCTAGAGGAAATGATTGAGCAGATACCTCTGCAAAGCTAACAGCCATAGAAGGGCCTGAATTAATTTTAACATTAACAACCACTGATGATTTAAAAGGAAGTGGAGAAATGGAAACAAAAATTTGAAGCAAAAGAGATTAATAGAGTATGGGTGTCATCTGAAGAAAAACCCCTGCTCCCTAGAAGTTTCTATCACCAAATTTGCCAATCTATTCGTAAAAATGGTCACTTTGGCACCCAGGGCATCATGGACTCTGTTAAGAGAGTATGGATAGCCCCTGGTATAATAACTACTATAGCCTCTAAAGTGTGTTCAGCCTGCTCTACCTGCCAAGCATATAACCAACATGTCTTTCGTGGCAAAGCTTTTGGTGGGTGCCCTCTGGCTTACACACCTTTTGAGCATCTACAGATAGATTTCATAATAATGCCAAAGGCTGGACATTATACATTTTGTCTAGTCATAGTAGATCAACTGACCAGATGGCCAGAAGCATTTCCTGTGACCTGAGCCATAGTGGCTTTTGTTGCTAAGGTACTTTTAAAAGAAATTATTCCTCTTTTTGGCCTGCCAAATGATTCAGATAGAGGAAGTCATTTTACTGATTCTGTTCTAAATCAGATATATCCTTGCTTGGGGATAACTCCCAAATTCCATGTTCCATATCATCCCCAGAGCTCAGGCCAAGTTGAGAGGATGGACAAAGAACTTAAAACTATGATTGGAAAATTATGCACTGAGACACATTTAAAATGGCCTGAAATTCTCCCTCTGGCCCCATTTTATCATAGAATCAGGCCTAGAGGAGACCTACACATCTCACCATTTGAGATGCTTTTTGGACATCCACCTATACAGGCTAAACCTTTTTCCCCTGCATATACATCACTATTAGGGGGAGATACTACTATTGCTTCCTATATACAGGAATTACAGCACAAACTACGTGAACTTCATGAATCCGGAGCTGCAGTACAAGCCGGACTACTAGACTTTTCTCTGCATGACCTGAACCCAGGAGACAAAGTGTATATTAAGAATTTCAAGCATACTGGAGCAACTCAGCCTTCCTGGGAAGGACCATTACAAATATAGTTAACTACTCCAACATCTATAAAGGTTAGAGAGAAGGACTCTTGGATTCATTGCTCACATGTGAAGAGAGCATCTTCTGTTTAGACTGATACAGTCGTATCCTATCACATGCATTGGAGATAATAATCCATTGACAAGTGGATGCTGTTTTTCGAGAACACATTGAATTCCTGATTTTTCCCTTATTTTTTATTGCTTTTCTTTTCTTTTGATTAGAATATTTGATTTTTTCTTTTTTTCATTTCTTGTACTAAAGGTACATACAATTAATATTATTTTTTGCAGTAATAGAAGTTTAATATATATATATATATATGTATATGTACATATACATATATATATAATTGCTATAATATCAATGCATACCCAAAACCTTTAAACTATGGGAACCTGCCATTTATTGATAAAATGTTATGGGACTGTGATTAATGTTTGTGTATGATTCTAGGAAATGTAATAAAAACACGGAGCACAGACTTAACCTGAATAGTGCTAAAAAGAGCACACTTGAAAAACTAGTGTGAGACTTGAGGTTGTGATGCTGACTTATGTTAAGTTGTAGGACTTCCTTGTATCTACACTTTTTGTGAAGTACTCATACAAGTACCAAAGATTGACTATCATCCTGGCTCCACATATCCCTGAGAATGACAAAAAAAATCAGACCAGGGAATTACACTTCCCTATCAAAATAAAAATCTAATTCCTTTTCTTCTTATATTATGGCAACTTCATTATGCAAATGGGTAAGTGAAATATTATTGCATTCTGTCCTACATACTTGTGGGATAGAAACTACTTTAAATTGGACCTTTACAAGGACCTATTAGAAATTTATTAAACCCAAATAAGGGCCTATTTTGAATTTTTTTCCTTATGTTTTTGGTTGTTTTTCTCTTCTTTTGATAATTGACTCACACACCCCCATAACTCAGCAATGCATCCTGAGCTGAACTGGATGTTTTTAATACCCACTTTGGGGGGGGGGGGTGATTGTATTTTAATAAAAATCCAAGATTTAGATTTTTTTTTGTTCAAGAAAGATCTTCAAGGAAGAAGCTTCTAACTCCTAAATCCAGAGAATGAATTGTTGCAGAAAGATGCCAGAAAACCTACACTACATAAAGAATATTCAGAACAAACGTTGGGTGTGGTTGGTTGAACTGAAGTTTGATTGAACATTTATTTGTAAATGTACACTTTTATGCCAAGGCGACTGCCCCTAATTTGGCTTTCTGTCAATGTGCCTAGCAAAACTTTGGTTTTGCTTTCTCTCTTTTCTACTTCTCCCTAACTACCGTAATTTCCTCTTAGAAATTGAATATTGTATACATCTATAGTTAGAAGTGCTTTAGGACTATAAGATGATTATGTTAAATGATCAATGGGGAGACTAGTCTCCCACTGATCATCAGGGGGGATTGTGAACTTGGAAATTACTCCACCCTTATTAGTCATACTTTAGGGGACAATAAAGTTGTAAACTCCTTATTTAACAATGAAGGTACTTAACTCATACCTTATAGTGAAACTAAAACTTAAGCTAAGTCTATTTTTAGATCTAATACAAAAGGGTGTTAAGTACCAATAAAGGTTAAATTAATCACAAAAAGGTCAAGTAACTCACAAAAGGTAAGCTTAACAAAGAAGTGTGAAGTACCTCAGAAGATATAATCTAACCAGAGAAGGTGAGAACTAAAGAGTGGACAGTCCTGGAGAAAATCTAATCAAAGAAGATGAGAACTAAAGACTAGGCAGTCCTGGAGAAAAGCGTCTACTGTGATTGGTAGATGTGAAAATTTAGGGGAGGTGACATAAGAGAAAATTTCTTTAAAAGGAGGCTAAAAAGTCAGTTCAGGCAATTGAATTCAGTTCGAAGAGCAATTGGATTCAGAGTTCAGTTCAGTGAGGCCTGGAGCTCATCCTGGAGTATCTCACTCAGACAGCTTCCTTGGAGACAGTCTCATGGTGAGTGATAAGACTGACTCCTTTTCCCTTGGGCTCAGGGAGGCCACTTTGGCCAAAGCCTTTTACTACTTCCTGGCTCAGCCTGAACCAGAGCAATTTAAATTAATTCTATCTCTCTCTATCTCCTTTCCTTAATTCCTTCTCTCTATATTAATTAAAATCACCATAATTCCCAGCTGACTTGGGTATTTTATTATTTGGGCCTGGCGACCAATTATTTAGATTTCAAGTCACAAAGCTAAAATCATCTTTACAAATCATATTCATAGGCAGTTTGTAAAAAATGAATGTCCTATGGTCCAAAATTATTTTTGGAGAAACTGTCCAAATTGATTTGACATGGGTCTTGATGAAATTAGGAGAATTTCCAACTATGTATTCCAGGAGGAAAAAGATAGGTAATCAGAAGAGGAAAATGATATAATTAATAACTTAACCAGAGAAATCAGAGAGATAAAAAACAAGTGAAACCCAATGAAGTACAGAAAAAAACAGTAGCTACACTAAGAACTAATAGACAACCCAGAAATAATTACAACCCCAGACAATACAGACAAACCTCAAGATGTTTTCTTTGTAATAGACCTGGTCATCTCATGAGAGAGTGCAAATTTAGGGGACAATTCTTTGGACGAACCTTCAGGGGAAATTGAGGTAATAGATTTAATTGTTTTAATGTATTTGGGCAAATGGATATAGAAATGATGGGTTTAATAATGGATTTTCTAATGCATTCCATTATGGGAGACCAAACTACCCAAATCATTTTGATACTGGATGCTACCATAATTCACAACAAGACATAGACCTGAATACCATGCAAGAATATATCAAAGCAGGTGCTCGTCCGAATCCCCAAAAACTTGATGTGCAAAAAGGTGCAACTAAATTATGAAGGTGTGCCAAGGCCTATGCAGTTAAAAATATAGTATATGGAGAAAATGAACTAAGAAGTATGGGTAATAGAATATGAATTAATTAAAATGACAAAAAGATTTTAGAAACATGGCAAATTAGTGCAGGAGTAATCAATGAAGAATTAGAGAGTGAGTAACAGGAACAAGTGTTGAATTTTCCTGATCCTAGTGTGTTAGCTCCTGTGATACCTGTCCATTTCCCAGGAAATAGCACAGAACCCCATGTAACTCTAAAAATATGAACACAAGTTTATGATTGTCTCTTAGACACAGTTGCTGCCAAATCTGTGTTGCAAAAATCCCCTGAGGAGTACAAAGCAGTGGGTTCAATAGAAGTTGTGGGTGTAACAGGAAGAACCAAGAGTGGTTTCACTTGAACCTCTAAGTATAGAACACTCTTTTCTTTTAATGCCAAATTCCCCAATGAATTTAGTGGGTAGGGATCTTCTTTGTAAATTGAGAGCAATGATAGTATGTATCCCAACTGGAGATATTTCTTTAAAACTCCCAGAAGAATCCCTAAACCTTTTTTCCTGTATTATTCCTGGAGACAGTAGAATCAGAGGGGGAATGGAATAACATCTATCAGATACCAGATGATATTCCAAAAGGCTAATGGGTTACAGATTCTACAGATGTAGGTTTATTAAAATCAGTAACCCCTGTTAAAGTGCTGACTAAAGGAGGTTTACCACCATGCATTCCACAATACCCACTTAGCAAAGAGGCCATTGATGGGATTACCCAATAATATATTTGTTATTGCAGCAAGGCATAATAATACCATGCATCTCTGAATATAACACCTCAATTTTACCAGTTAAAAACCCAAACTAGATGCTAAAGGATGAATAGTCTATAGATTCTTTCAAAATTTAAAAGCTGTTAATGATCATGTAGTAAAATCTTACTCAGTTGTACTAAGTCCTGCTACTATAATTTCATCTATCCCAAGTCATGTAAAATGTTTTACTGTGGTTGATTTATGTTCTGCTTTTTTCTCAATACCTATACAGGAAGACTCACAAAAGATATTTACATTCACGTGGCAGGGAAATAAATATTCATGGTCCCTT
This sequence comes from Monodelphis domestica, assembly GCF_027887165.1. Taxonomy (NCBI): domain Eukaryota; kingdom Metazoa; phylum Chordata; class Mammalia; order Didelphimorphia; family Didelphidae; genus Monodelphis; species Monodelphis domestica. The sequence goes on from NC_077227.1 coordinate 502,178,952, forward strand.
TTGCCACAGGGATTCTGTGAAAGTCCTTCATTGTTTTCTCAAATCTTAAACAAATATTTGAAAAATATTCAGTTTAAGGACAGTAAACTTATTCACTTTATAGATGATTTACTTCTAGCATCACCATCTGCAAAAGTATGCCTACTTGGTAGTAAATGTCTTCTATATGAGCTCTACAAGAGGAGACAAAATATCAAAAACTAAACTTCAATGGTGTCTTCCTCACATAGAATATTTAGAGTTTGTGCTTTCTGAAGGGTCCAGAAGCAAAAAGAGAGTAGCAGATATACAAAAGTTGAGTGCCCCTAAGACCAAAAGGTTCTTAGGAACCACAGGTTTTTGCAGACAATGGATACCTAATTATGGTGAACTTACAAAACCACTGACTACTTTAACAAAAAATACTGAGAAAGATCCACTGAAGCTAAAACCTAGGTAGTGAAGCAAACCATAGGGTCTCAAATTCACTTACTACCACAGCACCTGTAAAAAGAGATTACATCTAAAATAACTAAAGGCACTTGAAAATACTTGGGAATCTTTCTGCCAAGTTGCATAGTAATAATATGAACACAATTACAAAACACTTTTTTACACAAATAAGAAAAGATCTTAACAACTGTAGAAATATTAATTGCTCATGGGTAGGTTGAGCCAATATAATAAAAATAAAGATACTATCTAAATTAAATTATTTATTCAGTGCCATGCCAATCAATCCACTGAAGGATTACTTTATAGAGATGGGGGGTGGGTATGGGGGTAGTAACAAAATTCATCTGTAAGAACAAAAGATCAAATATATCAAGAAAAATAATGAGGAAAAGCTGGAAGGAAAGTGGCCTAAGAGTATTAGATCTTACACTATACTAAAAAAAACATAATTGTCGCAGCAATTTGGTGATAGGTAAGAAATACTGAGGTTAATAGGTGGAACAGAGTAGGCATACAATATATAGAATCAAATGAGCATAGTAAACTAGTGTTTGATGAAACCAATAATCTTAATCTCAAGACAATAGCCCACTATTCAACAAAAATTTAGGAAAACTGGAAGGTATTCTAACCAAAACTAGGTATAGATGAACATCTCATACCACATCTAAAGATAGACTTCAAATAGGGTCATAATTTGTATATAATGGGTGACAACATAAACAAAATAAAGGATCATGGAAGAAATTACTTGTTTGTACTATGGATAGAGGACGATTTCATGGCCAAAGAAGAGGTAAAGATATTCACAGGAGATAATGTAAAATTAGTTTTTTGTGCAAAGAAAACCAATGTAGTAAAATTAGGAAAAAAGTGAGAAATTGGTGGAGGGGAGGATCATGGCAGCAAGTTTCTCTATAAAGGTCTTATTTCTAAGATATGCAAGGAGACTCAGTCAAATTTATAAGAATAAAAGCCATTCTCCAAGTGATATATGACCAAAGAATAGGAAGAAATCTAAGCTATCAATAGCCGTTGGGGGAAATGCTCTTAATCACTAATAATTAGAGAAATATAAATTAAAATAACTCTGATGTAGCACTTCATATCATTTAGATTGGCAAAGTTAACAAAAGGGGAAAATGAGAAATACTGGAGAGGAGAATGGGTAAACAGGTACTTTAATGCACTGTTGGGAGAACTGTGAATTGTTTAAATCATTTTGGAAAGCAATTTAGAGCTATGCCCTAAAACAATTTAAACTTGTGCATACCCTTTGATATTCCCAATAGATGCATACTCAAAAAGATTTTTTTAAGAACAAAGAATCTACATGTCCCAAAATATTTATAGTAGCTATTGTTGTTACAGCAAAGAATTGGAAATCGGCAGTATCTCTGTGAACTGAGGGATGGCTGATCAAGTTATGGTATATGAATGAGATGGAATACTATTATGCTATAAGAAATAAAGAAGGGGATATTTTCAGAAAAACCTGGGAAAACTTGTAAGAATTGAAGCAAGATGAAGTGAGCGAGTAGAACTAGAAGAACAATTTATACAATGAAAAGCATATTATGAAGAGAAATAATTTTGGCATACTTAGGAACTATGATCAACACCATGATCAACCACAACTCCAAAGACCTCATGATAAAAACTTGTTTTCACTTTCAGATAAAGAGTTGACAAATTCACAAAGCAGACTAAGCATATTTTTCATTCATCCTTTCTTTGTTCTTTCCTTCCTTTTTTTTTTGCTGAAGTTCTTCCTTTCTTTTTACCTTTCTTCCTTTCTTTTTTCCTTCACCTGGATAATATGAGAATATGTTTTGCTTGACTATACATAATTATAATGGATATTGTTTTTCTTGCCTTCTCAATGGGTAGGGGTAGGGGGACAGGAGTGAGAGAATTTGGATTAATAGTGAAATTGGATTTAAAAAATTTTAAGTATATCTTAAAGTAACTTAGAATTTACTTCATGCATAATTTGTAGATATATCAAAATTGGTGATTTTTGTGCTTTTTCAGTCTTAAAAAGAGATCATTGGGCTTTTTTTTTTTAATAGATAAAGGCTAACTGAGAGGCAAAGTAGGTCTTTAAATAAGTGGATCATGCTGATGGACTCATTGGATCATGAGGTCCTTGAGTGCAGGGTCTCTCTTTTGCAAGTCTTTGGATCCTCACAACTTAACACTGTATTGACAAACAATATGCACTTAATGACCGAATGAGACCAAAAAGCACCAACATCTCTCTGGTGACAAACTGTACAATCCTTGTGTGATCTTAGACAAGTCAATTACTCTCTCTAGGGCTCATTCCTCATTTGTAAAAGATTGGGTTAGACTAGGTAACAAAGTCCTTGCTAACTCGGAATTCTATAACCCTGTGAGATGCTGCTTTCAGGTCTGCCCCTATCCCAAAGAGGCAAAAATGATCTCCATGTTCGTTTCCAGTTTTAAACCTACGAACTTATGAAAGCAGATCTCTGGTATCACAATCTTTGAAGATTCCAAAAATTTGCCATACCAGCTCTCTTTGATTTTCCTTCTTTGAAAAGTCACAATATTGTAGATCAAAGTAATTAGAGCAGACTGAAGAGTCTCCCCTAGGTTCTGTGGAGTAGGCTAATTACATCCCTGTCCTGCTAAGCAGTATTCCCAGACCCATGACTGCTCAGGAAAGCAACCAAGAGAGGATCAAAGACACACAGATGTTACAACTTGGCCAGCTTGTCAAACAAAGAGGTGCAACAACACCCTGATGCTCAAATGCATTCATTCGTCACCATGCTTTTAGTGAACACGTAAATGGAAGCACTGTGCCAATTGCTGAGCAAGGAGCCCCTAGATAACTATGATTCCATCCTGGTCCACACTGATGCTGCAGGGTAGTTGAGGCAATCTGCAATAATGAAAAATTCACTGGTCTTCATATCAAGGAAACTGAGCTCCTATTCTGGCCCAAACATTTATAATGGGTATAACTGGGCAATGCAGTTTTCTTCTCTGTAAAATAGGTGTAACTATCTTGTCTGTACCATACTGGGTTGCTATGAGTCCAGCTCCTTTGCTTTAAAGGTAGGCTTTGTAAACCATAAAGCACTATCTACAGGAATGTGGATTGCTGAATTAGGGCAGCTAATTGGCACAGTGGAAAGAGCCTGGCTTGGAGTCAGGAAGATTCTTCTTTCTGAATTCAAATCCAACCTCAGACACTTATTGGCTGTGCGACTCTGGGCAAATAGGTTAAGCCCTGCCTTCCAAAAGCCATTAGGCATTATTTGGAAATGTTAAGTCACATTTGTTACATTTTTACATGTCTCTTAATGTGTACAGGGATCCAATTATCAAATGGGGCATTTCCTGCCCTCCTCCTCCTCTGCCCCTCAAAAATTTTAAACATTCTTAATCCAATCCAACCAGCATCTGTTAAATGCCTGCTGTGGACAAAACACTCTTTGCTAGGCTCTGGGGATACAAAGACAAGATAAAAAATGTTACCTGTCTGCAAGAAGCTTCCTTTATAATGCAAAAGGGCATAAGAAGTGCCTTATCCTGGATCTGTAGGCAACATGAATGCTATTGGTATTTGAGAGAGGGAGAGAGTACTGAATGTTAGTGTGAGGTTGAAAGACTTGAGTTGGTTCTTGAAGGAGAGAAAAGGGAGAAAAGTGGGAGATGAGAGTAGGAAAAGCAGCTTCTGGAGGAATGGACAGGGAGTGGAGCAGTCTGGCTTAAAAGTGCCATACATGTTAGAAGAAGAGATGAGGCTGGAAAGGCTGTGAATTTTCCATTGTCTAGAAAGAAGCTAAGCTACCATTTTTGGCTGCTTTTCTAACTCTTTTGGCCTAAGTTCTACTTTCCAAAGTCTTTTTTTGCTCCAGATCATTTGGATTTACTTTTTTTTTAAACTCTTGCCTTCTGTCTTAGAATTGATACTAAGTATTGGTTCTAAGGCAGAAGAGAGGTAAGGGCTAGGTAGTGGGGGTTAAATGACTTGCCCAGGGTCACACAGCTGGGAAGTGTCTGAGGTTCGATTTGAACCCAGGACCTCCCAACTCCAGGCCTTCTGGCTCTCTATCTCCTGACCCTTGGCTTTACTTTCTATCTTTTTCCTTTATTAAGCTATCTCTAGCCAACCTCCACATACCCCACCCCACCCACCCCAATAAAGGAAAATATCTTCATTAACATCTTTCTTCTGATGCCTCATTTCAGTATAGAGGGGATTTTGAGCTCCAGAAGGTTATACTGAGGCCTGATAGAATCTACCAAGTCAGGAGGGCTTCAAGTATGGACCCAGTGATAAATTCTGCCATATTAGGACTAGCCTAACTAATTAGCCTGTCCTGTAACTGACATAAAGTAAATAGGACTCTGTACCAAGACAACAACATGAGGAGATCCTCTTGACAATGACCACCATGTTTGCCTTTTTACTTGTGATTCCCCTGGATCCATACCACTGAAGGGCATTGTACCCACTTACCATTCCCAGCTCCATGATGCCTGTCTCTTAGACTAACATGTCCCCATCCTCACAGGAATTCAAGGGTCAGTTTCTCTTCTCCTAATGCAAGTGTATCCATGTTGGACTGTCCTCCATAACCACTGCTGCCACCACCAACAACTATATTTGGCCAAGGTAAAATATTTCCTAGTTATGGCTCTGCTGAGAATCTCAGCCTAACTGTGAGCTTGAAGAAGAGGAAAACAAGATTGAATTCCCTTGCTTCTTTGGGAGAGCAATGAGATCCTTTAAATAAAAGCTTTATTCTTTTAAGAGACCATGAATCTTAAACGTGCAAAGTTGCCATAGAAAGACTTAAAAATAGATAGTATTTCTATGGCACTGTAAGGTTTGCAAAGCACTTTACAAATACCATCTCATTTTAACCATCACAACAACTCTGAGTGTTAGGTGCTACCATTATCCTTATTTTATAGGTGAGGAAACTGAGGCAGCTCGGGTTTAGGTGACTTGCACAAGGTCAAACCAGATAGTAAATGTCTAAGACTAGATTTGAACTCAAACTTTTCTGGTCCAGCACTCTATCCACTAGCTATGTATACAACTAGAAAACTTCACAGGAGAAAAGAGCCACTCTTCCATGTCCAAAGTAACATGAATTTGTGGAATATTCCATAGTTTTCCACTTGTTCCTTAAAACTTTATAGCAATAACAGTAATAATAACCATTGTTACTATGATATGATCAGGTGATCAGAATTACACACCAGAAGCTCATTAGCTTTCATAAATTAACAGATGGCAAATCCCCATGTTACAAATACAGACCCCAAAATTCAAGAAACAAATTATACTGGAATCAGAGAAAGATCAAAGGCAAAACATGTTGCCCACAATCCCCTAAATATAATGTTTATTCACAAAAATGTAAGAAGAAATTTTAATAGATATTGCCAAACTAAACACTCATTCTCTAAATTACATGCAATGGTAAGTTTACAAAATATAGAAGTCCAGCAGAAGAAATAACAACTTGGGATAGAATACTTATCACGCCCATTATTTTGTGTGCTAATGGAGGTGTCCCAAGATACTTTCAGTGAAGCTTTGAAAGATGAACTATCCCACTATTTTAATTCAATTGTAAAAAGCAATCATCCTATCCCCCTGGGGAGTAGTCTTCGGAAAATCAAATGTAAAAGAATAAGACATTCTTTTATATTTTTCATTTAATGGGAAATATAACAGCAAGATAGTTGAACTATTTCCTTCTGTTCTCTATCCAAAAAGAAAAAAAATAGATGTGAAAATGAGATAATCATAATATTTAACAACACTAATTGGATTTTGTTTATTCTCTGAAGTTTTGTTGAACACTTTACCACATTACATGTTCTGGAACCTTATACCCTGAGAGGTATATTCTCTGGATATGATAATCCTCATTTACAGAAAATAAGACTGAGACTTTGGGAGATACAGTGACTTGCCTGTGCTCACACAACTAGAAAGTGTCAGAGGTGAGATCTGAATCCCAGTTTTCCTAACTCCAAGTCGTTTCTCCCTCTTATGATCTCTTTTAGTAATTAGGATAATAGAGTTATACCTGGCAGCAATAATAAAGGCCATTTATTTCACTCCACACCCCTCCCCTTTATTGTAAAGGTGGGAAAATAGGTCAAGAGAAATAGATGCTTTTCCCAAGGTCACAAATACTTGGAAAAACCAGATTTAAGCCCAGGTCCTAAAATCTAAATCTAAATCCATCACACTTCCCTCTGTAAAATTATTCCCCCATGTTCTTACTTCATTCTGGGTTTAGAGCAGTTTGATACGTACTGGCAGAGCATTATTAGCAACTCACTAAATCTCTCTCAACCTCAGTTTCCTTATATGTAAAATGAAAACAATATCATTTATTTATATAGCTTATAGAGCTCTCGGCTCAGAGTCAGGAAGAACTGAGTTTAAATCCAGTTTCAGATACTTACTAGTTATATGATCCTAGACAAGTCACTTAAACCTGTTGCCTCAGTTCCCTCATCTGCAAAATGAGCTGTAGATGCAAATGGCAAACTATTCCAGTATCTTTGCTAAGAAAACTCCAAAGGAGCAGCGGTGAGTTAAACATGATCAAAATGACAACAAAATGTAACTAATACATAGCAGGATTGTTGTAAGAAAAGCCTTTTATAAACTAAGGACTGTAGAGTTGTTTTTATTCCTAGAATCATAAATTTAGAGTTGGGAGGAACCTCAACAGACACTGTCTTCATTTATAAATGAGGAAACTGAGACATAGACAGGATAAATAACATCACATCATTATGTTATGTATATGTATGAGATGACAATTTAACCTAGGAATTCATTATTTCAAATACATTGAATGCCTTGTCTACTTCCCCAACCAAGTCTCCCTCTCTTTACTCTGTATTTTGACCCTTTGTATGTTTTATTTCATCTATTAGAGTATAAGCTCCTTGAGGGCAGGGACTATGTCATAGTCATCTTTGTATACTTTTCAGTCTATCCCAGGGTCAAGCCCATAAGAGACACATAATTTTAAAAAATGAGCTCTAATTAAATGTAAAAATCAACATTGTCTTGCTGGAGTAATTATGCCACACCATTCTCACAATCGAAGTGACTCCTCTCTACCCCCTTAATCCATACACCATGTCATGATTTAAAATTTTTTAATTAATTTGTTTGTAATATTAAAATTCCCAGTTATGTCCCTCCCTCCTTCCCTCCCCTCTTCCAACTAGAGAAGGCATCATTTGACAGTATAGATGTGTGTGTGTGATTATATATATGAACTATGTCTTACTTATTACTATTTTTCAGTTCTTTCTCTGGAGGTGGACAAACACAAGTAATTTTTCAAATAATATTTCTGTTGCTATACATAATGTGCTTTTGATTTTGCTCATTTCCCCCTTCCTAATTTCATGTAGGCCTTTCCATGTTTTAAAACATTAACCTACTAATCATTTCTTATACTGAAGTAGTATCCCATCACAATCACATGCCACAGCTTATTTAGCCTTTTCACAATTGATGGACATCCCCTCAATATCCAATTCTTTGCCATCACAAGGAAAGTTGCTATAAAACTTTTAGAACACAGAGATTCTTTTCCTTTTTCCCTGGTCACCTTGGAAAAACAACCTAATAGTGGCATTCTGGGTTGAAGGGAATATATACATTCATAACACTATGGGGACAATTCCAGATTGCTCTCCAAAATGATTGGATCAGTTCACAGTGCCACCAACAGTGTATTAGGGTCCCTATTTTTCTACATCCCTTCCAACATTTGTTATTTTGCACTTTTATCATTTTAGCAATCTGATAGATGTGAGATATGAGTTGTAATTTTCACTTCTCCAATCAATAATGATTTAAAGCATTTTTTTCATATGGTTATATAGAGCTTTCATTTCTTTATCCAAAAACTTCCTGTTCATATCTTTTGACCATTATTTAATTGGAGAATGGCTCACATTCTTATAAAACTGACAAAGTTCTCTACATCATGTGTTAAAGAAAGGATGGGAAAATCTCATTCAGATGAATAGGAACAATGATATAACTAGAAACGACTCCAAAATAGTAGTCCCAAATGGCAGTTTCTAGTTCTGATCTACTACTGCTAATTATATGATCTTGGGCACACCTCTTCCCTCTTCTTGGCCCTCTACAAAATGAGGGGATACATCAAGATTGTCTCTCAAGTCTCAAGAAGACCCAATGATCAATCAGTGCCTGACTGAATCTCCCAGTAATTGGCTGTGTGACTTTGGGTGTATCACTTCCCTTCAAGACCTTAACATCTACATAAGAAAGGGGTTCTACAGGATTCTAGACCCAATGCAATCTTAGGTCTAAAGCTAAAATGAATCTTAGAGGTCATCAAACTCAGCCCTTTCATTTTACAAATGAGAACGCTGAGGGGTATGACAGCTAAGAGACTTGCCCAAGGTCACATAGGTAGTTGATCCAGAAGCTGAATTTGAACCTAGGTCTTCTGACTCCAGAGTAGATGTTTATCCCACTGTACCATACTGCCTAGATATTTTTATAATTCTATGATTCTTCTGAAGCCTCCTTTACTCAGGTAGAAGCCTAGGCTCCTTTATAATCTTGGTGCATCAGACATGCTTCAAGGGAAATGTCAAAGAGAGAAGGAAATGAGCAGTTTATAAGAGGACTTTAAAATTGAGAGGGGAAAGAAGAGGGAAAGGAACAGAAAGAACCTTGAGAATTCCAAATGATTTTCATTTTATAAAGCTTCTTCACAAGTTAACAAATGAGAGCAGACTCAAGTTTTTCATCTTCAAAGGAAAAGATAGAGTCAAAGATCACAGCAGGTCTAATTTCAATCACTCCCAGGGCCAGGTCTGTGATTTGCAGAGAATCTTTCCCTTTTTCTTCTGGCTGTTGCTGATTTCAAAGTGAGAACATAGAATTCAAAATATAAAGAAAAAAGACCGACCAAATATGCTACATTTCACCAGCATGTGAGGACAACACTGAGACACCCTCTACAGGACTCCCCAGCAAGCCAGGAATTGGAGACAGACGGTTGGTCTAGCCTGCTGCTTCTTAAACTTCTTCCTCTTCCCCCCCCTCCCCCCTTTGCCCCAGGACAGACATCTGTTGGAACAAGCTGCTTCCTTTCTGTGCAAATTGTGAGAAAAAGAGACATTTCAACTGAGTCCCTTTTCCAAGAGCAGAAGTGATAAATACTGAAAAGTTTAAAGGAAACCTAGATTTGCCATATTCTCACTGAGCACTATTCTGGATGGACCCCACTGTATACTAACCAGCAAGAGCCAAGCAAAACTGGCCATTTGTCTTCTGACTGTTCCCTGCTTTCTCTATCCATGCCCTCTTTGACATCTTCCCATCACCAGCCTGCTAGAACACTGGCACAAAAGACTTCCTCATCACCAAAGGGAAATTGATGAATCCAGTCCATCAGCCAGTAAACAAATATTTATGGAGTGCCTACTGGGTGCCAGGCATTCTGCTAAGTGCTGGGGATATAAAGAAAGGCTAGAAAATGAGCCCTGTTCTCAAGGATCTTAGTCTAATGATGGAGATAACAAGAAAACAACTATGTACAAATAAGCTATATATGTGTGTGTACATATATATGATAAATTAGAGATAATCACAGAGGGAAGGTGCTAGCATTAAGAAGTATTGGGAGAAAGCTAGGTGGCACAGGGTAGAGAGAGCCAGGCCCTAGATTCAAATGTGGTCTCAAACACTTCCTAATGGTTTGACCATGGCAAGTCATTTACCCCCCATTGCCTTGGAACTGATACTCTGTATTGATTCTAAGACAGAAGGTTAGGGTTGTTTTTGTTTTGTTTTTTTTTTTAAAGAGGGTTTAGAAAAGCTTTCTTGTAGAATGTGGGATGGTAGCTGAAATTTGGAGGAAGCCAGGGAAGCCAGAAGGCAGAGATGAGGAAGGAGAGAACTACAGGCATGGGAGACGGCCAGAGCAAATGCCCAGAGTTGAGAGACGGAGTATCATCTGACAGGAACAGCAGGGAAAATAGTGTTACTGGATCACTGAGTATGTGGAGGGAGTGAGGTGTACAGAAGCCTAGGGATCACAGAATAGAAATGGAACCCCAGAACTTTAGAGTTGGAAGAGTCCTCAGAAGTCATCTAGTGCAGCCGATCTGCTCTGATGAAGAATCCTCTCTACAACGTACCCAACAAGTAGTCGAGAAATGGAACCTATTACCTCCCAAGGGAATCCCATTCTACTTAGAGTTAGAAAGTTTTTCCTGACATCAAAGCTAAATTAGTCTTTTTCCCACTTCCACCCACAGCCCCTACTTTTGCTCTCTGGGGCCAAGCAGAGCAGTCTAATCCCTTCTCTACACGACAGACTTTAGTCAGCATGGTTCCTCCACATTTTTCTCATCTAAGCTAGATATTTCTAATTCCTTGAGGCAGCTAGATGATATACCTCATTGATAGAGTGCTGGGCCTAGAGTCAGGAAGACCTGGATTCAAATCTTGCCTTGGATACTTATGAGCTGTGTGACCCTGGGCAAGTCATCTTGCCAAATTCTCCTATTAAGCACTATTATGGGTAGATCCCACTGATAACAAGCAAGAGCCAAGGAAAATTAGGTCGTTTGTCTTTTGCTGTTCCCTCCTTTCTTTCTCCATGTCCTCTTCAGCTTCTTCACCTTCATCATCCCTGAGAGATCCTTGATAGAATATTGAAACAGTAGCTACCTTAGTAATCTTAGCTATAAAATGGTGATAATTGTAGCTCCTACCTCTCATGAGGCTGTTGAAAAAATCGAATAAAAGAATATCTGTAAAATACTTAATATAATGCTTCGCTCATTATAGATGCTTAATAAATTGTTTGTCCCCTCTTCCTTCCTTTTTCCCTTCGATAATATTATGGCATGAACTTGAAGTCCTTCACTAGTCTTTCATTTAATCAATATTCTTCCTAAAATGCAATACCCAGAACAGATTATGATATTCCAGTATGGACTGATCAAGTCATAGAATAGAAGAATTATCTTTTATTCCTATGCCAAACTATGGATTCATATGAAGTTTATAGTCCACTAAAATCTTCAGATCTTTTTCAGTTAAACTATTCTCTGATTATATAAGCTTTCTCTTCCTTCTTGTCTTCTTCTAAGATAGTATAGCATTACCTTCTCTAGGCTCCTCTGTTTAAGATGAAAATACTAAAAGCCAATATTCTTATGTAATTTTTAGATTTATAGAGTGCCCCTGACCTCTAAGTGGAAAAACCTCTGGATCTTGAAATCAGGTTTAGATAGGTTCAAATAACTAGCCCTGGCTCTCTCTGTTACTAATTAGACCTATTTGTGGATTAGTGAAATGCATTATCTTCTTTTACTCTTAAAATAACATTCTCCAGTTTATTTTACAGATGAGGAAACTGAGGTAAACAGGGTTAAGTGATTTGCCCAGGGCCACACAGCTGAGAAGTGTCTAAGATCACAGTTGAACTCAGGAAGACGAGTCTCCTTGACTCCAGACTGGGCTCTCTTTCCACTGCAAATATTCATATATCCACTTTATGATAAAGAAACTGAGGCCCAGAGGTTATACACCAGTTCATGACAAAATTAATATAGAACCTATGGCTCCTTTTGCAACTTCCTTTGTCCCAATTTAACAATGTACACTCAGCACTTACTGTCAGGCTGGGATTGTAGAGATTGATTTTTAAGAATCCGAAAGCAGGATTTCACCAACTAAAGAATAAACAATGAGTAAACCCTCCTTAGCCAGACACTAATCAACTTTCTTTACTATTAAAGTTATGATTATCAGCAACAACACTATGCATTTATACAGTCGATTATATTTTTTAAAGAAGTTCCTTTCAGGGTTTAAAAGAATGCATTTCCTTCAATCCAGAAATACCACTACTAAGGTTGTATTGCAAAGAGATTTTTAAAAAATGGGAAAGTATCTGTTTGTACAAAAATATTTATAGCTGTGCTTTTTGTCGTGGCAAAAAAATTGGAAATTGAGGGGTGTCCCTCAATTGGGGAATGGCTAAACAGATTGTGGCATATGATGGAATACTATCATGCTATAAGGAATGATGAACTGCTTGATTTCTATAAGAACTGGAAAGGGTATATGAACTGATGCAGAGTGAAATGAGCAGAACCAGGAGAACATTGTACACAGTAACTGAAACATTGTGGGACAACCAAATGTTTAGTAACAACTTTGTTACTAAAAGCAATCAATGCATGTAATACCCAGTGACATTACACGTCAGCTATGGGAAGGGTGGTGGGGAAGGAAGGGAGAGAAATAATATTATTCTTGTAACCAAGGAATAATGTTCTAAGTTGACTAAATAAATTAATTTAAATAAAAAATAAAGAAACAAAAAAAATAAGAGCAATGCAATGATCCAGGACAATTTTGAGGGACTTGTGAGAAAGAACACCATCCACATGTGGATATGCAATTCAGGGTTTTGGTTTTAAAAGATTACTCAATTAAAAAAATGAATAATATGGAAATAGATATTGACAAATGTATAACTCAGTGGAATTGCTTGTCATCTCTGGGAGAGGGGAAGGAAGAGAGGAGGGAGAAAGCAAGAATCATGTTATCAAAGTAAAATAAATTTTAAAAATTTTAATTTAAAAATTTTAACAAACCAAAAAAAAAAAGTTCCTTTCACAATCTTTAATCTGGTGTGCATGACGAAATCTTTTTTTATCACTTTTAGAGCCTCCATGAACAAAAGAATGGACAATTGTCCTACTTTTGAGGAAAATAGAGAATAGAGTAGGAATAAGTAGGTTCATTTTAAAATGAGGAAACAGGCCCAGAAAAGTTAAGAATATTGCTTAGAAAGAGTTAGGACAAGAACTCATGTGTCCTGACTCCCAGTCTCAGTGTTCTTTGGAATCAGAGTTTAGAACATGTGTTCTTAATCCATTGTCCATAGATTGTGGAAAGAATTTAGGGGATCTGTGAACATACACGAAAAAATACTGTTTGTTTCAATATAATTTGTTTCCTTAACAATCCTCTGTATTTTGTTTTATGCATTTGAAAACATTATTCTGAGAATGGAGCCATAGGCTTCACCACTCCCAAAGGGATCCATGACAGAAAAGTGCTAAATGCCTTGGAATTCAAGTCCAAATGCCTCGTTGTACAGGTTAGCAAAATGAAAGCTAGGAATCAGAAGAACTTTATGTTTGTGTGTGGTGGGTGGTGGGTGGGGGTGGGGTTCTGAAGAGAGAGGAATCCCACTTCCCAACAACTTCTGATCGCTTGTAATTTCACAAAACAACCCAGCTTATGTGAGAGAACCACTAGCCTAAGATACTCAACTTCCCAGGTATTCCTGAGATCCTGGGGCCTGCCTATCCTGCTGGAAGGGGACAAGTGAGGCCATCCATCCAGTATGACATTTCATCTCCAATTATATTTAATTAGAAGTGTAGGGCTATTCTGGTAGACTGGTTATAGATGAGTCTGCTGATAGAACCCCAAAACTTTATTAAAGCCAAAACAGACAGCTTTGATAATTATCAGGGTAGGCTGGCTGCCTTGATGGATAATGTGCAGTGGTTTCTTCCTGTGGACTCCATTCTGTCAGTGCTCACATGGGTCCTTTCTGTTTCCTGGCAAACAAATACCCTGAAGTGGGGATAGAGGGGTGGTCTCGGCCCCTTCCTCATGCAGGCTGCCTGGCAATTACACAGCTGCAGAGATTAGAAAGAGCTTAAAACATTACACATATACATTTAATAACCCCTCTGCCTTCGTACTGACGTGCATGCCAATTGTTATTTAAAAAGCTGGGTTTCCATGGGGCTGAATTCTCTCAGTGGGGAGGGAAAGGGAACTAGCAAAGCTGCAAGCCCAGTGATTAAACTCAGGGAATTAACTAGAGAGAAGAACATGTCGGGGCTGTTCCCCATCAAAAGCAGTGGCTGCCGCCTAGAATTCTTTCTCCTCTCCAAGAAATCTAATTTACCAAAAGGCAGGACAGCAGGGGAGCCATGGAGCTTGAATGTGTCCTAGTGGAATTTCATAACTGTTCTGTATATCCTGTTAATTAACTTTCTGGATTTGCATTTTATACAGGGCCCAACTGAATCACCCCAGTGTTGCTGAGTAGAAGCCAACCTTCTTAGCTCAAATACGAGCATAATATCGAGCATTTCCATAACACTTTAAAGATTTATGACCAATTATTAAGCATTTGCTAAGCCTTAAAGGACAATAGAAACACTAACTATTATGATGATTATCATCATTCTGGGGTTTCTACTGTGCTAGGGCAAGAGACACAAATTCAAAAGGGAAATTGTCCCTGTCCTAACAATACTTACATTCTATTGAGGGAAAGTATGGCTGTCTGTCTGTCTATCCATCTGTATGTATGTAAGTTCCTCCAAATTATCCACAAGACAGACAGACAGATGGACAGACAGATGGACAGACAGATGGATGGAAGGATGGATGGATGGATGGATGGATGGATGGATGGATGGATGGATGGATGGATGGATGAATAGACAGAGAGAGATATGGATAGATGATAGATAAATTAGGTAGTTAGATGACAGATTAGATAGATAGATAGATAGATAGATAGATAGATAGATAGATAGATAGATAGGTAGGTAGGTAGGTAGGTAGATAGATAATTACTATGGACTTCCATAGACCAGGACTGAGAACTAGCTTACATTTTACCAGTTTCATCATTTGCCATAACCAAAAAATTAACTATCTTGTAGTCAACCTCCTGGTAATAAGTCTCTTCCTACGAAAACCAGACTGGTCCTTGGACACATAGGCATCCGGTCAACATGACTGTATTCAAAGACCATCTAACTTGATAGAATCTACTAGAGTCTGTGGCCTGATGGCACAGACCTTAAGAACCCAGGAAGTAACTTCTTCATGGCACAAGAACACAGGGAGTAACCTCTAAATGGATAGAAAGGATCTTGTGTCAAGACCTGAGTAAGTTCAAATTTGTCCTCAGATATTTACTAATGTTGTGACCCCAGGCAAGTCATTTAACCTCTATCTTGCTCAGTTTTCTCAGCCATAAAATGGGGATAATAGTAGCTCTTAACTCCTAGTTATGAGGCTCACAAGAGATGTTTGTGAAGAGATTAATATAGTTCCAGACTTACAGAAGATATTTAAATGCTTATTCCAGGGCAGCTAGGTGGCTTAGTGGACAGAGTGCCAGGTCTGGAAATGGGAGGTCCTTGCTTTAAATCTGACCCCAGACATTTCTTAGGTGTGTGAGCTTGAGCAAGTCATTTAACCCCAATTACCTAGACTTTACCACATTTCTGCCTTAGAATTAATGCTTAGTATGGATTCTAAGATAGAAGGTAAGGATTTATTCTCTTCCCTAGACCCATCATGTTGAAAGCTATAAGGAGCAAAAGACAAAGACACTGAAATATAAAAATGAATATTCAGGGGGCAGCTGGGTAGCTCAGTGGATTGAGAGCCAGGTCTAGAGATGTCAGAGGTCCTAGGTTCAAATCTGGGCTCAGACACTTCCAAGATGGAAGGTAAAGGTTTTTTTTTTTAAGTGAATATTCAGGTAATAAAGCACTCTACATTTTAGAAAGGATATATGAAAAGGCCAGCTCAGACAAATAATTTGCCTCTAGAGAAGATTCAATTCACACTTTGGTCTCAAAGCAACTTCTTTGGACAAGCCCCCAAAAGAAATCTAGAAAATATAACTGACTGAATTGGATCTGATTGCTTCAAGCAAAAATTAAGTCTCTTAATTTTTTTTTTTAAGTCCAGGGAAGCTGGACAGAGATAAAGAAACTCGGATAACGATTTGAGCAAGTCAAAGAGAAGAAGCCTCTAAGAATCCAAGGTTAAAGGGCATCGCCCTGCCCAAAGTAACACCAAAACTCTTTAGTTGAAAAGAACTCTGTTACATTCAAACTAACAAGGAAAGTACCCACCTAGTTGAACAATTGGACGAAAGTGGTCAAAGTCTGTAGCTAGCTACATATCAAAGAGTGAATTCAATTCAAATCAAAGAGCTCCATGGAATGAACCATCCAGGAGAGAAGCCCAGAAAGGAGTCCAGTGGTAAAACAATCTATCCAATCTACCCAACTTGGCCAGGTTTAGAATTAGCCATCATTCAAATGATCTGTCCAGCTCAGCCCATCAGCAGCAAGGTCCAGCAGCTGAGCAGCCCACCTCATCCAGTCCAGTAGCAGTCAGATGATGGCAGCCTACGTGATCTGCCTGACTCAGCTCAACAGTGGATTGACCCGCCTGTCTGAGACACCATATCCTATTTTGTACACAGCCAGCTGATTTGGCTGCCCAGCAGAGATGCCATGCCAGCTGAGCAGGAGGGTGACTTGTCTGTCACTGATCTCAGGATCTGTAGCAGACTTTTCAAGTAGCACTCACTGAAAGTATGTAGTGGAAAGAAAGTACATTGAAGTCCCATAGTTCCAGAGATGCCAGTTCCCTGAGCCACATGAGTAAATCACTAATGCCAATCTCTAAGTTTGTGCCCATTCTTCCCCAAATTTCCTTTTGTACTGGTGAGAGTATTACTTCCAGTGTGTGGGGAAATGTTTTGTTACTACTATTCATTCTCACTGTTATTTGGATAAAGGCCTAAAGAATTGAGTCTAGGGATAGCTGGGCACCTCAGTGGACAGAGAGTCAGTCCAGGACACAGGAAGTCTTAGGTTCAAATCTGGCCTCAAGCACTTCTTAGTTGTGTGACATGGGCAAGTCACTTAACTCCCATTGCCTAGCCCTTACTTAGAATCTGCTGTAAGACAGAAGGTAAGGGAGAAAGGGGGGGGGGAGAGAGAGAGAGAGAGAGAGAGGAAGAGAAAAAGAGAGAGAGAAAGAGAGAGAGAGAAAGAGAGAGAGAGAGGAAGAGAAAAAGAGAGAGAGAAAGAGAGAAAGAGAGAAAGAGAGAGAGAAAGAGAGAAAGAGAAAGAGAGAAAGAGAGAAAGAGAGAAAGAGAGAAAGAGAGAAAGAGAGAAAGAGAGAAAGAAAGAGAGAAAGAGAAGAAAGAAAGAAAGAAAGAAAGAAAGAAAGAAAGAAAGAAAGAAAGAAAGAAAGAAAGAAAGAAAGAAAGAAAGAAAGAAAGAAAGAAAGAAAGAAAGAAAGAAAGAAAGAAAGAAAGAAAGAAAGAAAGAAAGAAAGAAAGAAAGAAAGAAAGAAAGAAAGAAAGAAAGAAAGAAAGAAAGAAAGAAAGAAAGAAAGAAAGAAAATAGTCTAGTGACTTCTTTCTCTGAGTCTAGTGGCTGACTGATTAGAGAAAGCCCAGTGGAGGGGCCTCCCAAGCTATAGGTCAGGAGGGTAGCCACCAAAACATTACTCCTGGAACTTTGAAAGTAGCAATGGCCACTGTAAAGGGGAATTCAACCTACCAGTGCCAGTATGGGTTGGGAGGAGGTAGGAAAGAGGGCATGTGCATGTGTAAAAGACTAGCTGTTCACACTTCCCTGTTTACAAAATGCTTCCCTTCCAACAGCTCTATGAGGTCGATAGTACTGCTATTATTAATTCCATTTTCCAGATGAGAAAACCGAGGCTCAAAGAGATGAGGGAGGTGTCCAAGGTCACCCAATAAGGATATTACAGAGCTAGGAATAAAGGCCAGAGCCTGGACTTTTGAGTGCCAGCTCAAAAATCTGCACCTTTAGAGGCAACCCCTTGTTTGTAACTAGCTGGTTCCCTGTAGCCAGTTGAGGGGCTCTTTGCTTAGAGTTATTTATTTCAGAGACACAGTCATTATGAAATTTCCAATAACATGAGTAGCTTCAATGACACAAATGTTCAGCACTTCTGTTTGCAGACTATGGAGCCCTTGTTTTGCCACAATAAAGATGGCAAATTCAAAACAGGGTAAGATGCCTCCAATGTTAGTATACTTTTATGGGTAAGGCATCCAGCACTACTCTCCCTATCCCTTCTTTATAATTCAGAGCATTTATTTGTATTTGGAGACTCACCAAATTTCCTGAGATGATCCCAACCCCACACACCGCTCTCACTCATGCATTGTCCACATTCTCCTCAAGCTTTTGTTCCAGTCTATTTCTCCAGGCTACAATAGCTCTCCCTACCCCCATCCCCAATGCTACCAATGCAACATGAGTGGTCTGAAAGATGTAGGACACTACTGGCAAAATATATTATTGAGAGGCAGTATGGCATGCTTAGTGGAGGGCCAAACTCTGAATCAAAAAGAGTTGATTCAGATCCCACCTCTGATACATAGGATCATAGATCTACAACTCACTGGTTTTACAGATGAGGAAACTGAGGCCTGAACAGGTTGAATGACTTGCATAAGTCTCTACAAATAATTAGCAGCAGCAATGAGGTTTTAATCCAAGACCCTTATGTCAAATTCAGGGCTGTTTCTGCTATACCCTTCTGCCTCCTGCCAACTGTGTTTGATAAAGTGGAAAACAAATGTTACCTAGGAAAAAAGGTCCCTAATTTCATAAAATGTTTTGAGAAAGGGGGCAGCTGAGTGGCTCAGTGGTTTGAAAGCCAGGCCTAGAGATGGGAGGTCCTGGGTTCAAATCTGACCTCAGACACTTCCCAGCTGTGTGACCCTGGGCAAGTCACTTACCCCATTGCCTAGCTCTTACTGCTCTTTTGCCTTAGAACCAATACACAGTACTGATTATAAGATGGAAGGTAAGTATTTTTTTTCTGAGAAAACTGGTCTGATAGAAATTTTACTTAGACCAAATACCTTACATTGTATTCTACAAGACATTCTAAATATAACTTTAACATTAAAAATCAAACTATTTAAAAAATAGAAGAGGAACAGACAATAAACTTCTCACAGTTGTAGGTAGAAGATATATTCTTAACCAAACAAGAAATAGAGGCAATTATGAAAGAAAACTCTCATTACTTGAAACTGAAAAGCTTCTGCACAGGCAAAATTAATGTATACACCCAGGATAGGAAGGGAAGTGGCTAGATGAGAAAAGCCTTTGTATCAAATTTCTCTGATAAGGGTTTGGTATCCAGGAAAAATAAACCATTAATAATACCCATTTATCAATAGAGAAGTGGTCTAAGAAAATTGGCATTACTGGACTTAGACCCTAAGGAAGCCATTGATGAGAAAAAAGGCCTTCTATAAACCAAATTATTGATAGCAGCACTTTTCATGATAGCTAAGAATTAGGATCAAAGTAGATCCTCATTAATTGGGGAATGGCAAAACAAAGTGTGGTACATGAATTTAATGGAATATTATTGTGCTGTAAGAAATGATGTGTCTGAATATAGAGAATATATGTACATGAATATACACGCAGAATGTGTGTATGAATATGAATAGAGAATACATATATGAATATAGAGAAGTAATGGAAAGATCTCTATGAAGGGTGAAGTAAGCAGAGCCAAGAAAACACAGTAACTACAACAATGTAAATGGAAAGAACAATGACCCACCAAAAAAATCAGAAGAAAATGTAATCAAATCAAAAAGATCAAAGAGGACTCTGATGAAGAGATATGAGCAGACACCCCCAACTACTATTTTGTGGAGGTGGGAGGCCCATAGGTTTTGCACATTGTATGTGTTTGGGGACTTTTTTAATGGATCAATCAGTTATTCTGATTTTTCCCCCTCTAAAAATACTCTTAGTTATATGGGGTAGCTCTCTGGGAGAGGTCAGAACAGGGATACCTGGGATAACTATGTTGATGTAGGAAACAGAAAATATCAACAAAAACATATGTAAAATGTTCAAAGAAATTTCAAATAAGACGCAGTGGCTTGAGGACACAGATGAGGTCTCCTGCCCGTCTCCTATCACCTCTAGAAGTAGCTTGGCACAGACACTACTTGGTCAGCTTACTGAAGCAGTAAATTTGTTGTCATATTTACAGTCGAAGTTTTAAATCTGGATGAGGTCCTTTGAAAAACACAAAAATTTGCTTTTCCCCTGTGGTGTGGGGGGAATTGGAGGGGTGTTTTTGTTTTTAGCAACAACAGCTTGATAATTTGAGAGGAGGAAATGCATTTCCAGTGAAGGAAAATAACTATTTTCAGGAGAAAACAAAAACCCAGTACTTGAAGAAAAAGAAAATTCCTTTTCAAGAATACCTTGCAAATATCTGTTTTCTTTATTCCCTGAACCTAAGGATGGGCCACTTTCCACTTCATTCATCCCAATGGCCAGTAGAGGTCACTGTCAGCAGAAGCTCTGCTATTAGACCAAAGCCTAGCCTTAATTCCTGGTAAGGCTATGATGCTGAACCAGCCATATAAACCCATCTCTTTAGAGTGGAAGAAGCATTAGATGTGGAGTCAGAGGACATGGGTTTGGATAATCTTGAATGACGTTGAGAAAGCTCTTCCCAAACTATGCCGCATCACTCTTTTCCCTAATCTGTAACACGAGGAAGGTGGATTAAATGATCTCAAAGGTTTCTTCCAGTTTTAGATTGGGTTTTGTCTATCTGGGCAAGGGTGTGCTGGAGCCAGCTCCAATCAGCTCTTGAAAGCCAATTGTTAAGCCAATTGTTAAATTTTCAGGGTGAGCATCTATACCTCAGATATCAAGAAATGTCACATTTCAGGACTTGAGTTATTGGTTCCCTTGTTGTCCAGACTTAAGAAAGGATATATTAATAATGATGCAGATTTAACTTGAACTAGTGTCTTGCATCCTTTTCCCCCTAAAGAGCCAGTTGTTAAACAATGACCAGCACATCTCCGGATCTGGGGCATATATGAGTGATGCCAGTGGTAAATTCCATAGTTGAGACAGTGTGGAAGACTGGAAAGAGTGAAGATTGGACTGAGAAGACCTGGATTCAAATTCTACATCTGTTGCTTACTACCTGTGTGATTCTGGATAACTCACTTAACTTCCTTAGTTTTCACATCTATTTAACAAGAAATATGGACTAGATGCTTTTTGGGGTCTTTACATTTAAAAATTCTATGATCTTAAATCACATCCTCTTTCTTTGCCTTTCTGCCTATAAAATGAGGTTGGCTTATGATCCTATGACCTCTTGCCTTCACTATAGACTAGATGGGCTTCATGGTCTCTTCCAGCTATAAATCTATTATTGTCCTATCATCTTCTGACTACAGAGGACAATTCTTAAAATAAAATGACCCAGAAACGTGATTTTCCAAACCACTGTTGCATCAGGGCAAGTCTCTTATGTCAGATCAGTCTTTCCTCAGAAATTTGTTTGTAAGAATTTGGGTCCAGTCATTTCAGAGGTATAGTAGCTTTAATTGTGTGCCATATGGAATCAGCCAAATTTTTGCACCAATTGTCTCTGGTATGTTCAGCAAATACTCAAGAAAAAAAATGAATGAAATTTCCACATCCCACATTCATTCTCTCTCTCTCTTTTTTTTTTTTGCTCCAAACTGAAGCCTCCTGGGCATGGATCTAGTTTCATGACTGAGCCCTACTTTCCTTATGGTTCTTCCTAATGTATCATTCTAGTCTATAAATTTGGGCTTCCCCCGAGGTGGATTTTCAAAATCCAGTTTTGAATCAAGTCAGGAAGAGTTGTTACTCAACAGAAATAGAATTTGTTCCATAGTTGGCAGCCATGTACAGTGGTTAATTTATCCAAAGCAATGGCCCTACTAGTAAAGCCACTGGAATGACTTAAATAAAAGCTTTCTCTTCTACCTCTTCAGTCCCTAACTATCCTTCAATGCAGTCCTCTTTGGTTACTATGATTAAAAATCTCTCAGAGACTATGTATTAACTTGTAATTATTAATTTGTAAAAATTGGAGAGAGATGGAGAAAGAAAAATCAGCCAACTTTCCTAATTTTAAAAGTCTCCGAGATGCACCCCATTTCTTTGTCTATTTCTGGGCTGCAGCCCAAGCTGCTCAAGCAGCCCCTTACCAGAGATCACCCAGCCAGATAGGGCCAATTCCTGCCTCCAGTCTCCAGGGAGGACTGAGAGCAAGTCCTGGGTCAAAGAGAGGCCAAGCTTTGTGGTCCTCAGCAAAAAGGGGACAGATCAAGATGCCCACCAAATAAGATAAGGCCAATCCATATGGAGGGATAGATCCCTGCCAAAAAAAGAGACCTTGCTACACTACAGCTCAGTTCCCTTTCTTATAAGGCAGATGATATCTTCACACTTAGCTTCAGACCCCAGTTCTGGAGTGGACAGATCACCCACAGACACTTCCACTTGTCAAGAACTGCATTGCCATGCAGCAATTCAGTCACATGCCTCAACGGCATCTTGCCTAATGAGGTGAGTCTGCTGGAATAGAGAGTACTCTTTATATTTAATTATCACATTCCCCTTCACTAAGACCATCATGCATCTTGGCCTTCTAATTGGCTTCCCTGCTTCCAGTTTCTCTTCTCTTGAATCCATCATCCACACAGCTCCCAAATTGATATTCCTAATGATGGTTTTGACCATGTTACTTCTCTGTTCAAGAGACTTCAGTGGCTCCCCTATTGTCTCTAAGATAATATATACTATCCAAAGTTTGTCACTTGAAGCCCCTCAAAATCTGCTTACAATCTTTCCAGAGTGCTATCACATTACTTCATCCCACATACTCTATATTCCCATCACACATGTATATTTGTATGTAGCCTTTCATCTCCTGTCATCTTAACTTTTCCCATGTCTGGAAGAGTCTCTCTTCTCACCTCCTTATCACAGAACCCTCAAATCTCTTCTAAAGTGCCTCCTACAGAAAGGAGCTGCTTTTCTGATTTCCCAATTGCAAGTAGCTTTGTATAGACTCTGTGTAGATTTCATATTTATTTATTTGCATACATGTTATATTCTTTCCAGTAGAACCTAAGCTCCTCGAGGGCAGGGAATGTTGCCATTGTTGCCTTTGTAGCACCAGAGCTTAACATAGTTCCTTTTGCAGATCTATGATCATATCTAATTTAGTGTTTTCCTTTCATCAATACTGATCCCTGTCCTCCCTTGTCTGCCCATCTTATGGGACTCTCATCCATTCCCTCCCATAAGTTCCCTACAAAGGGGCTCACTAAACAGTTAAATTCTTGGGTTCTCTTGATATTATATATGGAGAGACAGACAGGCAGAGAGAGAGAGACAGAGACAGAGACAGAGAGACAGAGACAGAGAGACAGAGAGAGACAGAGACGGAAAGAGAGACACAGAGAGAGAGAGACAGAGAGAGACAGAAAGACAGAGAGAAACAGAGAGAGACAGAAAGAGAGACAGAGAGACAGAGACAGAGAGACAGAGAGAGACAGAGACGGAAAGAGAGACACAGAGAGAGAGAGACAGAGAGAGACAGAGAGACAGAGAGAAACAGAGAGAGACAGAAAGAGAGACAGAGAGACAGAAAGACAAAGAGACAGAGAGAGAGACAGAGAGAGAGAGAGAGAGAGAGACAGAGAGAGAGAGAGACAGAGACAGAGAGAGAGAGAGAGGGAGGGAGGGAGGGAGGGAGGGAGGGAGGAAGGGAGAGAGAATTCAATGTACCCCTTTATCTAGTCCAGTGGTTTTCAACCTCTCAATTTGTAGCAATGAGAATATATAATGCATATCAGGTATTTACATTCCGAATCATAACTGTAGCAAAATTACAGTTTTGAAGTAGCCACCAAAATAATTTTTTGGTTTGGGGTCACTGCAACATGAGGAACTGTATTGCGGGGTCACAGCATTAGGAAGGTTGAGAAACCACTGATCTAGTCTCTCTCATTCATATTTCATGACCTGACTGGTCATACATACATTCAATAACATATTTTATACCATTTCTGTGTGGTTCCTTATTTGTAGTGCTTGGTAGTCTCACTCCTACCGTGCACCTCTTGGTTGATTTTTGCGTGAGTCTCTTTTTCAATTTTTTAGGGTCTTTGATGCTCCATGATTCACACATAGGCAACATTACTGCCAGAATATCCATCTGAGAAAGGTAAACTCTTGTTTCAGGGAAAAACTTCTAAAGAATTTTATAATTTCCCTAAGGCAATCCAGGCTGTTCTACTTACCTTGATATAATTCTTGATAATGAATTCAGGCATCATACCTTCATTTGTTTCTGTCAGAGTGCTTCTGAGCTGAAATCACAGCCAATTGGGAAGGTTTCCTCAAGTTTTCTCTTAGATAAAAGATATATTTGCTGCTGCTCAATTCTGGGCCTAACTCATTGTCCATTTGTAGATCCTATCCAAGATTCAATAGATAGATAGATAAAAATAGAGATATCCCCCACATACACTTTCTATAGCTCTTAACTCCTTTCTGAAAGTATTTATTGAATTATCTTTGGGAGGAATAAGCTGATATTGTAGAATTGTTTGTCAATATGTGGTATCCAAATTCTTAAAAACAAATAGAAAAAGCAAAGTCCCCTGGTTTGTCCCTGGTTTGGCTAGCTTATTTGGTCTCAACATGAATGTATTTTTAAAGGTTGAATTCTCACCCCCTTTTACAATAAAATTTACTCTAATATAAATAAAGTGTTCTGCAATTTTAACAAAAGATAAATTAGTTTAATATTTATATATACATACACATATAGATGGAAAGAGCTACATATATATCCACATATGTATATATACAGATAGAAATAGATATCATTACATACATATGTAGGTATATATATATATATATATATGTGAATAAGTATAGTCCTTTATTTTATTAATCAGGTGCTTGCCATGTCTAGTGTACCTGCCTCACACAGTAGATGGAGTGCTAGACCCGAAGACCCCAAATAAAGGAAGATACACATTCAAATTTGGCCTCAGACACTTATTAGAAAGTCTTTTTCTCTGCTTCAATTTCCTCATCTGTAAAAAGGGGGTAATAACATTACCACCTCCCAGGACTGGTTGAGGATCAAATGAAATAATAGAGGTACAAAACTTTGCATACCTTAAAGCTATAGAAATGCTTGCTTTTATTGTTATTGCTTCTTTACAAAGATAACCCCTAAGCCATCTTTCCATTGAGTTTCATGGTCTTTTTGACTTCTGGTTTCTTTTATGTCAGGGATGATAAGACCCAAAGGATTTACTCCTTCCAGAAGTATTTCCTCCAGCTAGTCAGTCACAGCTCCAGGACTTGCCCTCCTGATTGGGAGTCCCTGCTGTGTTGGCCATTTTTTGAGTAGTCTCAGCCATACTTGCTTCTTTCTAGACTGGTCCTTCTCCTCAGCTGCCTTTCCTCTGTACAGGAATCCAGGCTACTCTCCTACACACAGATATACACCTTTCCAGCTCTTCTTTATGAATTGCCTTCCTCTATTAAACCATGTTCCCTGAGGTTAAGGACCTCTTTTTTGTATGTTTATAACACCAGAGTTTAACTCAGGGTCTATTTTGTTGCCCAGTTTTACCAGTCTGTTATGTAGCATGCACTTAGGAAATGCTCTACCTCCCTATCTATCTGTCTTCCTATCTGACTATTTCTTGGATAAGCATCTCACATAGTGCTAGAGGAATTGCATCTCCACATAGGCTGATCTATGCACTGATTGCAGGGACCATCCTCAAAGCCCTTCTGGCAGAGTAGACCAGCTCACACTCTGCTGGTGTAGCATTCAAGGGCTTCCATGCCACTAGGAGGCATTGATGGAGGATCTTCCAAATGGCAAGGCCCATACTAAATGCTTCTTCACTTGAATTGAATTGAATTACTACATGCTTGCTGACTGGTAGCTAACAAAAGAATAATAAGAGCAACATTTAGCTGGCAATTTTAAGTTTGTAAAACACTTTACATTCAGTACTTCATTGAAGTCTCACAAGAACCAAATGTGGTGGATGCTACAGTTATCATCCTCATTTGACAGATAAGAAAATCAAGGTTTAGAAAGGTTCAATAACTTGTCCATGGTCACACAGCTAGGCAATGTCAGAAGCATGTTTTGAACCCAGGTTTCCTGTCTCCAAGAGAAGAACCCTGCTTTCCAAATAGTAAGAGCCTCACCTTTCCCCACCCCTCTGCGGGCCCATGGGGAACATCATCCAGAGACAAAGTTCTGAATATTTCCTTTTCAAGGCCACCTACAACAGTTGCTTAATTGCTTCTGCTTTAGTCCCAAATGCCCTAATGTCTACATCAACATGGCTTATAGGACTCCATTTCCTTCTCTCCTCCCTCCTCTCCCTTTCCTACAGTTCTTTTCTCTTCCCAGTCTGATTTCACCCCTGGACTAATGAGTGAGTTTTAAATTGGAATGAACAAGTGACATTCCTATTCATTATTTAATCCGCTTTCAGATTTGAATGAACACTTCCAGGGATAATTACCACACTGCTCCACATTCATTTCTCGAAAGCCATCACAGACAGCATGCACTGGAGGTAACAGTCCAATTCAATATTTATGAAGGGACATTTTCACATGAATATGGAGCTTTAGCAATTATCAAAAGTTGTCTCTAAAAGCCTCGTCCAGAGAATACAAATATTGTTTATTTATTTTTACCATTCTAGCCGAGAAATAAAAAATTCTATGCACTGTAGTCCTTACTTAACTTACAGTCCTTACAGAAACCTTACTCTTCTGGGGTGGGGATCAGAGGCTCTGAAGGGAGGGATAGGGAGATAACTGAGGAGGAAATCCATCCCATTCACTACAAGAGCTTTTTGGAGAGGGACAAGAAGGATATTTACCCCTCTCTAGAAGGTACGCCATTGTACCTGGAGGTTAGAACCCTCTGGCACAGAGGGACAGACACTTGGCCAGCCACACAATGAACATATCTTCACTTTCTGAAACAGATAGAATAGAGATGTTCTCTAACATCCCTGTGGGAAGCCATTCTCCCCATTAGCCTGGCATAAACCCAGGGAAGCTACAGAAGTAGCCAACTATGGATGGGATGGCTCCCACATAAGGCCATGAGTTTCCCATCACGAGAGGTCTTCAGTGGTCACTTGCCAAGGATATTGCAGACAAAATTTATACATCAAGTATGACTAATATTAGATGAGAGCCTTCATGAGTCTGAGATTCTATAACTGAGATTCATAGATTTGGAGTTTGAAGATGCTAACCTTCAAAAATCATCTAATAACTTTAAAAATTACCTAGTTTTATCCCTTCATTTTTTAAGAGGAGAAAACTGAGATCCATTAAGGTGAGGTGATTTGCCCAGTCACATAGCTAATAACTGTCTACACCAGCATTTGAAACCATGCCATCCTGACACAGACTCCAGCAATGTAGCCACTATAGCATCTAAGACTTGCTAACAAAAGGACATGATCTAATGCTGATGATTTAATGTTGTAATGGAAAAAGCATTGGAATGGGAGTTAGAAGACCTAACTTCGAATCCAAGTTCTTTCTTTCTGGAGCTCTGGAAAAATTTAGCAAGCATTTATGAAGTACCTACAGCACAATCTACAAGGCATTGTGCTACATATGGGTGATATGAAGACAAAACTGAGAGGCACTTACTATTTGTTGGAGGTATTATGTCATATAAATCGACAAGTATGTACAAAATTTTGGGGGAAGGAGGGAATGAATGCTAACACCTAAACAGATCAGGAGTTATTTAATTTTTCTAAGCCTCAGTTTCTTCAAGGGCATAAAATTGACACTAGCTATATTGGAATTACTGTAAAGAAATTATTCTTGTAAACAATGGATGCCTAATAATAAATGAAAATAAATGAATGAAAAAATTAAAACATTGTTTTCAGATATAAATGTGTGGAGCAACCCCCACTGTGGACACACTTTCACAACCCTCTTACAACATTGGCGGGTTGCTCCAAGTAAGAAGTTGGTTACTTCTCCCTTTAGAATTCTACGGGTAACCCTGAGAGGTTCTGGCTCCTAATATTTGCTCATAAGCCTCTCAAATATTAATCAATCAGATGAAATCAATTAGCTTTTACAAATGGATATTTACTGAGAAGTTATAGCAAGGACAGAAGTTACAAAGCATTCATCAGACTGGGCATACTCCTTCTTTTGCACAAGCTCAATACTTGGAGAGAGTGGGCTCAAATTTAAAGTAATAAACAGAATTAGCCACATATGTAGAAAATATTGTGGTAGAGATATGAAAGAGAGAGATTTTGCAGGACTTATGGACCAAGATGCATCTAGCACTAAAATGCAAAACCCAGGATTCCAGCGGAATGTCCCCAGGTTGTTGGCAGTTGGAGCTGGGGGAGGGGGCTTTTGTGTCTCTGTGTCTGGGACTGAAAGTCATACTTTTCCCTGGAGGCTTTTGGCTGGTGATACTAAGAAGAGAAACTGGGATTTTGAAATTAATCTCTGTCTGCAATTGGAGTCAATCAGGGAGATTTTTTGGTCTCTGGGTCTCTGACTGGGGGACACACATTTGCTCTCTAGAGTTTGAAGTTGGCTGAGAGACTTTTGTGAAGCTGACTTGGCTTTTGGACTCTGGTGGGGCTGACTTGGTTACTTGAAGTTCTCTGACTTTGGACAGTTGAAATTGACAAGAAGGAGAAATCTAACTGAAGAAGAAGAAAGAAGATGTTGAAAAAGCCATTGTCCTCCATCTCCCTGTATCAGAGTCACAGTTTGTGACTGGAATATTCCCTCAAACCTTTCTAAATTATCTCATTTAGATTACTTCAGTTTCCCATCCTGTTATCCCAATAAACCCCTTACCTGAGAAAGAAACTTGGAGTATTTTATAATTCACTCAGGGGGGAGGGAAAATTGGGAGGAGAAGGGTGGCAGTTGGAGCAGGGAGGAGGGAGTAAGGGAAGAAGGAGGTTAGGAAATTGATCAGCCATTGTTAGCGATCAATAGGCAGATCCCCAGAGCAGAGTCCCTTGTGTACCAGCATCCCTGTGTGTGTGTACAGCACCCCCCTCAGCAGCATTTCTCTGTCCTCCATTACCAATAAGCAGCCTCTGGTTCCCTCAGCAGTTTCAGGTCCCTGTAGCAGCCTCTCTAGTCACAGTCAGTCATAGAATAGTAGCCATTGTGAAGAAACCGTTTTTCCTCAGTTCACTTCAGCTTACATTCTTTATTACAATATGTAGGACTGAAGAGTACCTCATGGCCCTTAGCTCTGAGAGTTATTTTCTCCTCTCATAGATTCTACATCAAATTCAATGCTGTATGTGACCACAACAATTGGAAAATTGTTCCCTCCTTCATCTGGGCTACCTCTTTGAAGGATGTGTTGCCTCATCTGCTAGCTCATGGGTCAATCCTAAGTCTTTCCCCATCATGGTAGCTCATAGTAATCCATCACACTCAATAGCTACCATTCAAACATTTTGTTTGTGAACTCAGTTCTAGTTCAGTCTCTCCTGGATCATCCACCTTTCTAGGTCCTCAAACAACCAGAAGACCTTTTAATCATCAGAGAGTTGGAGGATATGGGCACTCTACACCAGAATTAAGCATACTAATCTTTGCTGTTGTTTGATATTCAGTCATGTCCAACCCTTGTGATGCCATGTACCAGAGCATACCAGGATCTTCTACCTTCCACTATGCCCCAAAGTCTGTCCAAACTCATAGTTGTTGCTTCCATGACTTATATATCTATCTCATCCTCTACCATCTCCTACTGTTGCCTTCAATCTTTCCCCAAATCAGGATATTTTCCAATGAATCTTGACTTTTTATTATATAGCCAAAACATTTATGCTTCAGCTTCAATATTAGTCCTTCCAATGAATAGTCTGAAAAGTCACCAATCCTCCATGTGTTCAAATGGAAACAGGAAGGGAATATTTTATATACTTTATATGTAATACTTTAAATAACCCACAAAGAGAGGAAAATTCAAGAATTCTATAAGGACTTGGTCTTCATTGGCCAGTCCTCTCATTACATGTCCTACTTTATAACATTAGTAGCAAAATTATAACTAGAGCTACACTATCTTGACAAATTAATGTATTTTTCTTTTTCCTTTTAAACGCTTACCTGCCATCTTAGAATGAATACTGTGTATTGGTTCCAAGGCAGAAGAGTGGTAAGGGCTAAGGGTTAAGTGACTTTTCTAGGGTCACACTGCTAGGAAGTATCTGAGGCCAGATATCAACCCAGGACGACTAGGTATTTAATGTGCTTTTCAGCAATAATAGTATCTTGTTTCTAGCCCTGGTCTCAAATAATACTGCTTTCACCTTTCTTTAGATAAAAATTGACTTTCACTTCCCTAGTAGTTAAACAAATGATTAACTTTATACATGGATAGAGATGAACAGTTTCCAAAGTACCTTCACATTCTATTGTAACATCCTCTCATCTCAGCCTGATGTGGTGCTCAGGTTTATAATGGAATCCTCACCATTTCTGCCTTTGCCTTTCTTTCCTTCCTTCTAGACTCGGATCAGGAGCCACTTCCAGCTAAAAATTTCTCTTCCTTCCCTGAATCCTTTTGTTTCATCACTTCTTCTATACATGTAAGCATTTTCTACCCTTTCTCATCATTATATGTACATATATCCCATTCCATGTATGGAGCTAAAGGATCATAGATCAAAAAGGAATGGCAGAGCTCATCCAGTTCCTTCACTTTATAGAAGCAAAGTTAAGGACATATGAGTAATATATGGCAGGGCTGAGATATAAACTCAGCTACTGTGATTCCAAAATTAATGGCCTTTTCACTGTCTGGGTTTTCTCCCCTGCTAGGTTGTAAAGGAATAAACCAAGTCATTTTGCTCTTTGTATTTCCCTTAGCACCAGGTTCTAGTCAGCTAGATGGTGCCCTTGAATGGCAAGTTGGACTCGGAGTCATTTAAGACCTAAGTTTGAATTCTGTCTCAGATACTTACTAGCTATGTGACCCTGGGCAAGTCTTGTAACTTCTCTTAGTCCCACGTTCCCCTTTTGGATCACTGCCTTGTCATGGCAGAGGGTAGCTCAGTGAAACAATGAATAATGTGCAGGTGCAGGTTTAGCCAAGACAGATAGGTCATAGTGGAGAGTTCTAACAAAAGGTCAGCCACTGGAGAAGGAAATGGCAACCCCTTCAGGTACCTTTGCTAAGTAGACCCCAATAGACAGTTGCCTGGATCACTATGGTCCACAGGCTTGCAAACAGTCTAATGTGACTGAATAACAACAAAGTCTCACTTTTCCTCATCTGTACAATGGAGAAAGGATAGCATCTATATTACTGGGCTATTGTGAGGATCAAATGATATAAAACTTGTAAAGTGATTTGCAAACCTTACAGTTCTTTATATAATTGCTAAGGGGCGGAGTCAAGATGGCTGCTTAACAAACCGCAAAAGTTCAGACCTGGGAAGACCCTTCCTTACCAATTACAGACTGAATGCTTCTAGGACACCGAAATCCAAGCTGAGCAACAGGACAGAGGTGGGGAACCCTCCTTCTGGACTCAAATCAAAAGATATGCCCCCCAAAAGCCAGAATCTGAGAACATTCGGGTCTAAGGGGAAGGCAGAGGGAAGGTCCCAGGACCCCTCCCCCCAACCCAGAGGGCTGAGCCCCCAGAGGCAGCAGGAACCTCTGAGCTGGCAAAGGTGCTAGTTTGGAGGGTCTACCTTGTGAGCAGCAGGGCACTGGGCACCAAGCGTCCAGCGGGGAGGAAGCCAGGGAGAGACTGGGGCGTGGCTGGGTCCCTCCATCAGGCTCCAGTCTCACCATTGCCTTGGGGCACATCCAGACCAATCCAGTTGAACATAATCCCATCCGGACTCCTCAGAGCTCAGGGAGGCAGGCAAAGGCACTGGGGAACCTTGCAGACAGCGGAGAAGCAGCTGGAGAGAACTGGAGAGAGCCTGGGTGGCCCAGCCTTCCAGGAGTCTTCCGTCTCAAAGCACATACAGCCCAACCCAGTTGAACTTAATCGATCAAAAGCCTCCAGAGGACAGGGAAACTAACATTCCTCCCCTAGAGACTGTACCAAGAGATCTGACAAAGCTCCAAGAGGGGAGACTGACAGCCCCAAAACCAAAAAAAAAATGAGAGGAGCAAGAGCACAGACAAATATGGGGAGCAAAGTAGGGGTAAACCCGAGCAAACAACAGAAAAAGAAGAAAGAAATTACAATATACACCTTCTGCACAGGTAATGAGCAAAGAGTGAAGGAAACAGAGGGGGAGGGATCAGCAAAGGAAAAATCAGAAATCCCAGTGAATTGGATACAGGCTTTGGAAGAACTCAAAATGCAATTCAAAGCACAATTAAGAGAGGCTGAAGACAATTGGGAAAAGAACTTAAAAACTAAGATAAGTCATCTGGAAACAGAGGCACTTGAACTAAAACAAGAAAATAGTGTCTTGAAAGCCAAAATCAACCAACTGGAAAATGAGGCAAAGGAGATGAAAGATGAGGCAAAACAGATGAAAGATGAGGTGAAGAAGATGAAAGATGACCTCCAAAGAAAATCAGACCAAAAGGAAAAGGACGACCAAAAAACTAAGGATGAAATCCAGTCTTTAAGAACCAGAATACAACAACTAGAATCAAGTGACCTCACAAGGCAGCAGGACACTATAAAACAAAACCAAAAGAATGAAAAAATTGAGGAAAATATGAAGCATCTCATTCACAAAACAGAGGATTTAGAAAATTGTTCAGGGAGAGACAATATATAATTGCTAAGGGGGTTCTTAATCAGGCATCAATAGATTCCAGAAGGTCCATGAGCATGGATGAGGAAAAAAATAGATCTTTATTTTCATTAATCTCTAACTGAAATTTAGTATTAAAAAAAAACTATGAATATAGGCAACAAACCATTGTTCTAACAAGAGCTCCATGAGCTTCATCAGATTGACAAAGGGATCCAAGATGAATAAATTAAGAACTTCCTAGCTGTGTGACCCTGGTCAAGTCACTTAACCACAAAGTGTGGTTCTTACCACCATTTGGCCTTGGGATCTATACTCAATATCAATCTAAGACAGAAGGTAAAGGTTTAAAAAACATAAAAGTTTAAGAACCTCATTCCTATTATCTCATAGAGGACCCTGACATAGTAGTGGCTAGGGAAATGGTCTTGGGATGAGGAAGAATTGGGTTCTAGTCAAATATATACAGAATCTGAAATGATGTACTAGCTGTGTGACTTTGCATGTTCCTTATTCCCAGGACACTCTTTGAGACTTTGTTTTGGAGAAGTTGTCAATCTGCTAAAAGTTCCCCACACCAAGATCTCATATAGATGAAATCACAGATGTAAAAGGCTCATAATAAATATTTGTTTCCTAACTCTTGACCCAAGGATCAACTTCCCTGTGAGGCAGACAGAGCAAAGATTAACAGCACTCATTTTAAAGAGAAAAAGAGAAGAAAACATTTCTATGAATTTTTTATTCAATATTTGTAATATTTTATTATATTCATAATCCAAATTTTTAGCCATTTTCCCCATTGATGGGTTCTTATTTTGTTACCAGTTTCTTTTTCTTAATCCTCCAAAAGTGGCACTATTAATGTTTTTGTTTTGTTTTCATGGGGATTTTCTCTCTGCTATTGATCTTCTTAAAGGGTATACCCAGTGCTAGCATTATTGGATCAAAGGGTATAAAATGTTCAATAGCTTTTATCATATAGTTCCAAGTTAATTTATAAAATGATTAGGTCAATAAACAGCTCCACCAATAAAAAAAATTCTTAAAGAGGAAGAAACAGGCTCCAAAGAGTGAAATTCTTCTGAGAAAGATTTAACCAGAAGAGATCAAACCTCACAGAAGGGATCCTGGAGACCCCGAAACTAACTACCTTCAGAAAAAGATTCTAGAAAAGAGCGATTCTTGGAAAACAGCCCAATCCAGCTAGTCAGCCCCTTGCAGACACCAAGGACTTTTGCTCATGACCTAGACAGCTGAGAACACTCTGTTATGTGTTGCTCTGACAAGCTCAAGGTTGAAAAAAATCCAAAATCTACAACATGGCCTGTTTCCCACTGCCATTCAAGACACCCTCTAATTACAGTCATCTAATTAAATGGTTCTGCAGCCATATACTTTCCACTGACAGGTCAAATTGTACTAGGAAAAGGACTTTTAAGAACACAACGTGTTTCTGGTGGGATCTCTTTAATCCTCATCTTTAATCATTCCTTTCTACCTCTGAAAACCATCCAAATTGCACATCAACCTGGGATAAATGTTTCAAATACATAGAGAGTCAGCTGACTGTCTGCTTTAGGATTGTTGGGGGGTTTTGAACTGCATATGACAAAATGTAATGGAATATTTCCGTGTTATAAGAAACAATGAAAACAAAGGACACAAGGAAGCATGGCAAGGTGTGTTAAAAGTAAACAGAAACGACAAAGCAAAATAGGCAGTGGCTGTAACAATATAAATGGAAGGAAGCAAAGAGAAATAGAATGTTCTGTCATTTTAATGACCA
Organism: Monodelphis domestica; assembly: GCF_027887165.1. NCBI lineage: Eukaryota > Metazoa > Chordata > Mammalia > Didelphimorphia > Didelphidae > Monodelphis > Monodelphis domestica. The sequence continues at coordinate 502,213,743 of NC_077227.1, forward strand.
AACCACTATTTGATGAAAAGATGAGAAAATGTACTTCCTCTTTATGGAAGAAAGAAAGGAAATAGACATTTCTTAAGCAGCTACTATATACCAGGCACTTTGCTAAGCACCTTACAAATATCTTCTTTGGTCCTCACAACCCTAAAAGATAGGTGCTATCATTATGCTCATTTTACAGTTGAGGAAACTGAGGCAAATGAAATTTAATTCATTTGCACAAGATCACACAGTTCATAAGTGTCTGAGGTCAGATTTGAACTCAGACCTTTCTGAATCCAAGTCTAGTGTTCTATCCACTAAGTCACCAGAGGAGGAAGACTATGGTTGTGGAATAGTGTATATAAGGCAGCTAGTTGGCACAGTAGGCAGGGTGCTGGGGACCTGGAGTCAGGAAGACTCATCTTTCTAAGTTCAAATCTGGCACCAAATACATTGTGTCACCCTGGGAAAGTCACTTAACCCTATTTGCTTCAGTTTCCTCAATCTGTAAAATAAGTTGGAGAAGGAAGTGGCAAATCATTTCAGTATCTTTGCCAGGAAAATCCCAAATGGGATCACAAAGAGTCAGGCATGACTAAAAATGACTAAACAATGTGCAACAATATTGATATACAAATTTATTTGCTGTGTTTGTTAGTTTCATTGAATTGCCCTTTTTCTTCTCTTTTGATTTTATTTTCTGTAGCAAGGCATCCCTTGCTAGAAAAAAGGGAGGACCAGGACATATTCAGAAATCAAAGTGATATAAAAAGTATAATAAAAATAGTACCAGAGTACTATATAGTACTATAGTTTACTATAATAAAGCTGTAAGATAAAAGCAATGTATACCAAGCTAATTAGTTTTTGTCTCATTTCAGATCTATCTAGGTCTTGGAGAAGGAAAACCTTTCAGGATTCCTAGAAACTAAATAAGTTTTCAAGTGTTCATTTGACAAGACAGAAAAACCATTCTTTTTAGATGTGCTCGCCATGGGACAGCCAAACACATAGTAGAGATTTTAAAGCAAAGAAATTTAAACACAGATTAGTGCCCTCGGGATGCTCGTCCTGCCAGGAACTAAGATATGGTGCTGGAAATTCTGAGTCAGGAGGCCCAGAGATATCAGAAGTCCTCAGGCAGAGAGGTTCAAAGCTTATCAGAATTTAAAGGCTATCCAGAACAAAGAACTCAGGTCCGGCCACAAAAATCAAACCAAAACCCAGGTTTTCAACAGCCTCAAAACAGGGAAAGATGGGCACTCAGAAGAGGTTTCCCATGACACCAAAGTCTTTTATGTCAGCACTTGCATTAATGGATTTTAGAGCAGAATGGCTACAGGATGTTGGAGAGATGAGGAGAGAGCCTCTCTCTGAACCTGGTTGTAGCTCACTTCCTTTCACCCGAGTCGACTGACATGACTTACTCGGAAATTCTCATTCCTGTTAGGAATTAGGGGGGTTTAACTAATTAATTAGCTTTTGCTGAAATGAGGAAACAACAAATGATGGTGAGATGATAACAAGAATAATAAATGTTCACATTTAGATAGGACTTATAGCTTTCCTTGAAAGAGCCCAGTGAGGTTGGTGGTTCATTCAATTGTTCAGCCAAGATTTGTTCAATGTGATTAAATCCTTTTCAAGTGAAGAAAGAACATTGCTCAATGTTGAGAGATACAAAGTTGTGCAGAGTTTAGAGAAACACTATCCTTGCCCCCATGAAGCATACAGTCTAGTTGGGGATACTAGACAAACTATCAGAGAGACATAGAATAAAGTCCTCTGATTCCAAATCCATTTCTACCCCATTCCAATACCTAAAAAATATTTATTAAGCACCTATACATATGCTAATTTAGCTCAGTTCATATAGTCATTTAGTCATTTCTGACTCTACGTGACCCCATTTGGGGTTTTCTTAGTAAAGTTACTGGAGTGATTTCCCATTTCCTTTTCCAGTTCATTTTACAGATGAGGAAACTGAGGCAAACAAGGTTAAGTGATTTATCCAGGGTCACACAGTGGCTAGTAAGTGTCTGTGTCATGTTTATCAAGTGCTTTAAACTCTAAGGACTAAATAAAAGAGATGCAGGACAACATGAAAAGTAGACCCTGTCCCCAAGGATCTTACATTCTATTTCATGCTGCCTCTACTCTATTATGTGAATCCTATAATCTCCAAGTGCCCTTTTAACTCTTGATTCTAGGAATAAGAAGAGAGGTGTCCCCTGCTACTCCTCCCATACAGCCCACAACTCCTAGCCTGAACTAGATTAAAATATAATTGGAGGGGCAGCTGGGTGGCTCAGTGGATAGAGAGACAGGCCCAGAGAGAGGAGATCTTAGGTTCAAATCTGGCCTCAGACACGTCCTAGCTGTGTGACCCTGGACAAGTCACTTGACCCCCATTGCCTAGCCCTTACCACTCTTCTGCCTTGGAACCAACACACAGTATTGATTCTAAGATGGAAGGCAAGAGTTTTATATATATATAATTAGAAAACCATTAATAAAATAAATAAAATACAAAAAATAAATAATATTAATATGTGATTTTCTAAGTTAATTTTACCTTATCCATTTCTATTTTATTTTAATACTACCAATTTAGTAGATACCATCTCTTGCCATATGGAAATGTGGAGTAATGGGTATGTAAGGCCACAGAAAAATAATCAGAATTTATTTGGGGATAACAAATTGAACCATCTTCTGAGATACCCCAAGGGATCTCAAACTCTACTCTTAAGGGACTAGCAGAACTTGGGGAGAGCCTCCACTATAGATGTTAATTTAAGAGTTAAAAGGAAAAGGAGAAGGAGGAGGGTGTTGGTGCCTGATGAAAGTTTCAGAAGTCATTTTAAAGTAAATAGAAAATTTTTTTAAAATGTAAGTAGTCTGCTTCAACAGGTTTTTATTTTCCATTACTGGAGATCTTCAGTGGGGTATAGCTGGTCACTTGTCAAGCCTATGGATCAGAGGAAATGTGCTCTGAGATCACTTCCAGGGCTGCAAAGGTTACAAACCATCTTGCTTTTATTTTCTTTCATTTGATCTTCATGACAAAGTCTCCATGATATTAAATATTACTATTTCTATGTTACACAGGAGGAATCTGAAGAATCAGAGGCTCAGGTCACACAATGAATAAAATTCAGTGTAGTTCTGTTTTATATCATGTTTAAGGTATGTGATCGCTATTGACAGGAGAGAACCAGGAAAGCCTTCATGGAAGAGGTGGTATTTGAGATGGATTTTAGGGAATGATCTTAACATTACCCAGTTGCCATTATAATACCTGAGCTGTCAATTTATTATTCCCTCACTCTCACTATATTACTCTTTTTCTCATCATAAATCTTTTCAATGATATCTTTTATACCATTTCTATTACAAAAGACATTATTGGTATCATACTATAGACAACTTGGATCCACCACATATTTCTCTATCACTATTTAGGATCTCATAATTTTGTTTTTATTTTTAAAAAATTTTTAAACCCTTACCTTCTGCCTTGGAGTCAATCCACAGTATTGTAGGCAGAAGAGTGGTAAGGGCTAGGCAATGGGGGTCAAGTGACTTGCCCAGAGTCACACAGCTAGGAAGTACCTGAGGCCAGATTTGAACCTAGGACCTCCCGTCTCTAGGCCTGGCTCTCAATCCACTGAGCCACCCAGCTGCCCCCAGGATCTCATAATTTTGATTCCTTGGAAACTGTAATATTCCATAATTCGCATTCACAAAGCATCACCAAGTGTTGCATAGTGGCCAGAGAACTCATCTCAGAGTCTGGAAGCCTGAGTTCAAGTCCTGCCTCTTTGCAAGCTGGCTGTGTGATCCTGGATAAATCACTTAATACCTCAATATCCTGGACAATGGTCTAAGACCATCAGACACCAATCTGCCTTAGTAAAGTGAAATCTCTTTAGCAATGGTTCCCTACACCAGTAAAATCATAGGTCTGAGCTAAAAAAAATCATAATAGGGGCAACTAGGTAACACAGTGGATAGAGTACCAGGCCTGAGTTAGGAGGACCTGGATTCAAATCAGACAGTTCCTAACTGGGTGACCCTGGGCAAGTCACTTAACCCCGATTTCCTAGCCCTTACTGCTCTTCTATCTTAGAATTGATAGTAAGATAGGAAATAAGAGTTTAAAATAATAATAATAATAACATCATCAGAAGTAACCTCAGAGAGGTACAATGACTTGACCTGGAGCAAACAGATAGAACTCAAACTTGAACCTGAGTCTTTTGACTCTAAACCTAGGCTTCTTGCTACTGTGCTTTGGGGCTACTAGTTTAAACAAGTGAAATGAGACTGAAACTGAAAAAGGGGAGAAGGGGAGCTCCAGAATATAAAGGGAAAAGATGTGCACTACTCTGACAACTGTCAACCTGGTCTAGTGGAGGAAAGAGGCAATAAAGACCCATTCCAAGACCTGGGATACCAACAACCAGAGAGAGACCTTAGCCTGGTAATAGTAAAACAGAGGCAGATAAAATAAACTGACTGAGGAACTCCCAAGATCCTGAACCATGTGCCCCAAACAGAAACAGAGCAGAGAGAACTTGTGATTTTTTTTGCCCCCAAAGAAGGACCATACCTTTAAATTGACAGCCCCTTCTTTAAAAGCCCAAATAACTTTCTAAAAGAATCTGAGAGCTGGAGGAAACTTGGAAATTATCTAGACCAGGGATCCTTTTGTTATTATTGTTATTATTCTTTGATTTTATTTTTCAGTTCTAAATTCTCTCTTCTTTTCCCATTGAGAAGGCAAGAAATACAAAACTCATTAGAAATATGAAATCATGCAAAACAAATTTCCCCATTAACTATGTTCTCGTAGGGGGAGAAGGAGGGCTTCAATGTGCCCTCTGAGTCTATTGGTTCTCCCTTGGGAGGGGGGGCGGCTAACACTTTCCATCATGAGTCCTTTAGAATTGTGGTGGGGCATAGTGTTGATCAGTGTCACTAAGTCTTTCACAGTTTGTGGTTGCTGTGTAAATTGTGCTCCTGGATCTGCCCATTTCATAACTGGGGGATCCCAAATCCTTTTTTTTAAATCATGGGCCCCTTTATCAGTCTGGCGAAGCCTAAGGACCTCTTCTCAGAATAATGTGTTTAAATGCATAAAATAAAATACAGAGGATTATACAGGAAACCAATCATTATGGAGTAGTTATAAAGATGTTTTTATTTTTCAAAAAGTTCATGGACCCCAAGTTAAAAGTTCTTGTTCTAGTTCGGGTCCTTCATTTCATTAATCAGGAAGGTTAAGTACTTTCCTCCAAATTCAAACAGCGAGTTGGTAGTAGAGCGAAGCACTAAAATGTCACCTCTTGTCTCTCAGAGGAGAAGGAAGTTTTACCACAGCCAGTGTGATAGAGGCAAGCCAGAAAGAGAGAACTTCAGGCTTGCAAACCAAGCTGGGGACCTGATCTGCAAATCAAGGAGAAGGTTCCAAACAGAATGTTCCCAGGAGGAGGAGGCAGTTGAAGCTGGAGGGGACTTTGGTTCTGTCTCTCTCTCTGGGGGTTGACTGACCAAGAAAGGAGGCAAGCCTGGCTGTAGGGGAAAGGAGTTGAGAACTTTTGTCCCAGGCTGAAGGACTCTTGAGGTGGGGCTTCTGAAATAAGGCTGAGAGACCTTGGTGGCCTTGTGAAGAAAAGAATAGCAGTTGTCCTCCATCTCTCTGACTGTTCCTCTGTCACAGTTGTGACTGGAATGATTTCCCAAGCCCTCAAATTTTCCTTATAGTTTAGGGAAACCCTCATCCCTCTTTCCTCAGTTCTCTATCCTGTTCTTTTCCAATAAACCCCTTACCTGAGAAAGAAAACAAGAGTATCTTCTTAGTCCACTCATGGGGGAGGAGTGAAGCCACAAGCTTCAAGAAGAAACTGGGAGGGAGAAGCTGGAAGAAGGGAGGGGGTGAGGGAGCGTGTGGGATTTGAGAGTGAAAGGAGGAGGAGTTTAAGAAATAGATTGATCCATTAGTCATCAATAGTGATCAGTAGGCAGACTCCAGAGCATTCCCCTGGGGCAGCATCTTTCCATCTCTGTAGTATCTCTATCTCCATTGTAACTAGGTACCCTCAGGTGTGTCCCCTACTAGTAGCAGCCCTCTAGTCTCTGCCAGAGTACATCAGTTACAGCAACAAGAAATAGTGTCACACAGATTACATATTTTATTACACCAGTAGCAAAAGAAAGGACAACAGAGTCGAGACAAATGGCAGGCTCAAGGTCGACCAGTGAGTCAGCAACAGTGGGCAAAAATAGAAACCAACTCTGCTACCACTTAACTGTCACAACCAGACTGGCCTCCCCCTTCATTAGGATAATTAAAATTAAACTACTTAAGAGTAACTAAACATTAGCAGAAAGGAAGTACGCAGAAGAAAAATCCAATTCTCAGCTATTCTGTCAGAAGGGGAGGCCATATTCACTTTTGTCTCTTCTGGTCACAAACCAAGTATGTATTTTGATGAGCTGCTCGGTATACAGAGGGCATATGCAATATCACTATTGTTTTTCTGCTTAAAAATATGAAAACTTGGGGACTTCTGGTCAAGATGGCAACTTAGAGAAAGCTAAAGTTCAGAGCTCCAGAAACCCTTCCTTACTGATCTCAAACTGAATGTTCCTAGGGCACCGGAATTCAAAACAAACAACAGAATAGAACCCAGGAACACTCCTCCTGGACCTGGATCAAAAGGTACAGCCCCCCAAAAGTCAGAACCCGAGATCACTTGGATCTAAGGGGTAGGCAAAAGGAAGGTCCCAGGACCCATCCCCCCCCAACCCAGAGTGTTGAATCAGAGGCAACAGCAGGAACCTCATGACAGGCAAAAGGGCCTCAGGAGCCGGCTATTCTGAAAGCTGCACCCTGAAAACAACCTGAGCCAGTCGCGGGGGCACCCAGACAGCAGGGAAACAGAGAGAGATGGGGGGAGCCTGTAGCCCCCTGACCAGATCCTTCCATCTGAGTGTCACCAAAGGTCCCTGCCTCAGGGCATACTCAGTCTGAGGTTAATCCTATCACCAGCCCTCAGAGCTCCTGTAAGCCATGGCCCCTCCCCCTCAGAGTGCAGGCTCCTCTGGCCAGCAAAGGCATTGAAATACATCTGAGAGTGTCAAACCAGGCACAGAGCATAGAAGTAAGGCAACAGAGAAGCATCTGGAGGGAACTGAGGAGGGTAGTAACACCGAACCACCGAAACACCAGCAATTCCGGGCTTCCTGGGGAAGACAGACAATTTGCCTGGGGTTAAAGCCACTGAACACCAGACAGATAACAGAAGAGCCAGCCCCCCTCACTCAGATAGAGATGGCAAACAGCATAGAAGCAAAAAAGCCTCAAAACAACAGGAAAAATAAAAAGGGGGCAACTTTGGACACATTTTATGGAGCAAAAATACAAAATACAGAGGAGATAGAAGAGGAAACACAAGCAAATGCGCCAAAACCTTCCAAAGGAAATGGAAACTCTCCACAAACTTTTGAAGAATTTGAATTGAAAATGATCAAAAAGATGGAAGCCTTCTGGCAGGAAAAGTGGGAATTAATGCAAAAGAATTTCACTCAACTACAAAACCAGTTTGACCAAACTGAAAAGGAAAACCAGGTCTTAAAGGTCAGAATTTGGCAACTGGAAGACAACGAGCAGGTAAAAGAGCAAGAATCAATAAAACAAAGCCAAAAGATCAAGAAATTAGAAGAGAACATAAAATATCTCACTGACAAGGTGACAGACTTGAAAAATAGAGGGAGAAGAGACAATTTAAGAATAATTGGACTACCAGAAAATCCAGAAATAAACAGCAAACTTGACATCATAATACAAGATATAATCAAAGAAAATTGCCCAGAGATCCTAGAACAAGGGGGCAATACAGCCACTGAAAGAGCTCACAGAACACCCTCTACACTAAATCCCCAAAAGACAACTCCCAGGAATGTAATTGCCAAATTCCAAAGCTTTCAAGCAAAAGAAAAAATCCTACAAGAAGCCAGAAAAAGACAATTTAGATATAAAGGAATGCCAATCAGGGTCACACAAGACCTTGCAAGTTCCACCCTGAATGACCGTAAGGCATGGAACATGATTTTCAGAAAGGCAAGAGAGCTGGGTCTTCAACCAAGAATCAGCTATCCAGCAAAACTGACTATATACTTCCAAGGGAAAGTATGGGCATTCAACAAAATAGAAGATTTCCAACTTTTTGCAAAGAAAATACCAGAGCTCTGTGGAAAGTTCGATATCAAAAAACAAAGAGCATGGAATACCTGAAAAGGTAAATATGAAGGAAAGGGAAAAGGAGAAAATTGTCATCTTTTCATTTATTCAAACTCTATTCTATAAGGACTACATTTATATCAATCTATATATATTAATATATGGAAAATGTAATGTGTAAATAGGGGGAAAAGAAAAATCAAATTGAATAATCTTTCTCACACAAAGATTCATATGGGAAGGGGAGGGGAAGAAAACTCCTATAAGAAGGAGAGGAAGAGAGTTTTTACTTAAACCTTACTCTCAGGGAAATAAACTCTGAGAGGGAAAAACATCCAGATCCATTGGGATCTTGAATTCTATCTTACCCAACAAGGGTAGGGAGAAGGGAAAACCAAGGGGGGGAGGGGGGAGGGAAAACAAAAGGGGAGGGAAGGAGAAGGGGGAGGGGGAGGGAACAAAAAGGGAGGGGCTAGAAAGGGAAACATATCAAGGGAGGGGACAAGGGGGACTGATTTAAAGTAAATCACTGGATTAAAAGGTTAGAGCTAAAGAAGAAAGGTTAGAATTAGGGAAGGATATCAAAATGCCGGAGAATTCACAAGTCACAATCATAACTTTGAATGTGAATGGGATGAACTCACCCATAAAATGAGGGCAAATCGCAGAATGGGTTAGAATCCAAAACCCTACCATATGTTGTCTTCAAGAAACACACATGAGGTGGGTAGACACCCACAAGGTCAGAATTAAAGGATGGAGTAAGACCTTATGGGCCTCAACTGACAGAAAGAAGGCAGGAGTGGTAATCATGATATCTGATAAAGCCAAAGCAAAAATAGACCTGATTAAAAGAGATAGGGAAGGTAATTATATTTTGTTAAAAGGGACTTTAGATAATGAGGAAATATCACTAATCAACATGTATGCACCAAATAATATAGCACCCAAATGTCTAATGGAGAAACTAGGAGAATTAAAGGAAGAAATAGATAGTAAAATAATATTAGTGGGAGATTTGAACCAACCATTATCAAATTTAGATAAATCAAATCAAAAATAAATAAGAAAGAGGTAAAAGAAGTGAATGAAATCTTAGAAAAATTAGAGTTAATAGACATATGGAGAAAAATAAATAGGGACAAAAAGGAATACACCTTCTTCTCAGCACCACATGGCACATTCACAAAGATTCACCATACACTAGGTCACAGACACATGGCATACAAATGCAGAAAAGCAGAAATAATAAATGCAGCCATTTCAGATCACAAGGCAACAAAAATAATGATCAGTAATGGTACATGGAAAACCAAATCAAAAATTAATTGGAAATTAAACAATATGATACTCCAAAATAGTTTAGTTAGAGAAGAAATCATAGAAACAATTAATAATTTCATCAAGGAAAATGACAAAGGTGAGACATCCTTTCAAACCTTTTGGGATGCAGCCAAAGCAATAATCAGAGGTAAATTCATATCCCTGAGTGCATATATTAACAAATTAGGGAGAGCAGAAATCAATCAATTGGAAATGCAAATAAAAAAACTCGAAAGTGATCAAATTAAAAACCCCCAACAGAAAACCAAACTAGAAATCCTAAAAATTAAGGGAGAAATTAATGAAATAGAAAGTGATAGAACTATTGATTTAATAAATAAGACTAGAAGCTGGTACTTTGAAAAAACAAACAAAATAGACAAAGTACTGGTCAATCTAATTAAAAAAAGGAAAGAAGAAAAGCAAAGTAACAGCATCAAAGATGAAAAGGGGGACATCACCTCCAATGAAGAGGAAATCAAGGCAATCATTAAAAATTACTTTGCCCAATTATATGGCAATAAATACACCAATTTAGGTGATATGGATGAATATTTACAAAAATACAAACTGCCTAGACCAAAAGAATAAGAAATAGAATTCTTAAATAATCCTGTATCAGAAAATGAAATCCAACAGGCCATCAAAGAACTCCCTAAGAAAAAATCCGCAGGGCCCGACGGATTCACAAGTGAATTCTATCAAACATTCAGAGAACAGTTAATCCCAATACTATACAAACTATTTGACATAATAAGCAAAGAGGGAGTTCTACCAAACTCCTTTTATGACACAAACATGGTACTAATTCCAAAGCCAGGCAGGCCAAAAAAAGAGAAAGAAAATTATAGACCAATCTCCCTAATGAATATAGATGCAAAAATCTTAAATAGGATACTAGCAAAAAGACTCCAGCAAGTGATCAGAAGGGTCATCCACCATGATCAAGTAGGATTTATACCAGGGATGCAGGGCTGGTTCAATATTAGGAAAACTATCCACATAATCGACCACATCAACAAGCAAACCAACAAGAACCACATGATTATCTCAATAGATGCAGAAAAAGCCTTTGATAAAATACAACACCCATTCCTACTAAAAACACTAGAAAGCATAGGAATAGGAGGGTCGTTCCTAAAAATAATAAACAATATATATCTAAAACCATCAGCCAATATCATCTGCAATGGGGATAAACTAAATCCATTCCCATTAAGATCAGGAGTGAAACAAGGATGCCCATTATCACCTCTACTATTTGACATTGTACTAGAAACACTAGCAGTAGCAATTAGAGAAGAAAAAGAAATTGAAGGCATCAAAATACACAAGGAGGAGACTAAGCTATTGCTCTTTGCAGATGACATGATGGTCTACTTAAAAAATCCTAGAGATTCAAACAAAAAGCTAATTGAAATAATCAACAACTTTAGCAAATTTGCAGGATACAAAATAAACCCACATAAGTCATCAGCATTTCTGTACATCTCCAACATAGTTCAGTAGCAAAAACTAGAAAGAGAAATCCCATTCAAAATCACCTTAGACAAAATAAAATACCTAGGAATCTCTCTCCTGAGACAAACACAGGAACTATATGAACACTCTCCACACAACTAAAACTAGACTTGAGCAATTGGAAAAACATTAACTGCTCATGGGTAGGACGAGCCAATATAGTAAAAATGACCATCCTACCCAAACTTATCTATCTATTTAGTGCCATACCCATAGAACTTCCAAAAAAATTCTTTACTGATTTAGAAAAAACCATAACAAAGTTCATTTGGAATAACAAAAGATCAAGGATATCCAGGGAAATAATGAAAAAAAAAATACAAAGGAAGAGGGTCTTGCAGTCCCAGATCTCAAACTATATTACAAAGCAGCAGTCATCAAAACAATTTGGTACTGGCTAAGAGACAGAAAGGAGGATCAGTGAAATAGACTTGGGGCAAGTGACCTCAGCAATACAATATATGATAAAATAAACCCAAAGATCCCTGCTTTTGGGTAAAAAATCCACTATTCGATAAAAACTGCTGGGAAAACTGGAAGACAGTGTGGGAGAGATTAGGATTAGATCAACACCTCACACCCTACACCAAGATAAATTCAAAGTGGGTGACTGACATGAACATAAAGAAGGAAACTATAAGTAAATTAGGTAAACACAGAATAGTATACATGTCAGACCTTTGGGAAGGGAAAGACTTTAAAAATTCATAAAAAGACTTTAAAAATTCAGACATAGAAAGAGTCACAAAATGTAAAATAAATAATTTTGACTACATCAAATTAAAAAGCTTTTGTACAAACAAAACCAATATAACTAAAATCAGAAGGAAAGCAACAAATTGGGAAGCAATCTTAATAAAAACCTCTGACAAAGGTTTAATTGCTCAAATTTACAAAGAGCTAAATCAATTGTACACAAAATCAAGCCATTCTCCAATTGATAAATGGGCAAGGGACATGAACAGGCAGTTCTCAGCCAAAGAAATCAAAACTATTAATAAGCACATGAAAAAGTGCTCTACATCTCTTATAATCAGAGAGATGCAAATCAAAACAACTCTGAGGTATCACCTCACACCTAGCAGATTGGCTAACATGACAGCTATGGAAAGTAATGAATGCTGGAGGGCATGTGGCAAAGTAGGGACATTAATTCATTGCTGATGGAGTTGTGAATTGATCCAGCCATTCTGGAGGGCAATTTGGAACTATGCCCAAAGGGCGATAAAAGACTGTCTGCTCTTTGATCCAGCCATAGCACTGCTGGGCTTGTACCCCAAAGAGATAATAAGGAAAAAGACTTGTACAAGAATATTCATAGCTGCGCTCTTTGTGGTGGCCAAAAATTGGAAAATGAGGGGATGCCCTTCAATTGGGGAATGGCTGAACAAATTGTGGTATATGTTGGTGATGGAATACTATTGTGCTAAAAGGAATAATAAAGTGGAGGAATTCCACGGAGACTGGAACAACCTCCAGGAAGTGATGCAGAGTGAGAGGAGCAGAACCAGGAAAACATTATACACAGAGACTGATACACTGTGGTACAATTGAAGGTAATAGACTCCTCCAGTAGGGACAATGCAATGTCTCTGAACAATCTGCAGGGATCTAAAAAACACTATCCACAAGCAGAGGATAAACTGTGGGAGTAAAAACACCAATGAAAAGCAACTGCTTGACCACAGGGGCTGAGAGTAAATGACTGAGGAGAGACTCTAAATGAACACTCTAGTGCAAATACCAACAACATGGAAATGGGTTCGAACCAAGAATACATGTGAAACCCAGTGGAATTGTGAGCTGGCTATGGGAGAAGTGGTGGGAGGGGGGCAGGGGGAGGAAAAGATAATGATCATTGTTTCCAATGAATAATGTTTGTAAATAACCAAATAAAATAATGTTTAAAAAGTAAAACAAAAATGAAAAACAAAAACGAAATATGAAAACTTTGTGTTGGGTTCTAAACAACATGCTGAAGCCTTGGAAAAGAGCCTGGAGAAGGAAATAAGATTTATCTATATGATGATGAATGAAGTTGGCTGGGCATGGCAAATTCTAAGGCCCCTTTGGCTTCTAACATTTGATGCTCTGTGCTCTAATGAGCCTTCTAACACTGATATTCTTTGTTATATGCTCAAAGTTCTCTCCCAGTGCTACCAGCTTGTGTTCTTTGGTCTAGATTTTATTGTGAGGTATATGATTATTCAAGGATGACTTGCACCTGTGGTGTGAAGGCTTGCCAAGCTCTTTTCAGGACCACTCACCCACCTTTGATATCCATCTGGCATTCCACCTTCAAGACTATAGCATGAGCATCAGCCACAACTTGGTCAAACTATCTTGGCAGATGGGCTAAACCAGGTTGAGGGTAATCAATGGGCCACAAATCAGTCAATGAGTTAGGTCCATGTCCAACTCAAGCATGTGAAAATTTCCCCTGGTGGAATGGATGGATGAGGATAATTTGTTCCAATGGCCATAAAGGCCGAAGCAGGTACTGTGGAGAACTCAAAGCTTGGTCAAATATCAAAGATGCCAAAGTCATCTACTGCATACCAGGCTATCACCAGTCATCTTGACTTTTGTGCAACTCTGCCTCACTTAAATCCAATTCACCCCCAAGTCAAGACGCACCAAGGATCATGCCATTGGTCCTCTTCAGAAATGAAGGACAAACAAAAACAGGCTATTTTGCTATTCTGTCTTCCTTCTATGTTTTGAAGCTTCCTTCCAGCTCTAAGATTTCTAGGTTGTTTATTCTAAAGTCCTTTCTAGTTCTCTACAATTCTATGTTCTCTAATCCATAAATGTAAAATCTCAGTCCTTTCAGATATGGTGAAGCACTGTTGTTTTTCTTAATGGACAAAGACAGGAAGACAGAAACAGCCTTTACCACTTCTCCTCCTACTCTCTGTCTGAGTTATTTATAATGTTCAGCAATCACTAGCATTCATGGTACCAAACTCCTGCTTTCATCCTGGTGAGAGAGAAAAAACCAGCAGAATGTTCATGAGGAATGCAGCTAAGCCAGGTTGAGGCTCTCACAGACATTCTCCTCTGCACTTGAAATTAGGAAGGAAGATTCATCCTTGTAGTTGTTAGACAACTGTCCCCTCAATTCTTCCTAGAAGAAAAATCCATCTTTCTGATTCATTCTCGTTAGGCTGACTTTTGACTCCATCCCTAATGTCTACATAAATCCTCCCTGCCTTCTTCCTTAAGCTTCTGCAACTCTATAGAGCTTTCTTTTCCTGATTATCCTGGTAGTTGCCAAAGGAGGCAGTATGGTTGCTGTAGAAAGTAGAATAAGAAGAATTAAGTATGAACCTTGTCTTTATCACTTTAGTTGCATGACCTTAAAAATCACTTGATTTCTCTGGTCTCAGTTTCCTCATTTCTAAATTGAGGAGGAAGTATTAGATTACCTTAAGATCTCTTCTGATTTGATAACCACAGATCCTTTCTTTCCGTTCTCCAAATTTATAGAGTATTTAGTTCATACTCCTCAATCTAGCCTTTATTTACATGGTTTCTAGTGTTCTCTAATGGCTTCCTACACATACCCATTATCTCCTTGACTGGACAATAAATTCTATGTCATATACATCTCTATATCCTCCAAAGAATCTTTTTGTTTGTGTGTTTCAGTTGTGTCATTGTAGCTCCACTTGGGATTTTCTTGGCAAAAATATTGAGATAGTTTGACATTTTATTTTCCAGCTCACTTTACAGATAAGGAAACTGAGGCAATCAGAGTTAATTAACTTGTCCAAGGTCACATAGATAGTAAGTATTTGAGGCCAGAAGATGAATCTTTCTGACACCAGGCCTGACAGTCTATCCACTATGCCACCTAGATGCTCCTCAAAGGACCTAGGCCATAGTTTATTGGAAAGTCAATGCACATTTGTTGACTAGTGTTGAAAAACATTTTTAAGTGCTAGCTCTGTGTTAATCCTGTGCTGGGTGATACATAGATGAAAAATGGCCTAGTCTCTGACCTCAAGAAGCTTACCATCTACTACCAGGGGAAAATATATGCACACAAATTTAAAAAATAACTGTGACTGAGTCAGGAAAAGTTAACTTTGAATAGGGAAAAGAGTTTCAGCTTTGGGGAGAAACCTAAACTGAAAAGAAAAAAGAATTTACAAGGTAGAGAAGTTACAGATGCCAGGCTCCAAAAGTTGCAGGACTACGTGAAGACACAGAGGAGTGAAACAATAGGAAGGGGATTGGGAATGGGGGGGGGGGAGCAGCAGGGCAGATAGTTGCTGAGCTTGTTTGGAATGTAGAGTGTAGGAAGGGGAAAAGGGGTGACATAATGCTTGGAAGATAAGAAGGAGCTAGGCTGTGGAGGAGATGCTTAGAGATGCTCATCAGTCAAGGTCATGGGGCCCCAGAGATTTCCAAAGATGAAATGAAGTCTTCCAGGAGATGGGTTGGAGGAAATGGAATCTAGGAAGGTTGGTGGCATGAGCCTAACATTGTCCTTGAAGCATCTAGGACTTCTGTCATCATGATAAGATAGCTTATAACTCCAATTGCCTGCACAATCCTATATCAGTCACCTCCCCAGGGAAAGAAGGCAAAGATATATACAACAGCACTCTGCACATCTGCCATTGCACTCATGTCACTTCCCACCTCTGATCATATCCTTTCCCCAGGCTGAGATGCTTTCTCCATTCCTCTTTGCCTATTCTCATCTTACTTATCCTTCAAAAGCTAGCTTTCAGAATCCCCAAATCTTGGAACTAACAAGGAATTCAGAGGACCTATGATCCAAACAATACCTGAATAGGAATCCATCCACAATTTTCCAGCCTTGCCTCAAAATTTCTATGATGGAGAAGTCACTACCTTTCAAGGTGGCCCACTACATTACTGGACAATCGAATAATAGAAATAATAGAAAGTTTTTTCCTTGAATCCAACTAAAATCTGCCTTTTTTGCAATAATGTCCTCCATTTTTCTGTACTTTGAGCTGAAAAATGAGGCTGTGCTACTTGTACAAATTGGTACTGGGTCTGTCTTTTGGGATTAAGCAGAGCAAGTATTTTCTACATGGCATCTCTTCAAGGTGGGCAGGCAGAATAGGGTACAGTGGGAATAAAACCCATGGATTTGGAGACAAAAATTCTAGGGATCAAAACCTTACTCCAGCACCTGTTATCTGTGTGACTTTAAGCAAGTCCTTTGGGTCTCAGTTTTCTCATCTGTAAAATGAAGGGTGGCTAGACTCAATGACCTCTTAGATCCCATACAAATCTAAATCTGTAACTATGAAGCACACAAAGACAAGTATCATACACTCTTTCTCACTTCATTTCCTCACCTAGACAGTTCTATGGTACTAAGGATTGAATACTGAGCCTTGCATCAGGAAAGCATGAGTTCAAATCTGACCTCAAATACTTACTAACTCTGTGATCTTGAGCAAGTCTTTAAACCTTTTTTTGCCTCAGTTTCCTCAACTAGAAAATATGGATAATAATAGCATCTATATCCTAGGGTTGTTATGAGGAGCAAATAAGATAATATTTGGAAAACACTTAGCATAATGCCTAGCATATAGTTGGCATTGTATAAATGCTAGTTATTACTATTATTAATATTATTATGATGATTCTTTTTCTTAGATGAACATACCTAGTTCCTTCAATTCATTCTTATAGTCTCCATTTCTTTCACTTTCCTATCATCCTCCTCTGAATGCAATTTTGGACGTCAAAGTCTCTCTTCTCTCCAGATGTTGTGGACAGAACTGAATAGAATATTGTGGTATCTTGTATTTATGAGATTTGGAGATTCTATGAACATTACTGAGCATGACAGCAAGGATCACCATCCTTGCTAAGAACCCTCTGTGTCTATTAATGTTGCCTAATATTAGATTGATTTTGTTCAAAATGCATTGAGTCCAATGCCTGCTATCTGGGGGCTGTTGGACATACATGGGTCCTATTCTCTTGTTAAGTCCTAGAGAAACATGTTGATCAAAACCATAATGAATCATCTCACTGTCTCCCTTTTCTTTTTAAAACATTTTATATTTTATTTTTTCCAATTAAACATAAATTTTTTTAAACCTTTTTCTTGACAATTTTGAGTTCCAAATTTTCTCCCACTTTCCTCCTTAATTGAGAAGGTGAACACTTTGATTAAATGTTATACCTGCACAGTCATACAAAACATATTTCTATATTATTCACATTGTGAAAAAACAAGAAAAATAATGAAAGTAAAAAATAGTATGGCTAGATCTTCATCCACATTCCATTAGTTCTTTCTCTAAAGGTGGATAGTGCTTTTTTTCATCATAAATCCTTTGGAATTATCTTCGACCTTTGAATTGCTGAGAACAGCTAAGTTATTCACAGCTAATCATTGTACAATATTGCCATTACTATGCACAGTGTTCTCCTGGTTCTGCTCACTTCACTTTGCATCGATTCATATAAGTCTTCACCAGATCCCTTTTCTAGAGGTCTAATGCACTGTGGTCATCAGATTGCTCTCCTGCTCAAAAATCTCCAGTAGTTTCCCTTATCAACAAGATAAAGTCCCAACTCCATACCCTGAAATTCAAAGCTCTCCAAAATTTGTCACCAATTTCCCCAATATTATGTCCCCACTTATTGCTCCCCAATTTCAACATTCCTTTCTAGCCATCTTCATCTAACCACTGTGCCTCGGGCACACACTATGCCCCCTTTTATTCCCACATTTTTACCAGTCTGGGATATTCTATTCTATCCCTTCCTCTCCTCACTGCCTATCCCAATCTCTCCAGTCTCTCAAATCCAAATCTCTCCCCATCTTCTCCTTCCATGAAACTTTTCCCTGGCAACTAATTCTCATTCTCTCTCTCTGTCTCTCTCTGTCTGTCTCTGTCACTGTCTCTCTCTCTCTCTGTGTATCTCTCTGTGTCTCTCTCTGTCTCTATCTCTGTCTCTGTCTCTGTCTCTGTCTCTCTCTCTTCAATTTCTGGAGCACTAATTATCTATACCATTAATTGATTCAACAAAAACGTATTTAAATAATGTTTAAATGACAACTCTCTATGGAGTTTGGTATTTCTAATTGGGAGAGATACAAAGATTACATAGTTCTTACCCAAAGTTCTTAGACTAATAGGGGATAAAATGCCAACAGCATGAGCTATAATGCATGATATTATATGAATAGCACATCTGAGGGGTGCTACAAAAAGTTTTATATGGAAATTATCTTGTTTGTCAAGGTTTCTAAAGTTCACTTTTTCCCATTCAGCAAGTAAACTTTCATTATGTACCTACTATGTGGAAAGCATCTTGCTAGGTACTAGAGATACAAAGATAAAACAAACCCCCCAAATGCTCATGTCCTCAAGAAGCTCTCACTCCACAGCATCCTAGTAAAAAAAAAAGCCTTGAATGTATTCAAGACAGTAATTCAATCATCCCTTTCTTCTCATTACTCCAGAGCCCCAGCTCCATGCTTTTCTTAATAGGACCTATTTTTCAACCCCTTCTGCTTCATCATCACTCTTCTCTGAACATTTTCTAGTTTTCCTAAAGTTCAGTACCCAAGACAGGACAGATTATTCCAATCAGTGCCTGTCTAATGCATCCCTTACACATCAGATCTCAGAGTTCTTGGGAAAATGGTGATTTTTTTTTTGCATAGCAGCACTCTAAATATTGATTCATATTTTGGGTATGGTCAGCTATGATGCTCCTCAGCAGGGTCTTCTCCTCCAGTACTCTTGTTTAACCATTCTTTTCATAATCTAGATCTCAATGGTTGTTTTTGGTTTTAAGTGTTCCAAATTATACTGTGTGTGTCATCCAGTTTGGAGATGGTTGTTTTCACAATTGGTCATGGTCCTCTAAAATTATATCTCGGTCCTCCAGAGTGTTAATTCTGCCTCATTTAAAATCCTCCATAAATCTGATTACTCTTTTTGTCAATTCTATCATCCAGGTAAGACCAAAGCAATAAGAACAATGACTCTCATTCATATAGTACCTTACAGTTCGCAAAATACCCCTTCTCCTGGTGTGCAGTAAAAAGAATATTGAATTTAGAGGCAGAAGAACAATTCAGATATTTACTTTATTGCTTATTAACTGTATGATCTTAAAAAAGTTATAGCTTCTTTGAGCTTCAATTTCCTCATTTGTAAAATGGAAATATCTATAATATCTTACCTCACATGGCTGTTATGGATAAGGTACTTGGCCAATCTTAAAGTAATATTGAAATGTGAGTTTTTATTAATATTATATTTGATCCTCTTAGGGCAACTAAGCAGTGCAGTGGATAAAGCACCAGGCCTATGGCAAAGAAGACTTATCTTCCTGAGTTCTAATCTGGCCTTCAACACTTACTTGCAGTGTGACCTTGGTAAATCACTTAATCCTGTTTGCCTCAGTTTCCTCATCTGTCAGGTGACCTGGAGAAGACAGTGGCAAACCATTCCAAGATCTTTGCCAAGAAAACTCCAAATAGAGTCATGAAGAGTCAGACATGACTGAAATGACTCAATAATAACAACAAAAACAATCCTTATAACAACCCAATAGTCCCCTAATACAAGAATTATTTTCTTCAAGGTAAGAAAACTGAGGCTCAACAACTTATCAATGGTCCTAGATGTAGCAAGGAGCAGAATCAGAACTTGAATTCAGATTCTTTGACTTCAACTCTGGAGATTGCTCCACTCCACTAAACTACAAGAAAAAGTTCAGTGACTGAAAGATGAGTCATGTTTCAACCACCAAATGCATTACCGAAATGAAGACTAACTCCATCGACCTGCTTCTCCCTTCTGAGTGTGGCCTCTCTAGAAGACAGAGATTTATATAGTCTGGCACAATCTGATCTTTATGTAGCTGTGCTGATTGCTCTGCATTTGGAAGTGATTACATCTGGATTGATTATTTGTTCCAGTTTCTTCCCAGATATTGATGTTGAATTGAAACCTGCAATTTCCAGTTATATAATGGGAAGAGGTAGGGGAGATTGCAGTGGTGACATTTGATTTATCTCAAAAGGATATATCTAGCGGCTAATGAGTTGGATTGTTCACCATTTTGTAATCAGAATAATTTTATCATTCAGCATGAATCCTCTGAATGGGGTTTTCTTGGCAAAGTGATTTGCTATTTCTTCCTCTGGTGGAAACAGACAAAAAGAAGCTAAGTGACTTGCCCAGGGTCACACAGCAGTGAACTAGTAAACATTTGAGGCCAAATTTGAACTTAGGTCTTGCTAAGTCCAAGGCCAGCACTCTATTCACTGACCCACTTCACTTCCAACAAGGTCAATAAAGTTTAAGTGACTTGCTCAGGTTACACAACTAGTATTTGAGACTGAATTTGAACTCAGGTCTTCTTGACTCCAGTCCCACTGAGCCACCTAGCCATCTCTAATCATAATAATAGATGGCATTTATATGTTGCTCTAAGGTTTACAAAATGCTTTAAACTCATTCTTGTAGTTTTTCTTTTTATGCATTTTTATATTTTACAAAACGGCATATTTGTAATACATTTTTACACTATTATATTTTCTTCTAATGACCCTATATGGCGAATTCCTCAGGTTTTATTTGTTTTATTTTATAAATGAGGCTTTCAGAGGGGGCAGTGATTTGCCTACAAACAGTTAAGATGGGTTGGATCAGGGAATTCAGCAACATCTTTGGACACCAAGACCACTGCTTTTTCCATGAGACCACACAGATCTTAGATGAAAGAATGAAAAGCCTTCATTAAGGGCCAAGCACTGTATGCTTTCACTAGCTTTTCCCCTACTGTTGTCTCTGGCCCGAGAGAGTTAGGGCACCCCCTACCTAGCTGCTTCTTTTCTGAGAAAACAGAAGGGAAACCAACATTGAAAGCATCAACCATTTCACCTTGGGCTGTCCTTCCTTGGAGAAGGAAGCACGTTTTCCCTCTAGCCCTCCTCTGTGGCCTCAGATTTGAGGAATGTGCTTGTTACACTCTGTGCTCCTTATTAGTTGTGCCTTTGGCCTTTCTAATCTTGTCCCTTCAGGGCTGTGCTATTTCTTTCTGTTCCTCACTAATCATCTGGCTTGGTTTCTACTTTGGGGGATTTTCCCATTTGTCCTTGAATTCCATGCAGAGTTATGAGTTTATCCAATTTGGCTTCCTGGGCTTTACTTTCTACCTTGACTAAGAAAATTGAGGCCATTAGTTATGAGCTCTCTCCTTCCCTATTCCACACTTCAAAAACCTTTTTTACATAATTTACCATTCTCTTCCCCACCTCACTCCAGGCTCAGAGGAAGAGGCAGCCTTTCTCTTTGCCAAGACTGAGTCTTCTACACTTGCCCTTGATTCTATCACCTGCCATCTTCCCTGGGAGATTGCCCCTTTGAGCATTCTTTTACTTATCTCAAATCTCTCCATCAATTGGTCCCATAACTGCAACCCTTGAAGATATCGAAATTCCCTCCATTATTAAAAAAAAAAATGTAATTTGGCCTTACTATTCCCTAAAACTATTCTCCCATATCTTGTTCATCACAAAACTTCCAAAAGATTTTTATCTATTCTTTGCCTCTCTTTTTTTTTAACCCTTACCTTCCATCTTGGAGTCAATACTATGTATTAGTTCCAAGGCAGAAGAGTGGTAAGGACTAGGCAATGGGGGTTAAGTGACTTGCCCAGAGCCACATGATTAGGAAATATCTGATGCCAGATTTGAACCCAGGACCTCCCATCTCTGGGCCTGACTCTCAATCCACTGAGCCACTGAGCTACCCTCTCTGCCTCTCATTTTTTATGATTTGGTTTCTAATCTCACCACCACCAAAGTTACTCTCTGAACTATTACCAATTACATTGAACCACTAAATTCAGTGAACTTTTTTCTTAGGACTCATCCTTTTGGACTCTTTATAATTTTTACCACTATGACCTTCTCCCTCCATAGCTACTCTCTTTTCCAATCTTTCATCAATAGGGAAGGGAATAAGTGTTTATTAAATACCTACTATGTGCCAGGCACTGTAAAGCTAGGCACTTTACAATTATTATCTCATTTGATCCTCACAACAATCCCATGGGTAAGTGCTAATATAACCCCTATTACAATTGAGAGTTTGAGGAAAACAGAAGTTAAGAGACTTGCCCAAGGTCACACAACTATGTGAGATGGGACTTGAACTCAAATCTTCCTGACTCCAAGCCCAAGTTAGCTCTACTAACTGTACCACATAGCTGCCCATTACATGGTGCTCTTCACATAATACTCATCACACTGTTCTCTTGTTTTTTATTCCTCCTTCCCTAATTATTCCTTCTCTCCATCCCTTGCTGATACATGACTGTCTTCTATCCCTAATTGTGGATATACCCCAAGACTCTGTCCTGAGCCTTCTCCCACAAAGGCAAAAGTTCCCACTATACCGTGAGAGTCTCCCAGATATTGCTTAATTCTTTGGAGTTCTTTGACCTCACTCCTATCCCTAATCCATAGGCCACCTGTCACAAGCCTTGAGTGTACCTCTAAAGATCCGGTGTGTCAGGTCTTCACCTCATGGTCTTGCTTCCATCCACACTTCCTTATAGAGTTCAGATCATAGATATTACAGTGCCAGTAGTTCTGGCCAGCCCTTTTAAAGTCTCTAGGAAAAACCATTGTCTCAAAATTTGGACGTCTAAAGACATAGTTTCTATTTATCATGTTTTTGTTATGGAATCAATCGACCCCTGCACCGATGTTTTTGCCAGAGCAATTAAAGACATATGGTGGGGCATGTCTTTGCTGGCAAATTGCCTCCAGTGCAGCAGAAAAGCCATTTGATCATATAAGAGCTACTGAAATGCCAGCCATCATCTTAGCAATTATGATCCTCCAACCTATGACTTCTAGCTACTGGGTGAGTTGACCAAAGGCTTCATCTGCATGCCCTTCACCACCGATCCTCTGTAGGACACATGTTTTGAATTGTGTTCCCGCTGATGTCTCTCCAACTGCATTGAGCCATACTTACGCCTGGTCCCTCTTAAGACTAACAACAAGCTTTTCTCCCAACTAGAGAGAAGGGTCCCTATCCAAAAAGTGCTGATGGCTCAATGGAAATTTATTCCCAATCTTGGAAAAAATTCCTTCAAGTTCCTAGTCCACTAGAATCCTCTTCATAGACCAGGAAGAACACAAGATCTCTGATACAAACCAGACTCAATCAAGAGGCATCTATTAAGACTTTCTTTATAGGCTGAGCAGAGAGTGAGGGGTGAGCGATTAAAAAACAAAATGGTAACTTCATCATTTCTGACTCTTTGTGACCCTATTTAGGGTTTTCTTGGCAAAGAACCTGGAGTAGTTTGTCATTGCCTTCTCCATGTGGTTTAGAAAAATAATTGTATTGGGGTTAGTTTAAGTGCCTAGGTGGATTGAAAGCTAGGTCTAGAGATGCGAGGTTCTGGGTTCTAATTTGGCCTCAGACACTTCCTCACTGGGCAAGTCACTTAACCCCCTTTGCCTCGCTCTTATTGCTCTTCTGCCTTAGAACCAATGCCCAGTATTGATTCCAAGACAGAGAGTAAGGGTGTTTTTTTTAAGAGAAGAAAGATAACTATGTCTCTTTCAACAATGACCAATGTGGAAGCATGTTTTGTATGATAATAAATGTATAACCCAAATCAGATTGCTTACTATCTCTCAGAGGGGGAGGGAAAGGAGGATACAATTTGCATCTTGTAAGTTCAGAAAATGTATGCTGAAAATTTTTCTTGTAAATGGGAAAATAAAAAAATTTAAATAGAGAAAGATAATTATGTATTTATTTATTTTTTAGTATGCACATTTTCTACAATGTACAAGGTATGTACCAAGATTTCAAAGTCTGGGTTATTTTTATGTGCTTCAGAAATGGATGGAATGACAGACCTGGAGTCAGGAAGACCCATCTTCCTGAGTTCAAATCTGGCCGCAGACACTTAATAGCTGTGTCACCCAGGGCAAGTCACTTAAATTTTTTACTCAGTTTCCTCATCTATAAAATGGGCTAGAGAAGGAAATGGTAAACCACTCCAGTATCTTTGCCAAGAAAACCCCAAAGAAGTCATGAAGATTCAGACATGATAGAAGCAACTAAACATGGACCTTTATGGTTTACAAAGCAATTTCCTCTCAGAAGTCTTATGAGGAAGGTAATAAAGGCATCAGCACCCCCATTTTGCATAGGAGGAAACTAAACCTTGGAGAGGTTATGTGATTTACCCAAGGTCCCACAGCCCATGGTTGTGAGAGAGTTCAATCAGAGTCCAAAGCCAGGGCTTCTGCCCAAGTGTCTTTCCACTGCATGCGTGCTGGCTATATTACTGCTCCATATCCTGGGTAATGTTACCTTCAGCAAACAAACAAAAAGTTCCCATTATCTGCAGAACATTGTCCCAAGGCTGATGTGTTTTACATGCAGAGTTCACTCTGACCACACACACACACACACACACACACACACACACTCACACACACACGCACACATGCACACATCCTCCCTCCATGAAAAAGCAGTGTCAGAAGAGAATTTTGAGAAGACACTCATTCCAATTCATCTTTCCACCTGTGGTCTGAATAATTTTTATTATGTGTTTTTGGTCATGTCACTTTGCTGCTCAGAAATCTTCAATGATGGAGGCAGCTGGGTGGCTCAGTGGACCAATAGCCAGGCCTAAAGATGGGAGGTCCTGAGGTCAGACACTTTGAGGCTGTGTGACTCTAGGCAAGTCACTTAACCCCAATTGCTTAACCATTGCTACCCTTCTGCTTGGGAACCAATACATGACATTGATTCTAAGACAGAAGATAAAGATTTTTTTTTAATCTTCAATGACTTACAAATGCCTGAGAAATAAAATTCAAACTTCTTTGTGTGGCATTCAAGGCTTTTCAAAATTTGGCACCAAATTCACTTTTCAGCTTTTTCTCGTATCACCTTGAGATGTACTGTTATTTCTCTGCCTTCATACCTTTGGATATGAGGAAACTAAACATAACTTTTGCTCAGACTGCTCTTCCCTCCTGGAATGCCCTTCCTTTTTGCCTGCTGAATGTCTATTCGACTGATTGAAGGCACGAATTTTATATCTCCTGACCCTAACCTGAAGTATATACTTGTGGTTTAGTAAATGTTTGATGTATGCCTGAATGAATAAGTCTGTGTCCTTCCCATACCCCAACACCTGACCTGGAAACTGGCTTGACAGACAAGCTTTCGGGATCCAGATGGACCATTTCACAGCTGAGGGAACCTCTTGATTCCTTTGAAATGAAGAAACTTGACCTTTCTAGGGTGACATAAGCAGCAGAATGTCCTAGGTGGGAATTTGCCTTTTCACGTAGTCTGGGCTAAGGGTCACTGAGAACTGTTCAGACATCTTGTCTCAATTATTCCTTGCTTGTGAGCCAGCTCATTACTCAGTGCAGAGACTTCAAGCCAAGCCCACCTCACCAGAAAAGCCAGGCACAGATGACTAGTAGATCAAAGCCAGATTCAGCTCCTGTCCCCGGTGGATCATTTGGACAACAGCAGCTTCTGGTCATTGCAGGGAATCAAAAATTCAGTTGAGCCAGAGGAAGATGGAGACCAGTCTGAAGAATCCTTAGCCAACCCGAAGGCAGAGGAAGAATCTCTGGGGAAGGACGTGGTAAAGGGCAGCCTGGGGGGAATAAGAAGATAGAAGGAGGCAGCTATCTCAAACCAGTGCTCCCAGACTGACTTCATTCGTTTGATTCTGTGGTTAGGAGCTCGTCCACTGGAATGCCGCCATGACATTTTCTCTCTTTTCCTAATTGCTATCTCTCACATAAACAACAACTGGTGCTGGAATCCTTCCCCCTTTGGAGACACCCACATCTCTACCTCCCTTCCATCCTCCCTGTAATGTCCTCCCCACCCTCTGCCTTTCTCTTCATTTCTTGGATTGGAGCTACCACTGCTGAAATTATTGAAGAAGTATTTTACGGTGTGCCCATGCACACCTCCAATTAAGCTCTAAAAGGGATATGGAGTCAACTCGACTACAAGATAGCACCAAGGGGCAGCTAAATGGCTTAGGGGATAGAGACCCAGGCATTGAGATTGAAGGTCTTGCGTTCAAATCTGGCCTCAGATACTTCCTAGTTGTGTGATGCTGAGCAAGCCACTTAACTCCAATTGCCTAGCCCTTACTCATCTTCTGCCTTGGAACCAATATTTGTATCAGTTCTACGACAGAAGGTAAGGGTTATCTTTTAAAAAAAAACAGACAGCACCAGATATCATGACTAAAAGAAAAACAGCCCTCCAGTTATTCACACCATCTCCTAGGATGCCACATCTCATTCTTTGGGAGTCTGTCCTAGCAGTCTGTCAATATGTCTCTTCATGAAGTTTTAGGCAGTTGTTTCCCATTACTTTCTTGTCATGAATGTCACCATTGATGAAACCTTGAATTTGGAGTCAAAGTATTTATGTTCAGATCCTAGGTTTGTATCTCCCAGAAACTCAGTTTCCTCATCTGTAAAATTAGGGAGCTGAACTAGTTGGCCTCTGGGGTTCCTACCAGCTCTGGATCTATTTGCCTGTGCCTTTGTACTCTCTGAAGGCAGTGATAATGTCCTGTACTTTTCTAATGCCCTCCAGAGCCTCTGATACAGAGCTAAGCATATTTTAGGCACTCAGTCCTTACTTGTTGACATAATGGACAGCTGGGACACAATGGATCAGATTTTTTGTATTTGTATGTGCCAGACATTGTTCTAAGAGCTTTTTACAAACATTCTCTCATTTAATCTTCACAAAAATCTTTTGAGATAGGCGTTATTATCCTAATTTTACAGTTCAGGAAACTGAAGCAAACAAAGATTGAATGACTTGCCCAGGGTCACACAGGTATTAAGTGTTTGAGGCCAGATTTGAATTCAGATCTTCCTGATTTCATATCTGGCACTCTATCCACCATATCACTTGGTTGCCTCTAGCAAATCTCACAGTCCCTTTTGTACCTCCTAACTGACAAAGAATGATCAGGCAGGGGCCAACCTGGTCATCTTTTAGCCCTGAAAAAGAACATTTACAGTTGGCAGCCATTGTTAGAGAGATCCCTGTGTCCTTTGCCACAGTGGCAATAGCAGAAGGAATGGGAAATAGGAGGAGTTGCCTGTGTTCCCAAAGATCCTGAGCCTCAGGAAGCTGCTCAAACTACCCAGCCCTGAGGGTAGGGCACAAAAGGGGATAACAAAGGGACAATTTTATTCTAAAGTTATTGCAGCATCAGCATGAACTAAGATGGAAAGAAATTCTTGGTTAACTTCAAAGAAGTTATACACATAAGAATGATTCACAGAACATTTAAAATGTTAGAGCTGGAAAGGAACTTAGGAATCCCACAATCCAACGCTCACATTTCTACAGACGAGGAAACCGAGTCCCAGAAGATTTAAGTGACTTTCTAAAAGTCCCAGAGTGATGCGGTGGCTCCCTGTTACCAGGCATCTGGGAGAGGCCAGAAGCAGAGCTTTAGTCTTATTCAAGGGAACTGGCAGAGCTGGGGGAAAGGTAGGATGTTATCTTGCTCAGGACCTCAAATTCAATTAGATGTATCTGGCCAAGCAGTTCTAGAGCTAGTTCTAGATGTTCACTTTTACCACTTACTGGAAACATAGATAGAAACACCATTTTTTACCAGTTGTCTTGTACTGGATCTTCTCCATGACAGTGGCAGCCATCTTTGACAGCATACCTATATTATGCTCACTGCAATTATATTTTCAGAGGCTCCACAGATGAGGTTATCAGTGCTGGCATATTTTTCAATTAATCTTGGGTAATTAAGACATAAGCATAGGAGACGCCTGGTTTGTAGAGAGTCTTTAAGGTAGCATTTTGATCTATCGAGTCAATTGTCCTTTAATTTTTTTTAAAGAAGTAATCCATATTAAGTACATTGGAGTCCTGGGATCAAAGATTTAGTAGAAAGGACTTTAGAGGTTGCTTGCACTTTCTCTGTATTTTGGTCCTTTGTTTTTCTTAAATTTTGTGCATGTTTTAGTCAATTATGTGATGGTACTTCCCTGGAAAACATTGCTTGGGAAAACCTACATAGGTTCCCCTTTAATACCTCTACATAGGATGCCCTAATTCTAAATTAAATAGGTTACCATGAAAATTATTCTCTCGGTTCTGATTCCCAGGGCGATTGCACATGAGTTGTGGCTTATATCACAAGAGGCACTAAAAGTCCAACATGCCCCCAAAGCATATTTTCTGCCAACCTCTTCCTACCAATTATCTCATGCTTTTGGGTTAGGTCATTAACACCAGAAAGTTCCCAGGAACATTCTGTTGTCTCACAGGTGGAGAGTTGTTCAGTTTAGTCATTTTTCAATGGTGGCCAACTCTTCATGACCCCATCTGTGGTTTTCTTGGCAAAGACAGAAGACTTGACTTCCGTGTAAATTGGGTTTAAGTGAGGCAGCGTTGCACAAAGTACTTGTCCAGGTAAAATTCTCAAAGCAGATGGGCTGAACAGAGTTGTGGGTAACTTGATGGTCCTCAAACCCATCAGTGAATTGAGGGGATGTCTAAGATCCCACTATTTTTGTAGCTTCAGTGAGAATCAGGAAGACCTGAGTTCAAATCCAACTTCAGATACTTACTAGCTGCATGACCCCAGGCAAGTCACCTATAACCTCTGCCTGCCTCAGTTTTCTAATAAACAAAATGGGAATAATAATTGCACCTCCCTTCTAGGGTTATTGTGAGGATAAAATGAGATAACTGTAGAGTTCTTTGCAAATCTTAAGGCACTACAAAAATGCTATTATTAGTAGTGTTATTAATGTTGTTACTATTATGCATCTTATTAGCCCTTTTCTATTAAGCACTTTCTAACACCATCATATAATTGACTGAGACATGCACAAAATATAAGAAAAATGAAGGATCAAAATACAAGGAAAATGTAGGCAACCTCTACAGTCCTTTCTAGCTCTAAATCTCTGATCTGAGGAACTCTTTAACTTGTTTACCTTGCTATCCACTTCCAAAGCTCACTATCTGTACAGAGAAGGCCAGGTAATACTAGGCCTAATCTACAGATGAGGAATTTGAGGCCCAAAGCACTTAACTGGCACCTTACTCTTACTCGAGGTCACACAGCAAATGAGTAACAGAAACAGGTTCCTCTCCCAGAGTCTTAGCTTGGTCTATTATCAACTCATCTATTACTGGGCAATGGTAATGTATTCATGTATCTGCATAGATCACTGACCTAGATTAGCTCTAGCAGAGAATCTCACCTAAAGGGCCTGTGGCACAGGTGAGATGCAGGATGATGAGATGAAAAAAATGTGGGATTGCCATACAGGAGTCCTGGGTTTGAGTCCCTACTTGGTCAACTCCTGTGTGACATGGGGTGAATTGCTTCTCAAAGGTTTGTGGCCTCATCTCTAAAATGAGGAGTTGGGAACAGGATGACCTCTAAAAGAAATGTCTCACTCTAACCTTCTATCTTCTGTTGTCCAGTCCTCTCAGTCTTACTGGGCTCTTCATGTCACCATTTTGGATTTTCTTGGCAAAGATACTGGAGTGGTTTGCCATTTGTTTCTTTAGCTCATTTTACAGATAAGGAAGCAAAGGCAAAAAGTATTAAGCCCAGCCAGAGTCACACAGCTAGAAAATATTTTTTAAATTTGGAATATTTATTTAATTAATTAATTTTGAATATTTTTCCATGGTTACAAGATTCATGTTCTTTCCCTCTCTTCCTCCCACCCCTCTCCTGTAGTCAGTCAACATGCAATTCCACTGGGTTTTACATGTGTCATTGATCAAGACCTATTTCCATATTATTGATATTTGTACTAGGGTGATCACTTAGAGTCTACATCCACATTCATATCCCCATTGACCCATGTGATCAAGCAGTCATTTTTCTTCTGTGTTGCTATTCCCACAATTCTTCCTCTGGATATGGATAGTGTTCTTTCTCACAAGTCCCTCAGAATTGTCCTGAGTCCTGAGCATTGCTGCTAGTAGAGAAGTCTATCACATTCAATTGTGCCACAGTGTATCAGTCTCTGTGTACAATGTTTTCCTGGATCTGCTCCTCTCACTCTGCATCAATTCCTGGAGGTTGTTCCAGTCTCCATGGAATTCCTCCACTTTATTATTCCTTTTAGCACAATAGTATTCCAGCACCAACATATACCACAATTTGTTCAGCCATTCCCCAATTGATGGGCATCCCCTCATTTTCCAATTTTTTGCCATCACAAAGAGTGCAGCTATGAATATTCTTGTTCAAGTCTTTTTCCTTATTATCTCTTTGGGGTACAGACCCAGCAGTGCTATGGCTGGATCAAGGGGCAGACAGTCTTTTATCACCCTTTGGGCATAGTTCCAAATTGCCCTCCAGAATGGTTAGATCAATTCACAACTCCACCAGCAATACATTAATTTCCCAACTTTGCCACATCCCCTCCAGCATTCATTATTTTCCTTTTCTGTCATGTTAGCCAATCTGCTAGGTGTGAGGTGATACTTCAGAGTTGTCTTGATTTGCATTTCTCTGATTACAAGAGATTTAGAACACTTTTTCATGTACAGCTAATAAATCTTAAGTCATCCTGAAGAAAATAAAAACAATTGGCTTTTACCTATGGCTAATGGGACCCAATGAGAAGAATCAATGCTAATTATGAAGATCCTGACCTGCATTCCTCCAAATCTGCTAACTATGCTTTGTAGTTGGAATTCACTTATATAGAAATAATAGGAATCCAATAACCACCACAAAGATGCTTGCCAAAATACAAACACCTATAAATAATAAGGCACTTTGCCAATTGGCAAGAGAGAAGCTGATCAGCCTAAGGTGCTTAAGAAACACAGCCATTAGTACTATATATGCAATAGTGGTATAACTTTTGGATTTAGCCCCAGTCACTATCTTTTGATTATTCTTTCTGAGGTAAGGGGGTTCCATATCATCAACACCTTCCATCTATGGCAATTTTGTTCTCTTGTCAAGAAGGAGAGGAATTTTGACTTTTATCCAGAACCCAAAAAGGGAAAATGGAGTCATTCAGGCAGAAAACTTGAAACTGGTCCTGTAGTAGTAGCCAAGTAGCTAGTAAGTGTCCAAGATCAAATTTGAATTCAGGGAGAAGAGTCTTCCAGAGTCCAGACCTGTGCTCCATCTATCCACTGTGCTACCTTATGGCCCACATCTTTTATTCTACAAGACAGATTTTGGTTGAAGCAGGGAGGAGAGAGGTCACATAAGTTCTAAAGCAATGGTCCATGTTCTCTAACACAGGGATAAATAGGGAGAATTTAGGCAACATTCTCAGAACACTAGAAACTTGTAGAATGAGGAAGCCGGCTAAAAAAGAAGAAAAGCTAAGATAAAAATAGACATGGAACAAAGCATTGACCTTGGAGTTTGAAGGTATGGATTCAAATCCCAACTTGGGCATTTGTCACTTAAGTAATTTTGGGCAAAGAATTTAAACTTTCTGAGGTTCAGTCTTTCTTCTCCAAGTGCTTATATTTAGAGCTGAAAGAGACCTAAAAGGTCACTGAGTGCTATCTTGTCAACACAATGTCGTAAAATGACTTACCTAAAGTCACATAGCTAGTTGTTGTCTAAGGTGGGATCTGAACTCAGTCCTTTATACCATACTGCATCTCAAAATAAGGAAGTTACTTAACACTGTTTGCCTGTTTCCTCATCTATAAAATGAGCTAGGGAAGGAATGATGAACCATTCCAGGATCTTTGCCAAAAAAAAAAACAAAGCCTCAAATGGAGTCATGAAGAATCTGGAATAACTGAAACGATTCAACAACTCTCAAAATAAAAGGACCTCCAAGGTCTACATTCATGAAATTCACAATTTTACTAATAGTCAGTCCTGCCTCTATTACAAGAATTTTTCCATTCCTCAGCTTGTTAAAACAAGGACCCCTCCCCTCCCCTCTGGTTCCTTAATCTGTACCTGGTGACCCACACACACACACTTTATCCCCTTTTCAGTGAACCTTTAAG
Source organism: Monodelphis domestica (assembly GCF_027887165.1). Classification (NCBI taxonomy): domain Eukaryota; kingdom Metazoa; phylum Chordata; class Mammalia; order Didelphimorphia; family Didelphidae; genus Monodelphis; species Monodelphis domestica. The sequence continues at coordinate 502,245,873 of NC_077227.1, forward strand.
GCTTAGAGTCCAATAGGACCAAGACCTTGTATTATCCTAAATGCTCTGTTTCCCAAATCAGCTTTCATCCTTCTAACTTAAGCCCCTGTGATTAGGGGGCTGCTATATCAGCCACTGGGGGCAAACCTCATCTCTCTAAGCAGGGAAAAGTCTGGCAAAAGTCAGGTACTGCCTAAGGGCTGTGCAAGGCGACGGAAGGATCAGAAACACACTTTTCTCGCCTTTCAACTCCTTGTTAGAGGGAACAACCAACGGAGCTCAAAGGACTAGTGAAGGATGAATTTCCTCTAGAGAAAAGCAGCATTTACACTCAAACTTGGTCAGCAGGGGGGCCATCCCTCTCTCTCTGGCCCCCACTCTGTGCCGGGCCTCAAAGGGGCTGCCGCTGCCTCGGCTTGCTGGCAGAATGAGTCAGGCTGCCCAGGAAGTCCTTGAAGCACTAGCTGGTACTTGATTCTGAAAAGATCACTTCTATTTGATGGCGCTGACATATTTGGCTCCATTAGCCCCAGTAAGATTCATCCCTCAAAGGAGAGAGCAAGAAACAAACTCCAAAGTTAGAAGTTCAAGAAAGGAAAAAAAGAAAAGAAAAAACATACCACACATATTTTTGAGTGACAACACATGAAGAATTAGAGAGGAAGAAATTACCTTGTTCAAGGTCAAACAAGGACAGGCAAAACTTAGAACTCGGAGGGCAGCTGGGTGGCTCAGTGGACTGAGAGTCAGGTCTAGAAACAAGAGGTCCTGGGTTCAAATCTAGCCTTCAGACACTTCCTGACTATGTGACCCCAGACAAGTCCCTTAATGCTGTTTGCCTCACTTTATTCTTCTGTCAAATATACTGGAGAAGGAATTGACAAACCACTCCAGTAGCCCTAAGTGTGATCATGAAGAGTCAGGCACAACTGAAATGACTGAACAACAACAAAAGTATCTGAGGCAGGGGTAGCTAGGCAGTTCAGTGGATCAAAAACCAAGCCGAAAGGAGGGAGTCCTGGGTTCAAATGTGACCTCAGACACTTCCCAGCTGTGTGACCCTGGGAAAGTCAATTAATCCCCATTGCCTATCCCTTACTGCTCTTCTGCCTTGAAACCAATACATAGTATAGATTTTAAGACAGAAGATAAAGGCATGGGGAAAGAGGGGAGGTAAGAACTCGGGCATTTAGTACCCTTGCTTTGACATCAGATACTATACCCTGCACCAAGCTAGTTCCCACCTTTCATGAGACATGCCAGAGAAGCAAAGTACTATCACAAGGATTGGCACACATCTCTCAAGACAAAAAAAAATCCATTTTATGAGAATCCAAACTATGGTCTTTCAAGTATTCATTACATTCTAAAAATATTTATTTGGGTGGCTCATCTTCCTGAAGTCTCAATTAGAATAGGATCTATGGCTTATTTATCTTTGTCTGGCTCTTGATAAATCACAGAATCTCAGAGTCAGAAGGGACCAATCCATGCCTACACAATCATCCTTTCTGCTACTTCCCTGACAAATAGTTTTCCAACTTCCACTTAAGACCTTGAGAGATTAAGAACCCTCGATTTCCCAAAGTACTCCATTCTCCTTTGAAAAATCTCTAATCGTTAGATAGTTTTTCTTCACATTAAACTAAAAGCTCCTGCTGCCTCTCTACAACTTTACACTCATTGATTCTAGTTTTGTCCTTTGGAGCCAAGCAGAACATGGCTAATCCCTCTTCTATGTGACAATCCTGCCATTGCTGGGAGACAGAGATTTTCTCTTCTCCAGGCTGAGCATCCCCAGTTCCTTCAACAGATCCTTAGTGATGTGAACTCCATACTAGTTGCCATCTTCCCCTGAACATGCTCTATTTATTAAATCCTTAAAATGTAATGTTGAGGATTCAAATATGCAAAAAGAGGAGTTTGCATTCTAATGGGTAAAGAAATACACCAAAAGAAGCTGAAACAGAAGAGGGAAGAGAAGGTACCCAGCAAAGAACCATGATGACTAATTGGAAAATGAAGAGCAGGCTAGCCTGGGCAACTTCCTTAAACTGAGGTTCTGGTTCCTACCTCTACTCAGAGGGGCAAAGCGTACAACTGATTAAGGGTGAGTAGCAAGGCTGATTCAGTCTTTGCAGTATGATCTCCTTCCTCATTCTCAAAATGATATTTCATTTTTCTTGATAGGGGCACAGATCTGGACCTGTGATAATCATAGACTTAAAGGACTAATGAAAAGGAAATCCCCTCCACTAATACACATCTTTACTTATAGGCGTAGGGAATTGCCTGTGACACAGAGAGGTTGAGTGACTTGTCAGGTTGACACAGACAAAGATGTTTTGGTCAGGTGTTTTGTCATGTTCTTTTTCTCAATGTAACCTAAAATCACACAAGCTTTTCCAGTCACCATGTCACACCATTAGCTCCTGCTATAGCTCTGATACAGATTGAAGTTCATTCTAATTCCATTTTTAAGAACACTCAGTTTTTTTCTACCCTCCTGCCATTTCCTCATGAAGAGTTGATTTTTCCAAAAGCTTAAGTATACGACTTCCCACTTGAACTTATTAGATTTCATCCAATATGCTTGCTTGCCTGTGGAGATGTTTTTGGATTTGACACCCAGTGTGTGAACTCTCCTATCCAGCCTCATGTCACTTGAAAATTGGATATGTATGTGATCTACATCTTCATTCAAGTCACCAGTTTTTAAAATGAGTACCTGCTAGGGCCCTGGAGGACAAATTTCACTATAAACCATAACCTTGACCCTCTTTCTAAGAGTAGGGTAGAGGAGATGAGGGATCATTAAAGAGCCCAAATAGAAATTGCAATCAGATCTAAACTCTGATGTCAGGTATGCAGAAGGGGCTAAGGGATGCAGTTTGGAAAACCTGACATCCTGAAGAACTTAAATGTCCCACTTATTGCACATTCTGGCATTTGGCATATATTGTATTAATAGTACTACACAATGATTTCATTGTGATTCTGCCATGTTACTCATACTAGCTTTAGCTTCCTCAGGACAAAAACTGGGTCTTTTTCACCTGTTCATTTTTGCTTCCCTTTCAGGGTCTACCATATGACAGGCACTCGGAAAATAATGGTTGAACTGAATTAATTTCAGAATGTACCAAGATGGGCTGAAGAAAGTGAAGGCTAAAAGGAAGGAAGGTTAGAAGCAAAGAAAGGGAGAGAATGAGGGAGGGAGGAGAAAAGGAAGGAAGGAAGGAAGGAAGGAAGGAAGGAAGGAAGGAAGGAAGGAAGGAAGGAAGGAAGGAAGGAAGGAAGGAAGGAAGGAAGGAAGGAAGGAAGGAAGGAAGGAAGGAAGGAAGGAAGGAAGGAAGGAAGAAAGGAAGGAAGGAAGGAAGGAAGGAAGGAAGGAAGGAAGGAAGGAAGGAAGGAAGGAAGGAAGGAAGGAAGGAAGGAAGGAAGGAAGGAAGGAAGGAAGGAAGGAAGGGAGGGAGGGAGGGAGGGAGGAAGGAAGGAAGGGAGGGAGGGAGGAAGGGAGGGAGGGAGGGAGGAAGGAAGGGAGGGAGGGAGGAAGGAAAGAAGGGTGAAGATTTGGATTTGGCTCTCCCCTGATTGTAACAAATGAAGGTACTTAGCTCTTACTTGATTATGAAGATTACATTGTAATCCCCTGTCTTTTTTTAGATTTTAATCCCTCCAAATGTGAGATCTACCAGTTTTGGATTTTAACCACAAAAAGGTATCAACACCCATTTCATACATTCGGTGGGAGGTCTGTGACCCACATGTAAAAGAGTGGGCAGTCCTGGAGTGCAGCTTTGGCTGTGATTGGTAGACATAAAAATTTGGGGAAAGTGACACAAGAGAAAAAGGTCTTTAAAAGTGGAAACACACACACACACACACACACACACACACACACACACACAGAGTGAAAAGGGACACTTGGAGTTTGAAAGAGACACACTTGGAGTGGAGCCTGCTGGAGTTGAGGCTGATAAAGAATCTGCTGGTTGAATTGACACGTGGTGAGTGTAAAGGCTGACTTCCTTCCTTTGCCTTCTGGAAGCTTCAGCCTTCGGGAAAAGGTCCATCCTCTTGAGACTCCTTTCTCCTGGCTGGGGCCTTAGAATCTCTACCTGGCTCAGAGGAAGCCAGAGCTCTCTTGCTCTCTCCCCTTTTCTTCTCTTTCTCTCTTCCCTAATATCTTCCCTCTATTGTAAAATAAACTACCATAAATTCCATTTGACTTTAGTATTTTATTTTTGGGATTTAGAAATTAAATCCCTAGTGACCAATTAAATATTCTGTCCAACCATAAAACTAACAGAAGGAAGGAAGGAAGGAAGGAAGGAAGGAAGGAAGGAAGGAAGGAAGGAAGGAAGGAGGAAGGAATAAAAAGGAGGGAGGATGGAAGGAAATAAGGGGGAAGGAGGGAAGGGGAAGAGAAGGATGGGAGGAGGGAAAGGAAGAAGGGGGGAAATAAAAAAGGGAAAGAAAGAGAAAAAGAGAAAGTGGAAGAACAGAGGAAGAAGGGAAGGAGAAAGAAATGGAAGAGGGGAAAAGGAAATAAAAGGTGGAAGGAACAAAAAAGAGAAGAATTGAAAAGAAGGGAATAAGATATATGGGAGTAAGAGGAGAGAAGGAAAGCAGAAAATAAATTAGTTTGAAAGAAGAGGGAGAGAAAAGTGAAGAAAGAAGGGAGGGAGGAAAAGAGAAAAGAAGGAAGAAAGGAGGGAGAAGCTACAGAAGACTCCAAGGCTCCCAGGCATCCCCTCATCATTGCTCATGGATCAAAAAGGGGGGGGGTTAAAATAGGGCACTACCTTCAAGTTTAAGGGGAAGCTTGGATTTGGAAGGTTCCATCCCAGTAGAGTCAAATCTCTTCTTTCTGGTTTCAGATTAATATCAAAATGTCTTCTCTGAATGTTTGACTGAGCTCCCCAATGAGATGATCTTAATTAACCACCTGATCTTCCACAAGTGAACTTAGTGATCTCTAAACTATAATCCTGTATATTGGGGCTGGGAGGGGGGCAGAGAGACAATCACTCCAACCAGCTTCTCAGTCCATTAAAATTGCTTTTAAAAAAATATTATTAGTAATTTATGTATGTATTCCATTTGATACTTCTCAAGGCTTTGAGTCAGAAGATCTACGTTTGAGGCTTAGCTTTCACTGTGTAGCCCTAATCACAGTTTTACTTACCTCAGTTTCCTCATCTGTAAGAAGAAATGAAGAATTATGCTTGCACTCTACTTATTTAAAATTATTATGAGGAAAATTATATTTAAAAGCTATTATTAATCTTTACATCACCCTTATCAAGTAAACATGATAAGAGCATTATGATTCTTCCCATTTTACAAATGAAGAAATTAAGGCACAGAAAGATAAAGTTGCTCAAGGCCTCACAAGGACAAATTGGGAAGATGACTGAGTTCTCCTGACTTCAGATTTGGTGCCTAGTGTTCTATACTCTGTGTGTGGGTTCGCTCCTAATGAACTACCCTGACCAGCAGGGTCCCACAAGGGAAGGGGCTCACCTTTGTAATGGGACCGAGAAGAGATAGGGACCGAGAACCAGGGTGGAAACGAAAGATACGGACAAGTCAGTGGTTGGATAGGGCAGGCAACCCCTATGATACTCCTTTTGATAGGAGAGTATGAGTACAAAGGAACACGAGGTGGAGGAGATTAAGGTAGGAAATGCAGGCCAAGATGGTTACAGCCTCAGGGAAGGAGAAGGTCAAGAGGAGAGAGAGACAGTCATTGAGGAGCCCAGTGGAGCTCCATGGAAGGGAGAAAGGCCAAGAGGCAAGAGGAAGTTCATGGGATTGCCTCTGGATTTTATTCCTGTCCTTCTTGGGCGGTACTCCCAAGCACGTAGTAACCACATCACAAAGTATAGACACTTAAGATTGGGTGGCAAGGTAGAGGGAACACCTTTGGGCGTGTAGATGGGAAACCGCGCTTTCCCGGGGAATTGAGTCCGAGCATGTTAATGAGTTTGTCTTAGCCAAGGGCCGCATGGCCAGTTCAAGGTTACATTCACAAACCTCATTAGTATAACCTTATGCTTGGAGACACAGTCGCCATACAGTCATTTATATTTCATAGATGTGAATATGCTTGGGATGCTACACTGTGCCAAATTGCCATCTCAAATTTCATAGGGTAGACCATCAAGGCCTCTGTCATAAGAGATATCACAAATTTCCCAAGTCAAAATTCATTTAATATAAAAAGCCCTCCTCATGCCTGAGTCTAACTAGAAGGAGACCCTCAAACACTTTCTAGCTGTGTGACTCTGGGTAAATCAGTCTGGACCTCAGTTTCCTCATCAAATTGGGATAATGTCCAGGGTTATCATGAGGATCAAATGAGATAATATATGTTAAGTGCTTAGCAAAACTTCAAGCTCTTATTGTCATCAGGAGTATACAGACTTTGGCACATCCTGGCATGTTAGAAAGGATCTTGAAATGTAAGGAACCTACATTGATGTCATTTTTCAGATGAGGAAACTGAGGCTCAGAGAAGCTAACAGATGTATCATAGAGGCAGTTAGTGGAAATGCTGTGATTCAAACTACAAGATCCATGACTCCAGTATGAAGCACTCAGAGTTCAGAGCTCCTTCCCCCATGCCACACAGCTCCTTCACTGAGATTATCCCCCATCTCGGCTATAAGCATCAGGAGTCTTAAAGAGACTCTGTCTTATCCTAAAGTCTGGATCTTCCTTGTAAGTAGATCTCCCTCCTGTATTTGCATCCTCAGCACCCAGTCCAATGGCCAGCATATAGGAGGCTCTTAAAAATGCTTGATCGATTAAGGATTGCTCCTTTGGATACCTATCTCAGGCACTACACAGAGAAAGGAAGTAACTTGCCTAAGGTCATCTCATGCTTCAGTTTTGTTTCCCCTTCTGTAATATGTACTTACTAAAAATGGTAGTACCTGCCTCACAGAATTACCATTAAAAGCATGTTTGGGACAGTTTAAGGATAGGTGACTCACTGCATTGAAAAACAGACCTTGAGATGGGAAGTCCTGAGTACAAATCTGGTCTTTTAGAGAGTGTGACCCTGGGCAAGTCATTTAACCCCCATTGCCTAGCCCTTACCACTCTTCTGTCTTGGAACCAATACACAGTTTTGATTCTAAGATAGAAAGTAAAGATTTTTTAAAGTGTTTTTTTTTTTTAAAGCACACTCTATCAGCCTTGCAGAGCTATAAAAATCTGCCATTGCTGCCACTTATTGCTATTTTTACTGTTGCTGTTGTGTTTTCAGTTGTGTCTGACTCTTTATGATCCCTTTCAAGATTTTTTTTTGGCAGAGATACTGAAATGGTTTGCCATTTCCTTCTCCAGTTCATTTTACAGATGAAGAAATTGAGGCAAATAGGGGAAAGTGGCTTGCCCAGTGTTACACAGCTAGAAAGTGTCTGAGCCTGAATTTGAATTCAGGTCTTCCTGACTCAAGGTCTACATTCATTCAGCTAAGCAACCTAGCTGCCCATAAAAATATGAACTGGTTTTTTTGAGCCCTGCTGAATAAGAAAATGTAAATTTCCTTGTGGAGAGGGAGGAAGAAATATTTTTCTTCCTTTTCCCAGGAGGCAGCTGGGAGTAAGCTGGAATAACTCATCTTCTTCCCCAGTAGAAGTCAAAAGGAGAGTGACAGATTGCATACAGCCAGAAGGGATAGAAGCTCTGGCTCCGGGAGAGAGGAAAACTGGTTAATATTCCTGCCTTAAGCCCTCAGCACAGCTGAGTATTTCATGGAAGGTATTTCACCTCCAAGATCCCAGCTGGTAATCCCTTCCCCTCCATGAGGCCACTCATATTGTTTATGACTCTGGCACACTTATCGTGGACTCTAGTAATCTCTATTTGTGTCTTATCCGCCTATTAGGCTATAAGTTTCAAGAAGCTTAAAAAAATATTTTTGAAATAAACTGAGTAGCTCTCCAGGAACCCTAGCTCAGTACTTTGCCTTAGTGAATAACTTCCAGGGTTAGATGGGACCTAACTTTCTTCAACATCTTAGCCAACTCCCACATGATATACACCCTTGGAAAATGTTATCCCAAAGGAACGTCAGAATCAACACCATCAGCAGAGCTAGAATTCCTTTAACACTTTAAGGTTTGTAAAGTGTTTCACAAATCTCCTTTCTTTTCCTTATCACACCCCTAGGAGATAGATACTCTTATTTATGAAGGAGGAAACTGAGACAAAGAGAGATCAGTGACTTGCTCAGAGTCACACAGTTAGTGAGTGTCTGAGGCCACATTTGAACTTAGATTTGCCTGATTCTGAGGTCCATGTTCTTGGAGGAATTCCATGTGAACTGGAACAACCTCCAGGAATTGATGTAGAGCGAAAGGAGAAGAACCAGGAGAACGTTATACATAGAGACTGACACACTGTGGTACAATCGAATGTAATGTAGTATGAAATAATGAAGTAATAACTTCCCTACTAGCAGCAATGCAATGATCCAGGACAATCCAGAGGAACTTATGAAAAAGAAACTATCCACAGCCAGAGAAAGAACTGTGGGAGCGGAAACACAGAAGAAAAACAACTGTTTGATCACATGGTTCAATGGGGATATGATTGGGGATGAAGACTCTAAACAATCACCCTAGTGCAAATATCAATAATATGGAAATAGGTCTTGATCAATGACACATGTAAAACCCAGTGGAATTTGCATCAGCTATGGGAGGGGGTGGGAGAAGGGGAGGGAAAGAATATAATTCATGTAACCATGGAAAAATATTGTAAATTAATTAAATAAATGTTTTTCAAAAAAAAAATAAAAAATAAAGTCCATATTCTCTCTATCCACCACATTGTCTAACTTGCCTAAGAAGGGACTTGCCCAAGGTAACACGGCTAATAAATAAAAAAGCAAAAATTACAACCTTTGTCTTTTGACTGCAAATCACATACTCTTTCCAATGTACCATGGCACTGAAGAGACCACTCAATTCTGTTAGTGGTTCAGAGACATTATAAATTGTGGTCGAGGTTCTTTACATATCCAAATTTTACCCCAGTTTGATATTTACTACTAAGTTAAGTTCATATTCTTGCTCTAAACCTTAAATGGGGTCTGAGTATGCACAATACAGGAAGAGGATACTTCCTTGGACAGAATAATGATAATAATTTGGGGACTTTGTCCTAGAGATTATCATGTATTTAGCCTGTAGTTTATGGGGTAGAGGCAGGAAGGAGAGCTTTAACCTGTTTCTTGAGACCTTTCCCAAGAAATTGGCTGCAATAGCTCAGCATTATGGGAAATCAGCCTAGACTCATATCATAATAAAATGATGATAATGAGAGACTGAGGAATAAAAGGTCCAAGCTTATCTATTTATTGGTAAGACTATTGATTACCAATAACAAGAATCAGTGGTACCTCAGTTACCAGAAACCCCCAACATAGTTAACAGCTCTTTCATACAGTTTCATGGTTATATGAGGTCCAGAAATGCTCCCCAAATTAGGATTGTGATTGGTTCTTAATTACGCCATCTGACCATTTTACCATGAGTCTTCATCCATCATGGCAACTGAAACACCCAAATTAGGTCATCATCCTCTTGTAACACTCTCCAAAAGAATCCTTATCTATTATTCCCTGTACCAGCAGAATCTAGTTTGAAGGAACATCTTGTGGCCAGGATGTCATCCTTCATCCATCTTTCATATCTCCTTCAAGTGGTATGCTTGTTTTGCTCCCTGAGGGTTCAGCATTGAATCTTCACAGCAATACTTTAAGCCTTAAAACTTAGTTATGGGGAAGCTGGGTGGCTCAGTGGATAGAGAGCCAGGCCTGGAGATGAGAGGTCCTGGGTTCAAATCTGGCCTTAGATGCTGCCTAGCCATGTGACCCTGAGCAAATCACTTAATCCCAGTTGCCTCTCCCTTACTGTTCTTCTGCCTTGGAACCAATACTTAGTATTGATTCTAAAATGGAAGGTAAGGATTTTTATAAAGTGTGGTTACGATGATTACTGTAAGTTTGGTTATAATTATACCTACTATGATTAACAAAACTCTTTTAACTACCAGTGTAAGGGGTAAATTTAGGGGTTTTTGACTGAATATATTATGCTAATGGTTGCTAGGGATTTCATTCAATTCCAATAAAAATACTCAAGTCAGTTTGAGAATTTTGTGGCAATTTAATTAATATAGAGGGAAGGAATTAAGAAGAAGAGAGAGGGAAAAGGGTATAAGATTTCTCTTGCCTAGCCTGAGCCAAGGGGACTTCAGAGACCTCAGCCACGAGGCCTCCTCCAAGATTTAATCTAGTTTGGTTTCCAGCCACGAGGCCTCCTCCAATATGAGGGACCTCCTAGGAGGATAGCATTTTAGGAAAGGTAAAGGAAAAAAAGGGATCAGCCTAAACTCTGAGAGAGTTCAGGGAAGATGCCTCACCTGACCCACGCTACTGAGCTTCTCCCAGTCACCTCAACAAGGACGCTCACCGCCAAACCCAGACAAGAGCTGCAGGCACACCAAGATGCCAAGATACCCAGCAGGCTGCCACCAGCCACATCTCTGCCATGAAAGAGAGAGCAGCAAGAGGAAGTGATGCAAATATATAGACTTTTTTTTTACATCACTTCTTGCATTTCACATGTACCAATGGTTGCTTAAGTTTTACTTAGGCCTGCCCAGGGGGTCTGTCAATTGTTTCTTATTTGTTACTTGCTAGCACATGTCTGTCATAGGCCATCCTTCTCAACACTTAATCCTTAAGTAGGGGTGTATACATTCCTGATTGCTAGACTAAGCAGGATGGAGTAAATCTAAAATTCACACCAGTCATTAATTAACAATCAAGAATCAGTTTCACACTCAGAGGTGAGAATTCTCCAGTCCTTCGAATAGGCTCAAATTTGAAACCTTGAAGTTAGACAATAATGTGGAGTGATGTTATCCATATTTCTGATGAGCTCAACTAGTATCATCCAAGGTACCCTTTCAAGGTCCAAAGAGAAAAACTAGTGCCTGGGTCCCTATTGATAGCTTAAGCCAGAGAATATTTGCTTAAGATGTGGTGGAGAAAACACTGGATTTGGAACCAAAAGATTTGGTTCCAAATTTTTTGCTTTATACCTTCTGTGTGACCTTAGTCAAGTGACTTCTGTTCTCTGAGCCTCAGTTCTCCAATCTGTAAAATGTAGGGGTTGGACTAGATTATCTGCCAGATCTGGTATTTTGCCAACCTAAACATGTCTGTAACAAGCAAATCAATCATATTTATTGATCATTATATTCTCAACACAGTGCTAGGCACTATGAGGAATCTGGAAAGATTATGACATGGTGCTTGCCTTCAGAGCATTAACAATCTAGCCAAAGAGATAATAGTTGACTTTTGTTGCCTTTTTTTTTACGTTTGCTCAAATGTCAACTATATGAGGAAGGCAGTAAGCAAAATGGTATTATGCCCATTTTACAGACAAGGAACCTGAGGTTCCAAGAGGTGAAATTATTTGCCCCATGTTAATAAACAGTCAGGTGTCACAATGGATAGAACATGGAGCCTGGAGACAAGAAAATTCCTCATTTTGAGTTCAAATGTGAACTCAGATATTTACTAGTTGTATGATCCTGGGCAAGTCACTTAACTCTGCCACTGTTTCTTCATCTGTAAAATGAGCTGGAGAAGGAAATAATAATCCATTCCAGTATCAATACCAAGAGAACTCCAAATGGGGATGCAAAGATTTAGACATGACAGAAAACAACTGAACATATTAATTTGTAAAAAGCAGAGCTAACAGTCAAACCCAGATCTTTTAACTCTAAGACAGAAAATATTTCAATATTAGGGATAAAAATACAAATTTGGTTCTGCTTAAAGCTAGTCCATAAATTGATTAGAATCATAGAGCTACAAGGATCCTTATTATATTATTACTGAATAAAAGTAGCTAACAACAAAATACTAATAGTGACTCCCATTTCCATAGTAATTTTTTAAAAAAAACATTTACCTTCTGTCTTAGAATTAATACTGAGTATTGGTTCTAAGGCAGAAGAGCAGTAAGGGGGGGGGGCGTGGTTAAGCAATTTGCCCAGGGTCACACAGCTAGGAAGTATCTGAGGCCAGATTTGAACCCAGGACCTTGTATTTCCAGGCCAAGCTCTCTATCCACTGAGCCACCCAGTGCTCCCTCTTTAAAGTTAGTACTTTAAAGTTTGCAAAGAGATTTCCTCATAATAACCTTACAAGATAGATGGTACAAGTATTAGTATTCTTAATTTGCAGAAGAAACTAAAGTTCAGAATGGTTGATTAACTTGCCCACAATCACACAGTGAGTAAATGTTGTAGCTGGAGTTTGAACCACAATGTGTAAGGAATTCAAAGGAGAGATATAGATAGTAAAGCATTCTTAAGAACCAACAGCAGCTGGACATCATCCCTCCCCAGGCAGAGAGACTGGATGGAGTTGGAGGAGGGTGGCTGAGGAGGCAGCTGCTCCTTTCTCACCTTTTCTACTTTTTGTTGTTGTTTTTAGTCATGTCCAACTCTTTATGACCCCATTTGGGTTTGGTTTTGTTGTTGTTGTTGTTGTTGTTTTTGGTAAAGAAACTGGAGTGGCTTGCCATTTCCTTCTCCAGCTCACTTTACAGATGGGGAAACTGAGACAAATAGGGTAAGTTGACTTGTCCAGGGTCATACAGATAGTAGGTGTATGAGACTAGATTTGAACTCAGGAAGAGTCTTCCTGAATCCAGACCAGGCACTCTATTCACTGTGCCTCTTAGCTGCCCTCACCTTTTCCACAAATACAGGCTATTCCCTAGAACAGGCTCCATGTGGAAATCCAAGTGAAAAAGCCATTTCTCTCCCCCTCCAGTCTCCCCTCTCCCACTGAATTGCAACATTTCCGACTTCAGAGGCCATCTTGGGTAACTCCTACCCGACCAAGAATCCTCTCTACAACATACCTGACAGATGGCCATCCAGTCTTTGCTTGAGATCTTCAACATGATTTCTTCCACTGTCCCCAAAGGCTGCCCACTCCCCTTTTCAATGGATAGCGTGAGGTCATGTGATATAGGAGAAAACTGGATTGAAAGTAAAAGGACCCAAGGAGGAATTTAGGCCTTGCTGCTTATTCCCCATCGAACCTAGGGCAAATCACTGACCCTCTCTGGGCTTCAGGTTCCTGCTCAAAGGATGATGGTTTTCCTTCCTCGATACTCTCTCTGGTTCTTTGTACCTCTGAATCAGCCAGCCTGCCCTCTAGCATCCTTGGGTTTGGGAGTTGAATGAGCTATCAAGATGCATTTTTGGTAGGGATTCTTTTTTGTTTTTTAATCCACCCACTTTGGGATGTGAGCTATGGCAGCAAAACCTGGGCAAACCAAATCTACATTCAGAACTTTGCTGGCCCTGCTCCTGTATCGAACATTAGTCAGATGCCATATGCTCTTGCTTTCCAGCATGTCCTGGTCGCCATCTGTAGTTCTGGGTTGCTGTGCTCTTAATCATATATTGATGATTTCACCATGTTGGCAAGAGTCAGCCAAACTGAAACCCAGACAGTGGGCCCCTCTCTCCCACTCAGGATTCAGCAGGAGCTGGATTTCTCTCTTAACTGCAGCTTCCCTGAGCAAACACAGCTCAGGGCAAAAGGAGCAGCTTCCAGACTTTGTGATTGGTTTTCTATATCACACTGCTATAACCAGAGGGCTGGAAGTCAAGAGGTTCAAGTTCAAATCTCTGCTCATCCTCTCCCTATAGCCTTCTTTGATGACATACCATACACCCACATCTCACAGATCACTTCCTTCTATGCTCCTCTAATGCATTTACTAGGGCATATTCTGGGTGATCATTAATTTAGAATCACAGATCTAGACTTTGAAAGAACCTCAGAGGCTATCTCGTCCAATTCTTTCATCATTGTTATAATTGTGTTGTATTCCCCTGAGAGAAGGTAAATTCATTGAGGACTGTTCTGTCTCATCTAAGCTTTATCATTTACTCCATCACATGGGCAAGGCTCGGCACATAGTAGGCATTTAATATTTGTGGAATTTGGATTTATACTGATTTTGGGACTGTGGACCACTTAACATTTCTCAGCCTCAATTTCCTCGATATATTGATATATTGACTAGAGATAAAATATTTGTTCAGATATCTTACAGGGATACTGGGTTGAACACAGGGTTATTCTTAGACAAGATGAGTCAATAAGTTGTCCCATGGCCCCATTCATGACCTTCGTAATTTGTGAGACCAAAACACCCCTCCCCATTATGATTTCTTCCCCTTTTAGAAAGTAAGCTCTTTGGATAATGGACAAAAAGACTTGTACAAGAATATTCATAGCTGCGCTCTTTGTGGTGGCCCAAAACTGGAAAACGAGGGGATGCCCATCAATTGGGGAATGGCTGAACAAACTGTGGTATATGTTGGTGATGGAATACTATTGTGCTCAAAGGAATAATAAAGTGGAGAAGTTCCATGGAGACTGGAACAACCTCCAGGAAGTGATGCAGAGCGAGAGGAGCAGAACCAGGAGAACATTGTACACAGAGACAAACACACTGTGGTATAATCGAACGTAATGGACTTCTCCATTGGTGGTGGTGTAATGTCCCTGAACAACTTGCAGGGACCCAGGAGAAAAAAACACCATTCATAAGCAAAGGATAAACTATGGGAGTGGAAACACCGAGAAAAAGCAACTGCCTGAATACAGAGGTTGAGGGGACATGACAGAGGATAGACTCTAAATGAACACTCTAATGCAAATACTATCAACAAAGCAATGGGTTCAAATCAAGAAAACATCTAATGCCCAGTGGACTTACGCGTCGGCTATGGGGGGGGAGGGGGGGAGGAAAAGAAAATGATCTATGTCTTTAACGAATAATGCTTGGAAATGATCAAATAAAATATATTTAAAAAAAAAAAAGAAAGTAAGCTCTTTGAAGACAAGGACTGGCTTGATTTTTGTATGCAAATCTCCAGCATATAGTACAGAGTCAGGTACGTAATATTCCATTTCAATCATATACTATAAGTTGTTCATTCATTCCTCATAGCCATCTAAAGAACATTATAAGAAGTAGAACTTGACCTACTCAAAGGGTAATCAACCTCTGTGTCTTCCCTGTCTATCTACCACAAGGCCAAAAATGTCGACCATTAGTCAGAACTTTGATTTAAGTCATTGGTTCCTAAAGTCTCCTGTTAGAAGTAAACGGATTAACAGAGAGGAACATAAATTAATCCATCAGTTCCCATGAAACATTTATGCAAATTGATTTCTCAAATGAGCTATCATTTCAGAGTTGGAAGAGACCTCAGAAGTCACTTGGGCCCACCAATACTTGACCAAAAATCTCAATATTTCCAACAAGTGGTCATTTAATCCCCTACATGAAAACTTCAAAAAAAGAGAATTTCTATCTGTCAAGGTAGTTTATTCCCTTTTTCAGACAGCTCTAATTGTTAGAAATGTTTTCCTTTTTGTACATCAAAATCTGACCCTTTGTAATTTCTACCCTCTGTTTCTACTTCTTTCTTCTGAGACAAGATAAATTAAGGTAGTTACAGATGAAAGGCAATAGGATTAGGAAGACTGGGAAAAGCTTCTGGTGATCATTGGGACTTTAGCTGAGATTTAAGGGAAGCCAGGGCCGTGAATAAGGAGGCAAAACTGACAAGGGAGGCAGTTCCATGCATAGGCGATAACAAGGGGAAAAGTTTGGGGTCAGAAATGGAGTGTCCTGTAGGAGGGAAGGTCAAATAGAATGGCACTGAGAATGCAATAAAGGATAGGGATCTCTTCAATCATTGCACACACAAAACAATCATTTTAACTCGATTGTAGCTTCAGGAGTCTTATACAAATTTGGAATCAATGGAATGAATAAGTAAGATCATCCCCAACATGACTGATTTAAAAAAAAAAAAACCCTTACCTTTCATATTAGAATCAATTCTGTGTATTGGTTCCAAGGCAGAAAAGTGGTAAGGGCTAGGCAATGGGGGTCAAGTGACTTGCCCAGGGTCACACAGCTAGGAAATGTCTGGGGCCAGATTTGACCCTAGGATCTCCTATGTACAGGCCTGGATCTCAAGCCACTGAGCCACCTAGATGCTCCTTATGACTGTGAGGCTTTTTTTTTTAAGTGAAATGGTATTGAAGATGATGAGGAAGAGGGGGAAAAAAGGATAATTGTAAAGTCCTCGCCTATAACCCAAGAGATCTTGGTCTAGGTTCTGGCTTGACCCATAACTTGCTATATTCCCATGAATCTCAGGTTCCTTATCCATAAAATGAGGAAGATGGTTTACGGTCACTAAAGTCCTTTCCAATTCTGACATTCTAGGTTCTTCCCTGTCCTGACACTATTCTCACAACCCTTGCAGTTCTGTCTGACATTCTCCGGTCTTAAGATTCTCACATGCTTCAGAAATGGATCAAGGACTTTGAGCACTGACAAAAGAAAGGACTTGCTTGGCTCTACCATTTCAGCAATAGGATGCTAAGCCATCTTCTTTCCTGCAGCACACTACTTCTGGTCCTAGCCTGGTGAGATGCCTTCCTGCTTGACATCTGTCAAAATGGTTTTTGCTAAAGGCAAAGAACTATTATTTCCACATTACCTGCTTTGTCCAGTGGTCTTTTCGTTGTTGGAACAAAGAGTAATTATAAGTAAAACTGTGACCAGAATTGTACTCATTAAGGCATGTTTTAAGAGCACTTATCTTCTCACAATATATGCAGTCCAGACATGGATATGCAGTTCTCAGATAAAGAAATCAAAACTATTAACAAGCACATGAAGAAGTGTTCTAAATCTCTTATAATCAGAGAGATGCAAATCAAAACAACTCTGAGGTATCACCTCACACCTAGCAGATTGGCTAACATAACAGCAAAGGAAAGTAATGAATGCTGGAGGGGATGTGGCAAAGTAGGGACATTAATTCATTGCTGGTGGATTTGTGAACTGATCCAACCATTCTGGAGGGCAATTTGGAACTATGCCCAAAGGGTGACAAAAGAACATCTACCCTTTGATCCAGCCATAGCACTGCTGGGTCTGTACCCCAAAGAGATAATGGACAAAAAGACTTGTACAAAAATATTCATAGCTGCGCTCTTTGTGGTGGCCCAAAACTGGAAAACAAGGGGATGCCCATCAATTGGGGAATGGCTGAGCAAATTGTGGTATATGTTGGTGATGGAATACTATTGTGCTAAAAGGAATAATAAAGTGGAGGAGTTCCATGGAGACTGGAACAACCTCCAGGAAGTGATGCAGAGCGAGAGGAGCAGAACCAGGAGAACATTGTACACAGAGACTAATACACTGTGGTATAATCGAACGTAATGGACTTCTCCATTAATGGCGGTGTAATGTCCCTGAATAACCTGCAGGGATCTAGGAGAAAAAAACACTATTCATAAGCAAAGGATAAACTATGGGAGTGGAAACACCGAGGAAAATCAACTGCCTGAATACAGTGGTTGAGGGGACATGACAGAGGAGAGACTCTAAATGAACACTCTAATGCAAATATTATCAACAAAGCAATGGGTTCAAATCAAGAAAACATGTAATGCCCAGTGGATTTACGCGTCGGCTATGGGGGGTGGGGGGGAGGAAAAGAAAATTATCTATGTCTTTAACGAATAATGCTTGGAAATGATCAAATAAAATATATTTTTAAAAAAATATATGCAGTCCAGAAACCTGAAAAGTAGGAAAATAGGAGGGTCCCCAGAAAGAAGCTAGCTTAGTTTCAGTCTTGGGAAAAGAACTTCAGATTTCCCCCTTGGAAAAAGGAATGGAAAGAGCTCTGTTTGAGAAATAAGAAGATCTGGACTGAAGTCCAGGCTTAACAACTTACTATGGTAGCTATCACACTTGACCTCCAACAAATTGTTTCACCTTTCAGAGACCTTTGTTTCTTTCTCTGTAAACCTACTAGATGCACCTCTGGCATCAGAACTTGCCTAGCCTTTTTCAGGGCTGCTCATTCATCTTTGGTGGACACCTTTAACCCAATTCTCACCTGTAGCTCCAAGAAGCTGTAGCATACACAGCCACCACACCAAGTAAACCATCTGGGCAGGTGGGCTAAACCAGGTTGAGCAATGTAACCAACAGGTCTCAAACCTATTGGTGAGTTAGCAGGGTTGTCTACCTCAGGCATATGAAGACTTCTCCTGGTGAATGAAAGCAATTTTTTCCAAAAGCCATGAAAGAGGCTGATGCAGGCAACATGGAGCACTTAGAGCTTAGTCACATATCAGAGATGCCAAAGTCATCCACTGCATCCCAAGTCATTGCCAACTATCCTGACTTTTGTCCTGACGTTGGACTCTGATGACTTTGGAAGAGAGAATGAACCAACAACTCTTGTACAATTCTGCCTCCCTTAAATCCAATTCACGTGCAAGTCAAAAAACATCATCCTTGATGTCATTTTGGTCCTCTTCAAATAGGAACAACAACCAGCAACCAGACTAGGTGCAGCTTGGTGGTGCAATGGATAGAATGCTAGACCTGAAATCATAAAGGTTCATCTCCCTAAGTTCAAATCTGGCCTGAGTCTTATTAGCTGTGCAACCCTGTTTACGTCATAAATTCCTGTTTGCCTTAGTTTTCTCATATATAAAATGTGCCAAGGAAGGAAATGGCAAACCATTCCAGCATCTTTGCCAAGAAAACCCCAAATGGGGTCACAAAGAGTTGAGCATGACTGAAAAACAACTGAACAAACCTGTTAAAGTGAACTGTGTGATTCCTCAGTGTGGCTTTCCATAAACCCTTCACAGAGGATCCACCCAGTGCATGGGATCCCATTTCCTTCCAGTTCCTTTAATATTTCATGGATGTCAATGTAGCCCTCAAGTCATCCATTCTTTGTACCTTATTCTCAATCAATGACCTAGCTGTAAAATAAGGTAAATAATTCCTGTCTTTCTCTGGCTCTATCCTGTGCATCTCCCAAAGTTATTATCAGGATCCAAATAAGATAATATATGCAAACTGTTTTTGTGGCAGTAAGATATACTATCAGTGGGAGCTGGGATGATTGTTGTTCAAAGATGCTCTGACTTGAGTCTCTCTGCATGGCCTTGGGTCAGCCATAGTGACAATGACAGTGACCTGATCAATTTATTTCCTTGTATTGTCAAAAATCATCCTCGTTCTATTTGGGGCTCTTGTTCTTGCCCTCAGCTGTATGGAACAGCTATTCCATTGTCTCAGCTTTCTCTGGTGGGAGGCTAGGGAGATGGAATATCATGGGATTGGGTGATCAGACCACCTGGGAAACAATGATTTTTGGACGTCATCAACGAAGCAGCTGGAAACCACTGCAGTTGGCTCAGGCACAAAAGGAAAGACCAAATAATCAATCGGTGAATAATCCTTAATGATACACACACATTCAATTGATGCTTGCAGGAGGGTGGATCTGGAAGGGATACAGAAGCCCCACATGTGGCCTGAGTATGGGAAGAAATCTCTACTCTGCTTGGATGTGGGTGAGAGCTCAGAATACTTTAGATTTATTTTAAACTCCCAGCTCTCTAGCCTGTGCTGTAATTATTTTTCCATTATGTTTCTTCCAGTTCAACCTCTGGCCCAATCTCTTCTTCCCCCGTTAGCCTTTCCTAAGCTTAGTTGCAAAACAGAGAGGGCTGGATATGGGTAAGGTAACCAAAGGTCATTGGGGGGACAGGGAGGACACCCAGGCCACAGTGAACTGAATGAGATATACTGTAGTTTGGGCAAGTGTGGTGGAAAGAATTCAGAACTTAAGAGTGAGGCATGAAGAGAGCTGAGCTCCCATTCCAGCTCTGACACTTACTTCAACACTAGAGCAAATCTAGTGCTCCTTTGTACCTCAGTTTACTCATCCGAATGATGGAAATAATACCAATGTTCCTTTCTTTCTAAGGATTTTGTGACAAGAGCATTTTTTAAAAACTCAAAGCACTACAGAAATGTGAAGTATTTCTTTTTATTAGTCGTATTAATACTAACACATTCAGCTGTCCAACAATGCTGTTGGTCACCTCAATAATATCAGGCTTTACAAAAATCTTCTCAAAAAAGATATTTCAGAAGCCATCTGATCTTCCTACCTGAACAAAAGCATCCTCTAGATACCCTATGTCAAAGATGTCAAATGTATGGCATGAGGCCTGTAAAACTTCCAGGCTGATTAATATGTCATAGGGAAATGTTTTACAAAATAAATAAAAATACAGTACAATGTGGATGATGTTTTAATATGTGGTTTCTAAGTCAATATATGGGGGAGCTAGGAGGTCATTGGATAAAGAAGCCCCAAGGCTTAGAATTTGAAAGATTCATCTTCATGAGTTCAAATCCAACCTCGGATACTTACTACCTGTGTAATCTTAGGCAAGTCTCTTAATTCTTTTTGCCTCAGTTCCTCGTCTATAAAATGAACTAGAGAAGGAAACAGCAAACTCTGCCAGTGGGCTAAGAAAATCTCAAGATGAGGTCATAAAGCCTGGGACATGACTGAGAGGACTCAACAATAACAAAAAAATCAATATATGGACTTACTACCTACATGATGCTCATCCAGCATCCAAGCCCAGCTCAAAATTTTCAGGTAACTTAAAAGTTCTCATGTATTTATCCTTTCAATTCTCATCTATCAACTAATCAGTCTGCAGCCTTTAAAAGCTCTGGGGAAGTTGGGAAAGTGGAAGGGTCCTTATCCTAAATCCTACTCACATGAAGCAGCTGGGTCTTCCCAAAGGACTGGTTTATGGTTTTAATGGAATCCTTTATGGTTTGGAGCCCTTCTCTAGTACTATTGGCTTACACCTCTCTTCCAGCATGTTCTCCCCAATATTGACTGACAGTTATAGAGTTTATTTACTATGTATTATTGATTGACCTAGAGATTAGTGACCTAGTATCATTTAACCACTTAACATCAATTAGACATAACAAAAGGGATATTTATTTACTGAGATGGTATATGAAGGACAAGAGTACAAACACTCAGGGAAGAGGATGCTTAATTGTAGCTATAAAGCATTCAGCTCACCAATTCATCTTCTTTAGATTGTAAGCCCCTTGAGAGCATGGTCTGTCTTTTGCCTTTCTTCATATCTCTAGTGCTTAGTAAAGTGCCTGGCACACAGTAGGTGCTTAATAAACGTTTACTGGTTGACTTCCGAATGTGACATAAACCATTCCTTGGATGTTGTTGTTCCTCATTAAGTTCAGCTGCTTGCAAACTCTGCCTATGTAGTTCAGTTCCTGACCCTCTGTGCTCTCTCCACTTTTTAAAGTTCACAAGGTCCCCAGCCTTACCCATTGCATCTCCAATTCTCCTTTACCTCTGGCAGGAAAAAAAGAAACACAACAAAGACAAAACCAAAGCAATGTGCTCATGGCTTCATGTCTGTCTAGGTGGGGAGAAGAGTGGCTGGTGCTCTGATCACAGCTAGGGAAGAAAAAGAGATCCAGTTGCCTACAGAGGAGGCAATTCCCCCCCAAAAAATTAATTATTAATTTTAAAAATTTTACTATAATATTTTACTTTTCCCAATTAAACATAAAAATAATTTTGAACGTTCACTTTCTAAAATTTTGAGTTTCAAATTCTTTCCCTTTCTCTCTCCCTCCTCCCCTCTCCCTGAGACAGTAAACAATTTGATCTAGATTATACATGTGTGATTGTACAAAACATATTTCCACATTGGTCATGTTATGGAAAAAGAATACATATTTTTAAAAAAACGTGAAGAAAGCAAAGTGGAAAATATTATGCTTCCATCTGCATTCAGTCTCATATGAGGCTTTTTATATGCAT
The DNA here is from genome assembly GCF_027887165.1 of Monodelphis domestica. Taxonomy (NCBI): domain Eukaryota; kingdom Metazoa; phylum Chordata; class Mammalia; order Didelphimorphia; family Didelphidae; genus Monodelphis; species Monodelphis domestica. The sequence goes on from NC_077227.1 coordinate 502,267,722, forward strand.
AATCAACAGTCAATTAAAGCTCTTTCTTCCTCATTTTAGAAACAGACCAGAAACATTCATAGAATACCTATGATTGCTCCAAAAGTGCAGGAGTGGAATTACAGCTGACTATTAGAGAGAACTGGCCACTGAACCAGGAAGAGTGACCATGGTGAGACTCTGCCCCCCCCCTTCTCCCTGTCTTTCAAGTAAGTATATGTGGACTTACTGAGACTCTCTCTTAGACAAACTATAGATAGAGGTAGGGATGAAGGTCCTTGCCTCAGCAGAAATAGCAACTATTTGCACATGGCAACAAGAACATATGTGCTGATCTAGAAAAGCCTGAACTTAGACCCTATTTCACTGGCTGTCTCTTTGGTTTGTTTCTTTCCCCAAGTATAAGTGACTAAACAGCCGCCTTTTTGGAGGTGGCTACCTAAAGAATTCTGGATTCCTCTCTTGAGCTGACTACAGAAGAAGGAATTTTCTGCAACTACAGCTTACTGTAGTAGATACCTCTATTATTGGGGAATTATGGTAATAGGAAATGCTAGAGCCATAACACCAGGATGCCAACTAGGGGAAAGACTGGATCTTGCACTCCTCCCCCTACCCTACTTCCCGTTCCCCCTCAACTATCTTGAATGGTCTTCTCAGAAATGGTAAGTTTGAAGGTTTCCTCTAACAACTAACTCTCACAATCAAATCTTTCAACCAAGAGATCTTTTATTCTTTTAAATAGAGGAGGCAAGGTGAAGGGAAGGGGTGAGAGGAAAATAGGTCTCCCTAATTTTATAAGTTATCCCCATTGATTGATGATTCTAAGATATATTCAGATTCAGGAAATAACGTTATCTTCCCTAAGGGGAGATGTTGACAGCAAAGACTGACGGGTTTCCTCTGAGCTAAACCCAAAAGTCTTCTCAGTACTCAGTCATATGGATAACCAATGACCAAAGAGAGAGTTTTTCTTCCACCTTCTCTTCTAAAAGCCAGAGAAGGAAGTGAAGTTCAAGCAGCTGGGCTTCCCTAACTGCTCCCTTCCAGATTCCATTGGAACTCTGTCTCCATCTCAATTGGCTGGTGTTTTACCAAGTTCCAAGTCTCTTGCTTTTCTGCAGATCCATTTTGTCACTTCTCAAAATCTTCGTTTACATTACTCAGAAAAGACGAGTGTTTCAAAAAAGGGTAAGCCCAAGCCATATTAAGTCTTGGCAGAATCTGTGAACCCTGAAAGTTATTCAGACAGTGAAGAGAACTGAGTAAAGGTAAAGGTAAAAAAGGTAAAAACAACTGTTTTGTGTGTCATGTATCTACCTCCTAGGATTGTATAATAGAAGTTATGCATTACTGTTTCACCTTTGAAGACTTTGTCTACAATGTGTGTTTATGAGATTTTTGTATTTTAATAATTTCCTTTGTGTAGAAGTAATAAGTAGCTGTCCTGTTCACCCTGTGCTTTGGGTCCTTTTCTACTAACTTTTGGGAAGACCCTAGGCATGAACCAAATGGAAACTTCAATTTTCTCTGAAGTGAGGGCATAAGGCCAGAAACAACAAGAAAGGACTTGGACCTTCTGTTTAGAAGCCAGGGGTCCCCCAAGACTGAACCTAACTTAAGTTAGAACACAGCTCGGGAATCTTATTGGGTCATTTATTACACTTGCAGAGAACACAATCTTAAACAAATCAGATGCTGTCCTGAAGAGAAGGTGACTTTGATGCTATAAAATCTGAGGTTGATGAGATGAGGTAAAGTAGATCATTATCTATTCCTTATGAATGTGCTCCACCTGGATTCATAGTCCCTGCCCAGATGTGATGGTGAAGACTGAATAAGTGGCACATACTGTTCTTCGATGGAGTGAATACAAGTGACTGTTGTATTTCTTCCATTCTACACAGTTCATTTATGACTTTTAAAAGGACTTCAGCTTGGAAGATAGTGACAAGAACTACTCTTATCTGGGACACATTAGAGCCAACTTGAAATTTCCCAAGGAATTTTTTCCCCAAGTCATTCTCACTGACTATTCCCCACAACTGGAATACTCTCTCCTCTTCTCTGCCTCCTGGCTCCCCTGGCTTCCTTCAAATCCCAACTAAAATCCCATCTTCTATAGAGAGCCTTTCCTAATCCCTCTTCATTTTAGTGTCTTCCCTCTATTAATTATCCTATATATGACTTGTTTGGACTTATTTGTTTGCTCGTTTTCTCTCATTAGATTGTGAGCTCCTTGGGGGCAAAACTGTACTTTGGTTCTTTTTTAAAATCCCCAGTATTTAGCACAATGCCCGGAATATAATAGCTGCACCCAGCTTGGTTGTTGGTTGTTGTTCCTACTTGAAGAGGACCAAAATGACATCAAGGGTGATTTTTTTTATTCACACATGAATTGGATTTAAGGGAGGCAGAATTGCTTAAAGTTGTTGGCCTTGTTCTCTCTTCCAGAGTATCCACATTCAATGTCAAGACAAAGTCAGAATAACTGGCAATGCCCATGTCTTTGTGACCACATTTGGGGCTTTCTTGGCAAAGATGATGAACTGGTTTGCTATGTCTTTCTCCAGCCCATTTTACAGATGAGGAAACTGAGGCAAACATGGTTAGATGACTTGCCCAAGGTCAAGTAGCTAATAAGTATTTGAGGCCAGATTTGAACTCAGGAAAATGAGTCTTCTTGACTCCAGACCTGGTACTTCACACCCACAGTGCTACCTAGTTAATGTTAGCACTAAGCAATTCCTACATATTTAAGATACTAGCAGGATAATGAAAGCAATAAGAGAATACTCAATGCTTTCACTCCTGCCTCAGGGATATAGGGGTACCATGGTACCCTCTACCACTAAGAGGCCCCATTTCTGGGTATTCAAAGCATTAACCCAGATTAAACATCATTACCAAAACCAAATTCATTAGACATTTTCTTGCATTCAGGATGGGAACAGGAGACTTTTGGAGATTGAGGAGGAAGGAAAGGGGCAACAGAGAAGTCACATGTCCAATGGTCCAGAAACGATTAGAGAATGTATTATAGAAACATAAAAGATTTACTGTTTATTATCCAAAAAAAGAAAAATAACTTTATTTCAATTGGTCCTTTAATTTATCCCTACTTCATTTGAACCAGTCCAAATAGACTCTCCAAAGATATGTCAGATATTCCCATGTTTTTTCTTCCCAAAATGGTAGTCACTAGTGATGCCTTGGGATAATGGGAAGTAAAAATCTAATACTGGATAGGCTAGACAATAGTAGGTAGAAAATATGAATTTTCATCTCATCATATTGGGCCAAGATAGATGGCTTTCATTATGCCCAGACCATTGTAACATAATCACCTATGATTTTTTTCTCCATTATTTAATGTTATATCATGCATGTGGGTATTGGGTAATTTTTTTCATATTCAGAACAACCAGTCTTGAGGGAGGTATATCTGATCTTCAGTTTCTTCCTGCAGATTCTGAGAATGGAAGCCAAAACAAGTCACAGAAACTGCTTCTGAGCATCATACCACACACACACACACACACACACACACACACACACACACACACACACACACAAATATCAATATAATCACAAACACTTATTAACATAAACTTGGGTTTAAGGAGATGAGGGTGACACAAAGTATAATTAAAATATGATTATTCTCTCATGGAACTTAGCATTAGCTAGAAGGATAGGGTAGAAACATAAATAAAATACAATTTTATGTAAGTTTGTTAGAAAGGAACAAACAAAAAGCTTCTTTATACTTGGGAAGAGGGAGTTATTGGAGGAATCAGGGAAGAGTAATCCCTGAAAGATGTGCTGGCTGAATTGGATTTCAAAATATGGATAGGAATTCCATGAGTATAGAGTGGGAGAAAAGGCATCCCAGAAATAATGAACAATATGGAAAAAAAAAGACAATTGGGCACTAGTGGAGGCCATATTTGGAAAGCAAGCAGTAGCCCATTTTGGCTAAAATGTTGTTCATCCTTTACTGTCAAAGAAGACCAATGACATCATGGGGTGCTGTCTTGATTTTTTTCATGATTTGGATTTAAGTGAGGCATTTGCACAAAGTCATCAGCCTCTCTCTGTCTTCCAGATTCATCCAAGTCCAGTTAACATGACAAAAATCAGTATGACTGGCAATGATCTGGGATGCAGTAGATGACTGTGGGTCTTCCATGTCTGACTAAGCTCTAAGCTCTCCACAATGTCTTTGCTTCAGTCACTTTCATTGTTCCTGGAATGAATTGTTTTCATCTGTCCATTCTGCCCGGGGAAGCCTTTACACACTTGGGTATTCAACCCCCTGCGTCACAGACAGGTTCAAGGACTATTGGTTACCCTCAATCTGGTTTAGTCCATATATCCCAGCTAAATATATGGTCTATATAGAATGAAATATTATGAAATAAGGACATAGAGGTTTGATGGGGCCAAATTGTGGATGACATTGGGTGCCAGGCAGAGAAGTTTGGATTTGATTCAGAAGTCAATGGGGAACCAATGAATACAACCAAGATATATCATATTGTATAAGTCATGGATCAAGGGCATCACTTTAGAGCTGAAAGAGACCTAATCGTTTATCTAGTAAAATACTCTCATTTTTTAGAGTTGGAAACTGAGGCCCAGAGAGGGTAAGTAAGTTGCCTAGCAACTGACACCTTCAATGTGATGATATATAATGGACATATATGTCTGTATATGTGTGTGTGTGTAATGTGACTAGATGTAGACATATATTGCATGTGTCTCTATAGAAGTCCATTCTATATAGTTACATGTATTTATGTATATATATATACATTTATATACACACATACATATATAACACACCCTGACCTCAGTTTCTTTCTCTACAAAATCAAGAAAAGAAAATATGCTACTAATCCTAAAACTAAAGCCTTTTGAAAACTTTAAATATGATATATTAATAGCCTTCTTATTAAGCAGGTGCCTATTCAAATGAAGCCACATGTAGATACTTGGGATCCAGCAATACAAAGGAAAGAGATTTCAGTGTGACTAATTAAGTTTCCTTGAAAGCTTAGATTATAAGAAAGCATAATGAGTGGGCTTACCAAACAGAATGGTGATCTTGAAGCATCTCAAAAGTTATTTGGGTGTGCCAAACAGAAAGAAAAATTCCCCCATGGCCTCCAAGAAATGGAATGAGCCAGATACTACTAGATGTTCTCTGAAGATAGACTGATGGCTCTTAATTAATAGAAAAACAAAGATGGCAAATCCCATACAAAAAAAATGGAGGAGAGCAAAATTTAGCTCCCAATGATTCTCCGATGACTTCAATTAACTATGAGCTAAACTGGACACTTAGGTGGATAAGTAGAGAGCTATTTAATTGCTTAATTAAGTGTCATCTGGCATACATCCTACCTTGGGTTTCCTGAAAGTATGGGATTCTGCAGTCAAAAAGCAAATTAAAACTGTGAATTATTGGGTTCCAAGGATATTCTACCTTATCTATTGTGCTCATATGAAGGGTCTGTTACATTAATAAAAACTATTCTTATGGTATATAACTATATTATAATAAATTACAATAATAATGATTATCATTATAGTAGCCCTGTGTGAAGCTACACTCCTCCTCCCTAACTGGTTTGTGAATGGCAAGGGAGCAGGTCCCTGCAGGGGGAGGTTGATGCAGAAAAAGAGAAGATGATTTAAAGCATCTAATGGTACCTGAGATGTGTCACAATCCTTGACACTGTGGACTCCACATTCATGCCAGAGAGGCTGTGCCACATTAATGGAACCCATGAAACATCTTAGCTGCACTCTCATGCCAGTGCTGAGCAGAAGGAAGGGGGAGTTAAAGAAATACACTGAAGTCTTGTAACATTTCAGAGCCTAGTGTAAACCTCAAAATTTCTCAGACTTATGAATGTTAGGGGTTTTCCCCATTGGGAAATCTTCTACTTAAAAAAAAATTCCCTAGCAGATGGTGAGAACTCTACTTGAGTGTGGGGGCTCCAAGCTATGAGAGTGTCCCTGCTCCACCCTACTTAAGACTGCTTTAGGACAGAAAACTGCTTGCTAAACAATGAAAGTACTTTGATCCATGCTTATGGAAGGGACAGGAAGTTCTTTGAGTCATGACTGTTTTAGAATTGATACAATGGGATACTAAGTACCTATAAAGGTGGGGCAACTTGTAAACTACTTAAACCTAAAAGGGTGATAACTTATTCAAAGGTTTTTTCTTAATGAAATTTGTCGACACAGCAGCATTTTTTTTCTGACTTACTAAAGAGATTAAAACTACTCAGCTGTGAATTCAAAATGGGCGGTCCTTTAGAAACATCTACAGTGATTGGTAGATGTAAGGACTTAGGGGAGGTGACAGAGGAAATTTTGCCCTTAAAAATAAGAGCTTGGATCTCATTGAGGGATCTTGATTTCTGACTCTCATTCTGAAGGAGAGTTCCTTGAGGAGCTCCTCTGAGGGACTCTGTCCCTCTCGGGTAGGAGCTCTTGAGGCTCTTGAGAGAGGCCCTTTGAAACAATTTCTGGCTGGAAGACTCTTTGAGGAAGGACGCTGGCCTGGTGTCACTAGTATCCTTGTTTAGTCAGACCTTGTGGTGAGTGTTAAAAAACTGACTGATTTCTCTTTTAAGACTCAGGTCTAGGCCATATTGGCTTGAGGCCCTTCATACTTATTCCTTTCTTACTCTCTCTCTCTCTCTCTTTCTTTGATTACTCATTGTATTGTTAATTAAAATCTCTATAAAACCCAATTGACTTGGGTATTTGAATAATTGGGAATATTTCCCTGGCGACCACCTTATATTTGATTTTAAAACCCAAGACACTGTAGTGAAACATATTTCTGCGGTCAAATGTACTCACCCTCTCTTATATCTATCACAATTTATATCTTCCACTATTTTAATCACTACAGTATAAGACCTCAACCATTTTAAATCTCACACTAGGGAACAACAATATCTGAAAACTCTGTGACTGCCAGTCTGATGTTCTGTATCCCTGAGCAGCTACAACTTCTAGAGAAGTCCCAAGTTCCTGCGGTACTTTCCTAAACTAACTATGAACTAGATAAAATAAATTAACAATAAAATTGTTTTTCAGTTATTTCAGTTGTGTCTGACTCTTTGTGACCCCTTTTGGGGTTTTCTTGGCAAAATTGGAGCAGTTTTCCATTTCCTTCTCCAGTTCATTTTACGGATAAGGAAACTGAGGCAAACAGGATTAAGTATCTTATTGAGAGTCACCCAGCTAGTAAGTGTCTGAAGACAGGAAGATGAGTCTTCCTGATTCTAGGCCTGCACTTGCTGTGTCACCTAACTGTCCAAGTTAACTCTATAGAAAAACAAAATTAAATATCTATTTCAAAGATACAACATTTTCAATTATAGTCCTCACATCAAGTTACTTTACAAAGTCAGTTTAGTTTTAGGGGGAGCCAGGACATCACTAGCCGGTAGAGCTTTAAGGTTTGCAAAGCACTTCATAGATATTCTTATTTGTTCCTCACAACCCAGGGATGAAAGTGCTATTACTTCCCCATTATATAGAAAAGAAAAATGAGGCAGAGTGAGCTTAAGTAACTAGTTCCAGGTCACACAATTAGACATTGTTGGAGGCTACATTTGAATTTGGCTTCTGACTCCATGTCTAATGCTCTATTCCATAGCATAGCATGCACAAATATTGAATTCTTTTGGCTTCTGACCCCAACTTCACCATAAGTGACACCAGGGGATGGGGACATGGATGCCAACCTAGTTGTGTTGGAGAAGGGAAGGGGAAGAGAGTTCCCATTTGAATGGTTGCGTAGGAATGAAATTAAAATTTCAGATTATCTTGTACATAGCTATTGCTTTATATGAGCATACCTCTGTTTACATTGCTTGGAATAGGCAACCGAAGAGGTTAGTTGAGAAGTTACTTCAGTCATTTTTCAGTTGTTCCTGGAAATAACTACATTTTGGGGTCTTCTTGGCAGAAATACTGGAGTGGTTTGCCATTTCCTTCTCCAGTTCATTTTACAGAAGAAAAACTAAGATAAGTAAAGTTAAGTGAATTTCCCAGGGTCACAGAGCTAACAAATATCTGAGATCAAAGATAAATTCAGAATGGGTGAATCACTTAAATATGAAGAAGGAAACTATAAGTAAATTAGGTGAACACAGAACAGTTTACTTGTCAGATCTATGGGAAAGAAAAGGTTTTAAGACCAACCAAAAGAGAGAATATTACAAAATGTAAAATAAATTATTTTGATTATATTAAATTTAAAAGGTTTTATACAAACAAAACCAATACAAGGAAAATTAGAAGGGAAGCAACAAATTGGGGGGGGGGGATTTTAAAACAAAAACCTCTGGCAAAGGTCTAATTACTCAGATTTGTAAAGAGCTAAATCAATTGTACAAAAAATCAAGCCATTCCCCAATTGATAAATGGGCAAGGGACATGAATAGGCAATTTTCAGATAAAGAAATCAAAACTATCAATAAGCACATGAAAAAGTTTTCTAAATCTCTTATAATCAGAGAGATGCAAATCAAAACAACTCTGAGGTATCACCTCACACCTAGCAGATTGGCTAACATGACAGCAATGGAAAGTTATAAATGTTGGAGGGGGTGTAGCAAAATTGGGACATCAATTCATTGCTGTTGGAGTTGTGAATTGATCCAACCATTCTGGAAGGCAATTTGGGAACTATGCCCAAAGGGCGCTAAAGGACTATCTGCCCTTTGATCCAGCCATAGCACTGCTGGGTTTGTACCCCAAAGAGATAATAACAAAAAAGACTTGTATGAAAATAATTCATAGCTGTCCTTTGTGGTGGCAAAAAAAAAATTGGAAAATGAGGAGATGCCCTTCAATTGGGGAATGGCTGAACAAATTGTGGTATCTGATGGTGATAGAATACTATTGTGCTCAAAGGGATAATGAACTGGAGGAATTCCATGGGAACTGGAACAACCTCCAGGTATTAATGCAGAGTGAGAGGAGAAAAAGCAAGAGAACATTGTACACAGAGACTGATATACTGTGGCAGAACTGAATGTAATGCACTTCTCTAGTAGCAGCAATGCAATGATCCAGGACAATTCTCCACAGTCAGAGAAATAACTGTGGGAAAAGAAACACAGAAGAAAAGCAACTGCTTGATCACATGGTTCAATGGGTATATAATTGGGGATGTAGACTCTAAACGATCACCTAGTACAAATATTAATAATATGGAAATAGGTCTTGATCAATGACATATATAAAACCCAATGGAATTGCACGTTGCCTACAGGAGGGGCTGGGAGGAGGGGAGGGAAAGAACATGATTCATGTAGTATGGGAAAATATTCTTAATTAATTAATTAAACTTTAAAAATAAATAAATAAATATCTGAGGTCAAATTTGAACTCAATTCTCAAAGTCCAGGTGGTCTATCCATTGTGCCATCTATCAGTCTATACCTTAATAATGTATAAAATTCCAAAAGCTGAATCCATCTGCAGGGTGAAGAGATTTCAAGTCAGGGGGAAGAAGGGGGAAATGGGGAGAAAAGGAGGAATAGTATTGTGTAGAGTTGAATGCAAGCAGAACTGTTGATGGAAAATGAATTTTTTGAACCTACACAGAAATTTACATTTATCCCTATTAAATTTCATTTTATTAGGTTTAGTTCAATATGCTATTCTAAGTGTCGAGATGGACCTTAATTCAGTTATCTATCCAACATATTAGCTACCCCTCCCAGCTTCAAATTATCTACAAATTTAAACAACATGACATCTCTGGCTTCATTCAGATCATTAGTAAAAATGTTCAGTAGCTCAGGGCCAACCACAAACCTCTGAGGCACTCTACTAGAGACTTCTCCACAAACTGTTCAGTCATTATAGTTTTATCCAAATGTTCATGGCCCCATTTGGGACTTTCTTGGCAGAGATACTCCAGTGGTTTGCCATTTCCTTCTCCAGCTCATTTTACAGATGAGGAAACTGAGGCAAATAGAACTAAGTGACTTGCCCAGAGTCACACAGCCAGTGTCTGAGACCAAATTTTAATTCATAAAGATGAATCTTCCCTGATTCCATCCCCAACGTTCTAACCACCACACCACCTAGCAGCCCCTCCACAAGGTGATATCCACCTATTAATGATTTCTTCTTTGGGTTCAGTCTTCAACATATTCTGAATCAAATCCTGGCTCACTGTGGTATCATCTAGCACATATATTTTATACAAAAGGAAAATGTAAGAGACTTTGCCAGGCAGAAAAGTATCTGATTGGGGAAGACTTTACTAAGTAAATAAATTCATATTATCCCAATTGCTTGTCGCAATAACCTTGTGGGGTAGATGTGGTTGGTGGTGTTATTCCCATTTTGTATAGGTGTAGAAACTGGGCTTCAAAGAGATAATTCTCCCAAGGCTACATGGCTAATAAATGCACCTAATTCCAAATCTATTGTTTTTCCTACCAGAGTATGTTGTTTATAGTATTACCACCATCTTCTTGACCTCCTCTCTGACTATACAAATTTTATACATCTTTCAAGATAAAAAATAATAGATAGTGTTTATTAAGTACCTATTATGTTCCAGGGACTGTTTCTACTGTGGAAACATATATTAGACCCCTCCATTTTAGTTCAACTGAAAATATTAAGAAATAGACATTGATCTAAAGTCCTTTCCAGACTTTTCCCTTTAAGAAAGTATGTCCAAAAGGCCAGGAATTAAAGCTAAGGCAGAAGGAGGAGGAAGGATTAAGCTTGTTAGCCAAATTTAGAACAAGAAACACTTCTCAGCTAATTAAGATCATAGCCTTCCCCTTTCCCAGTTTCCCAGAAAGGCTGAGAGTTATGATCCCCCTAAGAGGAGTACCCTCTTTTCCATTCTGAAGGGATTAGGATATTGATCACAAGCCCTCTTTGATGACTTCGGAAGAACACTTGAGGGAGTGGTCAAAAAAGGAGTAGTTTTAGGAGATTAAGTGGCTATTATTCTATTAGATCTCCTTGAATGTTAACCCAGACTTGTATTTTATTATAATGTGACCTTTTCCTTCTTCAAGATTCCTATAAATGTTACTTCAAATTGGCCTGTTGGAATGAGATGTCCAAAGGCACTGGGGATGGGGTGGAGACTATCAATTTAGATGTTTCTCTCTCTGAGCTAGAAATGCTGGGATTCTTTTAATGTTAAATCAATCAATAATTGCATCTACCACACTTGTGCTTGAAACATAAAATGTCTTTCCTTTTTTCTTTAATATTTTTAGTTAATTTTTTGACATTATGATTCTATGATTCTGTAATCACTTTAAACTCTGGGACTCTGTTTTCTTTTCTGTAAAATGAAGAGATTGAATAGAATCATCTCTAAAGTCCTTTCTAGTTTTTAATTCTACAGCCTAGTCCAACCCCCTTAATTTTCAGAAGAAACTGAGGCCCAAGGAAGAGAAATTATTTGCTCATAGTAAGTCAGTAGGAGAAAGGGCCATATTTATAATCTTGTTTCTGCACGGGGCTATTAAATCATGTAGACGTCTCCTGTATGCACTGGCTAGCAAATGAGCTTGTTTTCATTTCTTTCTGATTCAGGCTGGTTATTCATTTGTTTGGGAAGCTTTCCAAAATGATCTGCTGGAACTTTTATAAATTGGGAAGAGACATCCATCTTGCCTCAGGGAGAGAGAGAAAACTGAATTTTACTTGAGCAAATGGCATTCTCTCATCCAATTCTGTATTTCCAACACAAGATTTGAAAAGCAAACAGTATCTCATGGCTGGTAATGTGTTTTGCACTAAGCCCCAGCTGAGCAGGTCCAACTCATTACCCTTGGAAGTCCATTTCCTAACTCCCCCTGCAGAGTCTTTTAGTTTTTACAGTTTAAATAAAGCCAACAAATTGAAATGAATGGAGGTTCCCTAATCTCAGGCTAGTCAAGGGTGCTTTAACCCAGTGACCTGAAGTTTCCAGTTTTCACCCTCACATGCTCAACAACATTCTGGGAGATTTTATTCATTATATCCTACTAAACAATCCTTTACCTTTTACCATAAAGGTATAAGAAACATGGAAATGAGAACAGAATTGAGCAGAAAGAAGACCCTAGGAATCAATAGACATGGGTTCTAGACCTGACTCTGTCACTGACTTATTTTACCATGTTGAGTAAGCCCTTTCTCCTCTCTGGGCCTTGGTTTCCCTATCTGTAAAAAGAGGGGGCTGAACTACATGATCTCTAAGAACATTTCCACATCTGTCATATTATAATTAGTGGCCTGTCCAAAATGGGAATGTAACACCTGGGGGTACCCTCACACTTGCACATGGGTCCCTATAGATGAAGTTCCCCAAGACTCGGAGTACTCTGTAAGCCCAAATACACTCAAAAACCAAAGCTCACAAATTCCGATTGATATTTTTATCCATACAAGTTAGCCAGAGGCCACAATAAATTCGAAGCAAAGAGATTTAATGAGAAGGCATAGTAAGGGGGAAAAAAGATACTTCCCCATAAAACTGGGGCACACTTTCCCACCAACACAGGCACTAGCAGTGGGAAAACTGGACACACAGAGGGATCAATGTGGAGAAGCACATATGTTCTCTTCTATTGATGCCGCCATGCTGCTTCCACTGGTCTTGCACAGCATGTAGACTGATGGGCAAAGTCCTTGATGCTCTTGTGGTCCCTGTGAGGTACTGAGCTGCCAGACTCAGAGCCTTGTATCTGAGAAGCATCACTCTGGGTTCACCTTCCTGCTTCTGATGGAGTTTTGTATAGAATTATTTGGTAATTAAATAAGAGTTTATTAGGAAATGGAATTAAGTAGTATTGATAAGATATATAAGAGAGAGATTAATAAGCTGGGTTTCTTTAAATCTGAATGGAATCTCAGAGATGGATAATGGATAAAAAATAATTTTCCCAAGGTGCTTTGAGAGTCAGTTAATCCAATGGACTTCACTCTTGGGGCTAATCCTCTTCTGAAAGCAGGTCCTAAGAGCTGCTCAGGAAGGTTGGAAAAGTTTTTCACATTTAAAATTCATCTATCAGGCTGAACAAGTGAAGGAGATTGTTGGGTACAATACCAGTACAAGTCTCGCAGGATTGCTTTGCGAGTGGAAAAAGGCTGTGGAGATTCTAAACTATATTTTTTCATCCAGACAGCAAGGGAAAGAAACCTAATTTATTTCTCTTGTTTATAATTTAGAATAGGCTAGTTAGATAAGTATTTGGGGGTTTTACATAAATTAGGAAGAAAGGATAGCCTCAACTCTGTTTGAGGAAGAAGACGATCCTTGCAGATCAGTTTTGGTTGGGCAGTTTTAGTAAGATTTATTAGTTTGGGGACCTATATATTATAAGAAGTTCCTTTCTACCTGTTTCCTTTTACTCTCCCTTCCTTTAGTTTTTTTTTTACCCATAATAAAATTATATTTTTATATACTGGCCTAAGCCAGAATTTTTTAGACTGCTCTGAGAAGACATCTTCTCAGCAGTCAAACCAAAAGCCTGTGCACACAGGACACTAGTATACTGGTAATACCATACAATACCAATAATCTATAAGGGTTAGGAAACCCTTATAACAGTTTCCATCTTCCCCAATGGACAAAAGGAGTGAGTTCTAACATCTCTTTGATTTGGGGATCAGAAATTTATGCTTTGTTTCCTTTAGGGGCTTAGGATCTTCATGTTCCCTTCAAACTAGGGGAAATCTCCTGATTCTTGTTCCCTACAACAAGAGGGAGATCAATCTCAGAATATTATTGGTTGGTGACTTTTTTTTCTCCAAAAAGTATCTTTACTTGGGGGGGAGGGGGGCGGGGTTGCAGAGAGGAAGCAGGGTAAGCTCATTTAGACTAGAACAAACAGGCAGCTAAGATTGAAGGAATTTGATCTGCCTCCTGATAGAAGAATACTCTAGCCTTGTCCCCAAACTTCTAGGTGACTAGAAAGGGTAGAAAGTTCTTATAATTTTTACCTACTTTCCTTAAAAGGATTGATGATTTCATATCTATTTCAGGAGACTCATCAAAGAAACAAAGAACTGTGTGAGTCTGGGGAATGGAATTTATTTTTCCCCAACCTACCCAAGATCCTTTAGTTTCTTATATAAATGAGAGGAGGGAAAGAAAAGCAAATAATAGTTTCCAGGTGGAGCTCAATCTTTTGTTTCAAATTCCAGCCTTAACACAAGCACATACACACAATCAGAGAGAATTGTGTATGCCTATATACATGAATATATGTATCTATGTGTATAATGTGTATATATCATGTACATATAAATATATTGTTCAATCAGACCCCACTTGGAATTTTCTTAGCAAAGATATTGATGTGGTTTGCCACTTCCTCCTTCAGCTCATTTTATTTTATTTTAAAACCCCTACCTTCCATCTTGGAATCAATACTGTGATTTGGTTCCAAGGCAGAAGAGTGGTAAGGGCTAGGCAATTGGGGTTAAGTGACTTGCCCAGAGTCACACCACTGGAAAGTCTCTGAGGGCAGATTTGAACCTAGGACCTCCTGCCTCTAGGCCTGGCTATCAATCTACTGAGCTACCCAGCTGCCCCCTTCAGCTCATTTTACAGATGAGGAAACTAAGGTTGACAGGGTTAAGTTTCTTGCCCTTTGTCATAGCTAGTACATATCAGAGGCAAGATTTGAACTCAGGAAGGGTCTTCCTGACTCCAGACCTGGCAGGCACTCTATCCACTGCACTACTTATCTATCTTATAGAAAAACATATATATATATATGTGTGTGTGTGTGTATATATATATATATATGTGGAATGTGTATACTTGCATATGTGCTTGCATGTACATAAATATATGGTACATACACACATATAAATGGTATTGAAATAATCAAGATTTATTGTGTATTTTAAATGATCCTGTTTAGAGTTCATTGATTTTGTCCAATAATAATCAAATGAATTATTTCAGTGTATATATAATCATATATGTATATATATATATGATGGGTGTGTGTGAAGAAAATTCCAGAGCTTTGACAGGAAACAAGGATTTTAAAAGGCAGAGATGAAAAGGGGGGAAAGTGCATTCTGGTATGGAAGATAGCCTCCGCAGGTATAGAGAAAGGAGACAGCAGGTCAAAATGAGAGAATAGTTAGGAGCCCAGTTTGGCTAGGATATGGAATATGAAGAGAAATCCTTCAAACTAAAAATAGGAAGGTAGATCGTGGTGGGCCTTAAATGCCAAGCTAAGAAGTCTAGATTTTATCTTTTAAGCAATTGAGGAGTCAATGAAGGGGTCCTCTCCCTGAATTCTGGTTATTAAAAAAAGGATGTTAAACCAGGTGACTTCTCAGGTCCCTCACAGCTCTGCAATTATGTGCTCTGACTTTGACATTTTGTGACTTCAAGCATCTAAGAGTCTGAAAATGTGTGCAATGTCACACCTCCTGTAATCTATCCAGGCATATATCACTAATCATAACCATCCAAAGCAATTCTTCCCCCTTAAAGCCTGATTGAGTGTGTGTGTGTGTGTGTGTGTGTGTGAGAGAGAGAGAGAGAGAGAGAGAGAGAGAGAGAGAGAGAGAGAGAGAGAGAGAGAGAGAGAGAGAGAGGGAGAGAGAGAGGGAGAGGGAGAGGGAGAGAGAGAGAGAGTTTCTCACCCTCTTCCTCTCCTGTTCTTTAGAGGTGGCTTGAAGATCACAACTGAAGGATCCCAGTGTTGCCCTGTTGGCAGGGCTCCCAGTCACACCATGGCTGGCTGAAGTGCTGCCCTTTCCTGCCTGCCCCAAGCATGAAGATAAAAATCCACAACCAGTATAAAAGCCCAGGAATGTAGCAGAGAGATCCACAGCTTTGCATCCTTAAAGGCACCTCAGCCTTCCCAGGAGACTGAAAAAGAGCAGTTCCTAAAAGGCTCCCAGGCTGTGCCAGCCTTGACTTTGAGAATTAAGGCTGCTGCTTTCCCAGGTGCCACTATTAACCCCAGACCCAGAATGTGGGGCTGCTTCTCTGCCTCCCCCACACTATCAATGTTCCTGACAAATAAGCTGCTTTAGAGATGGTTCTGAGCCAACATCTTCCTGGGCTATCCTTCTCTGCCCACCCTGGAGCACAATCAACCTGCTTAATCCTAAGGCTTAAAAAATGGAAATATAACACAAACTAGGAAGGAAATGCCAACTATGTTGCCATTTGGGAGACATAGTGTAGCTAGGTGATGCAGTAGATAGAACATCCGTTGGGTCTGGCATCAGAAAGTCTTAAATTCAGATTTAGCCTTAGAAACTTCCTACCTGTGTGACCCTGGGCAAGTCACTTAACCCTGTTGGCCTTAGTTTTCTCATCTGTAAAATGAGATGGAAAAGAATATGGCAAACCACTACAGTATCTTCGCCACGAAGAGTCAGACATGACTAAAAAACAACTGAACAACAATAATTACAACTATGTAATATCAAAGATCAGAGCTGGGAGGAATCTTAGAACACAGAAGTTGCTGAAATGCTATTTCATTTTCATTTTATATCCTCTGCACCCCTCAAGTACAATTTAAAATAGAAATCCCTATAGATGGGACTGTCCTAAAGAGTCTTACCATGGGATATTTCCAAGTCTCCAGAATAAAATCCATAAAAACTTTAAAGTGTTACATCTACCTATCTACATGGGAAAAATCAAGTGGATGAAAAACATCAATTGTTCATTTCATGATATGGATATTATGGTTGGAAGGACAGCCTATAGAGCCACTCTACCAATATGCAAAACCAAATCAAAAGCTGCATATGTATGTGCATTAAGCTGGACTCAGAACCAAACCACAGAAAATGAGTAAATTGGGTTACTTTTAGACAGTTTCAAAGTATAATTGTAATAGATGGGGGGAAGCTGATAGTTCAGTGAATGGTGAACCAGGTCTAGAGACAGGAGGTCCTGGGTTCAAATCCTACCTCAGACACTTCCCAGCTGTGTGACCCTGGGCAAGTCACTTAACCCCTATTGCCTAACCCTTAGCACTCTTCTGCCTTGGAACTAATACATAGCATTGATTCTACGGCAGAAGATAAGGGTTTAAAACAAAAGATGCCAAGTGCTCCCTATAAATTAAAGCCCATGTTTTTAATACCAGTATCCCTCTGGTGATATTCTATGGGTGTGAAACAGTAGAATAAGGCAATGTCCAAAGAGCTGAAGTGGAGCTTCACCAAAGGGATATTTTAGAGCGTATGTAAGAAACTAACAGATATTAAGAATGAAGACTTATGTAGAAAAAATAATGTAGACTTATGGCTTGCCATAGTATAGTCAGGGAACCCCTGAGGGTCCCTTTTTTCATGGAGTTCATGAGGTCAAAACTATTTTCATAACTCTAGGATGTTTTAATTTCTAGTCCAATAAATATTGATAGATATAACCTACATAAACAAAAGCTCTTGGGAGTTGGGGGTGGGAGGGAGCCTCCATATTTTAGTCCTAAGACCAAGAAGTTTGAGAATAGCCAGTATTGAGAACACAATCAGGGAAAATGCAAGAGTAGGGGGCAGCTGGATGGCTCAGTAGCTAGAGAGCCAGGCCCAGAGATAGGAGGTCCTGGGTTCAAATCTGGTCTCTGTAAAACTGGAGATTTGAACCCCAGAATTCAATCCCCAGAAGTCCTTGGTACTTCCCAGAATTCCCTATAATCTCACCGGAGTGCGAGAATACAATTTAGTATTTAAAGGGCTCTCTGCCTCCCAAGAGCTCTCTTCATATGCTTCTAAGAACACACACCTCTCTACCTGGCAGACAAGATGTAGTGAGTAGGTTGTGAATGGGCTAATGTGCCCTAGGCATGTGCTTTTCTTATTTTGTATTTCTTTATCCTTGACTTCTAATAATCTTTAATAAACCTCTAAAAATATAATACATTTTATTACAAGAGACTAATTTAACTGTTACAGTTAATGGCGACCACAAAGGGATGAGAACTTCTCAATTTTTTTTTAAGATAGCCTAAATAATGATTTCTAAGCCACATTTCTCCAAGGCTTTTTTGCAAAGCCTCTTGAATCAGCTCGAGCCTGCTTGCCTGCTTGCCTCACTTCTGCCTGCAGCCATCTGCTCCTCCTAAGATCTCTCTCTGTCTTCAGCCCCAGCCCTGCTTGCACCTGTCTGCTACCTGACTGCTTCTGCACTACTTCAATCCAAACCCAGATTGTTCTCCCGGTCCCAACCGACCCTGGCTCCAGCTCCAGCTCCTGGCCTCCAGACATCTCACTCACCTGGCCCAGCCCTGGCCCGACCCCAGAAACTCTGGCCTCCGACCCAGAAGGCTGCTGGTAGTAGACCCAGTTTCTTCAGGATCAAAAACCAGCTGGTAAAAATGGGGGTGTTCTTTCCTTAGCCTCCACTAGGCAGGGGGCAGGGGACAGGGGACCACAGGTGGGGAGAAAGAGGAGAAGGAAAAGACTTTTCCAAACAGGAAGTTACAAGCTTGGCTGCTTTAAAAGGATATCTTTTGAGTGCATTGATCCTTTTATTTATATCACCTGAGAATTCAGGGGGAAAATTCAACTCCCTGCAATTCTTTGGCCCAATTTGAGATTCCTAAAAACCACCTTCACTACGGGAAAGCAGTTCAGTGGCTCAGAGGATTGAGATCCAGGCCTGGAGATGGGAGGTCCTGGGTTCTAATCTGGCCTCAGACACTTCCTAGCTGTTTGACCCTGGGCAGGTCACTTGAACCTCATTGCCTACTGTAAAAATATTATTATTTTAATTTCAAAGTTTAAATTCCTTTTGAGAAGAATTTTAGGTTAAGAAACACGATACCTCTCCAATCCAGAAACTTAACTGTTTGGAGAAGACACCATGAAGATGCCTCCAGACCACAAGCTGCATGAGAAGATCAAGAATGAACTTTGGGTGTGGTTGATTGAACATTTATTTGTATCTATACTTTCATCCCAAAGTGGACTGCCCCCTAACTAGTTGGGTTTTTTTTTGTCAATGCATCTTGCAATTATTGGTTTTGTTCTTTTTTCCTCTTATCCTCAAATTATTGTAATCTTTAAGTTGATTATGTTTTCAAGATCCTTTTGGGGAAACTCTTCCCAATAGGATCAAATGGGGGGAATGTAAAATGGAGATTTGAACCCCAGACTTCAATTCCCAGAAGTCCTTGGTATTTCCCAGAATTCCTTATAATATCACCCTGAATCCTCACCTGAGTGTGAGAATATAATTTGTATTTAAACTGACTCTCCGCCTACTTTTCCCCCTCTCCCTGCTTCCACTTCTAAGCACACACATCTCTCAAGATGAAGAGTAAGTGACTGTGAATGGGCTTTTCAGCCCTCCTAGACACATGCTTTCTTATTTGTAATTTCTTTATTTCTTAATCTTTAATAAACCTCATAAAATATAATATTTTTAGCAGAGAAACTAATTTTAACTGTTACACTACCCCTTACCAATCTTCTGCCTTCTGACAATAGACATCTAAATGGATAATTTTAAAAAAACAAGGAACTTTAAAGAGACTGGAGATTATATTTTAGGGCATTTCAGACTCCAATGTTTTAGTAAAAAATCTCTGTATTTTATTGCATTTTACTGATTGTTTTGTTTAAGATTAAATTTTGTTGGTTTTAAATTCATACATTACTGCATTCAATACAATGTTATTCTGTTACACTGAATCATTTTAATACACTAGGTTTTAACTACTGTTATATTCTGTTGCTTTTCCCCTATAACTATACTGAACAAATATTATTGATTAAGCCCAAATAAAAACAGCTTTTCTATTTTTGACTTTGTAAATTGTCACATAGAGGATAGATGGACTCCATCAGAACTGGTTACAACTGTATAACAACCTTTGGAAAATTTAATGAGCTAAATATCTCAAATTGATTTTAAGGGGTCTTTAGACATGGTTTTTAGAATTTTTTAAAACAAAATCTGGTCATTTTGCCTGCCCCTAACAGGAGGTACAGTCTATTTTAGTAGCTGAAGTGAAATACAAATTTACTCCCCACCTCCCACATTTATAACAATGTGAACAGATGGGACATCACAGTCCCATACCAAGGAGCTGGGAAGTTAATCCCAGGGCATATAGTACCCTTGGAGAACTCCCAAAAGAGGATCATCTCTCATTTATAACTATTCAGCTCACTTTACCGAACATCAACAGAACAGAGGTTTGAGTTTTTCTTAGACTCCTCTGCCACATTTTTGTAATGATATCTAGATTTCTTGATGATGTCCTAGACCCAAATAAGTTTTACTTTGTTTAAAAAATATGTTTACTAAGGTTGAAAGATTTGCTATGTCTGTAAAAATTGTGACAAATATCCATCAGTTCATAGGCTCTTAAAAATGCCATACAGCAACTTATGTGAAATATGATAGAGGGTTTTTTTGCTATTGTAATTAATTGTGCTATTGAAAATTTTGGGGATATTGATACCTAACATATTTGTACTATTGTTCTTTATTTTTAAAAAACCTATTACCTTGTAAAATTCATTGGCTTGTACTCACAGTGGATCATGGCCAGATATGAAGAGGAAATGGATCTCATTTTTGGTGATAAAGCCTTGTATTCTATGTTTTATTAGCTGACACAGTGTGTCAATGATTATAAGCTATATTTTTGAATTTTAAAAATCTTTTATTATATTTTTCTTGCATGTTCAATATGCTATTTCAGTCTTTTATTTTTATCTCCTTTTTCATATTTGAAGCATATTCACCGGTATTAAGAATTTTTTTAACTTTTTTGATTTAGCAGTAATATAAGTTTAAAATATATTTGCTATAATGTCAGTGGATGCCCCCAAAAGCTTGAGACTATAAAAATAATGCCACTAATTGTTAAAAAAAATTATGGGACTTTGCTTAATGATTCTGTCCAATTCCAGGACAAGATATACAAAAGAACCATTGCACAGGGCCAGAGAAACCAATCCAGGAAGGATTGTTGCACTTCTAAGCCAATACAAAGGACTTGAACCTACTATGAAGACTCAAGGTTGCGACGCTTAACATATATTAAGACATAGGCCTTCCTTGCCACACTCTTTGTGAAAATACTTACAAATGAGTATCCCTAATTTGTCTCCTACCTGGCTCCTATAATCTAGTCTCTTTTCTGTCTTACTAGTGTGGCAACTTTCTATAGTCCTGGCTACTGACTGAGTAAATGCTTACTTGCTCATATCATTTTAATTGGTCCCTGATTCAAGGACCTGTTATAGATTTACTTTTCCTTTACTTAGAATTTTACACATAAGACTTTGATAGTCCATATTTTCATGCAGAGATTATCCTTTTAATTTGGATTTTTCTGATGTCTTTTAATTTCTCTTGCCAATTGATTCATATAAATCATAGCTCAGCCATACATCCCTAAATGATCCCTGCATTTCTCAATCATCCTCCTGAAGGAGGGGAGATGTAAAAATATTATTATTTTAAATTGCAAAGTTTAAATTCCTTTTGAGAAGAATTTTAGGTTAAGAAACATGATACCTCTCCAAATCCAGAAACTTAACTGTTTGGAGAAGACACCATGAAGATGCCTCCAGACCACAAGCTGCACAAGAAGATCAAGAATGAACTTTGGGTGTGGTTGATTGAACATTTATTTGTATCTATACTTTCATGCCAAAGAGGACTGCCCCCTAATTGTTTTTTGTCAATGTGCCTAGCAATTATTGGTTTTGTTCTTTTTTTCCTCTTATCCTCAAATTATTGTAATCTTTAAGTTGACTATGTTTTCATGATCCTTTTGGGGAAACTGGTTTCCCAATAACAATCAAAGGGAGGATGTAAAATGGAGATTTGAACCCCAGAATTCAATCCCCAGAAGTCCTTGGTACTTCCCAGAATTCCCTATAATCTCACCTGAGTCCTCACCTGAGTGCGAAAACACAACTTAGTATTTAAAGGCTCTCTGCCTCCCAAGAGCTCTCTCTTCCGCTTCTAAGCAAATGTGCCTCTCTACCTGGCAGGCAAGACATAGGCATAATGTGCCCTAAGATATGGGCTAATGTGCCCTAGGCATGTGCTTTTCTTATTTTGTATTTCTTTTTCCTTGATTTCTAATAATCTTTAATAAACCTCTAAAAATATAATACTTTTTATTACAAGAGACTAATTTAACTGTTACATCTCAGACACTTCCTAGCTGGGTGACCCTGGGAAAGTCACTTAATCCCCATTGCCTAGCCCTTGCCACTCTTCTGCCTCAGAACCAATACACAGCCAGAACGTAATGATAAATACAGGATTATCCCAGAGAGGAGGCATTAAGTTTAAGGAAGCCTGGAAAAGGCTTCTCATAGAGGATGGTATTTTATCAGAGATTTGAAGGAAGTCAGGGAAGCCAGAAGGTAGAGATCAGGACGGAGAGCATTCCAGCCCTGGGTGTGGGAGACAGTCAGAGTCAGGAGAAGAGTATCTTGTACAAGGAACTGCAAGGAGGTCAATGTCACTGGTTCATAGCATGGAAAAAGGAAGACTTCTCTTTTGGAAAAAAATTAAGATACTGAGCCTTTAGGAAAATAGGTCTCATTTACGAAGATTCTTGAAAAACCCAAAGCAAAAACATCTTGCTGCCTCCCCACTGGGCTCCAAAGCAGCTGGGGGAAGGTGGGGGAGAAGGGGAGGAGTTCCTTCATTCCCTAGCTCCCTGGGTCTCTGGAGGAAGGCTCCTGGCAGCCAGCTAGGCCAGGGCACCTCCTAGCTGACAGGTGCTAAAAGCATTCCCAAGGCCTTGGAGGCAATGCAGGGCTCTCTTGTTAAGTGCTCTCAGAGCTGGCCTGCCCAGAATGGTATCATTTCACAGCTCCCTGCTTTCCATCACCTCTGGCTTGTATCGCAGCTCTCTGCTTTCCACTCCACTGTAAATACAAAATTGGTTCCCCTCTCCAGGCAGCTCATCCCCTGCTCCTTGAGCCCAGGGAAGCTGGAAAGATTCCAAAACCAGAGCAACAATGGGGGAAACCTGGAGCTCAAATGTGTCATCCCCTCTCTCTGCCCCAGCCCAGATTTTTAACAACCTTGGTCTCTCTCCTTCCTGGTGCCTGTCAGGTGTGAACTTGTATAAATGCGCTCCAGTGTGAGAGTGTGTGAGAGAGACTCGCTAACTGGCTCTCTTCTTCCCCCAGGCACTGGGGATTGTAATATCAGCACAGTTGGAGTTAGAGATATACTTAAGAAATTCCCCTGCTTCATACAGTAAAATTCCTCATAATTCTAAAATCTTCTCATTAAACAGGAGAGGATATTGAGGACAAGAGGAAAGTGACTTGTCCAAGTCACATCACAAGGAGATGGCAGAGATCATTGAAGAACCCAAGAAAACAGATTCAAAGCCAATCGCTTTTCCCCCTTTTACTGGGTCATGTCTTACTTGCAATGAATTGATTAAGAGGCTTTATTTGACTACCTTTCAAGGATCTGTTCCTAGGTCAGAAATTTCTTTATAAATCCAACCACTACTCTCTGAGTGGAAAAAAATATAACAAAAAAAGCACTGTAGAATCTTGGGAAGTGCTTTCTTTTGGACAAGCTCAGAAACTGAGCTAGGCAGATATGTTATTTGGGGTTTCACACCACACACACACACACACACACACACACACACACACACACACACACATATATATTAACCCTTACTGAGGTGGAGTCAAGATGGCAACATAGAGGCAGTGAGAGTTCAGACCTCTGAAAACCCTTTCTCACTGATTAAAAACCAAATGCTCCTAGGGGACTATAAACCAAACCTAACAACAGGACAGAGCCATGGAACCCTCCTGCTGTACTCAACTTAAAAGGTACACCCCCCAAAAAGCCTGAATTCTGGAACACTCAGGTTTAAGGGGAAGGAAGAAGGAAGGGTCCAGGACCCCTCCCACACCCACAGTAATGAGCCTCCAGCAGTGACTGGAATCTCTAGGCCGGAAAGGGTGCTAGCCTAGAGGGAGTACCTTTCAGGCAAAGCTGTGCCAGGCTCAGGGCTTTGAACACAGAAGGTGGGGAGACAGCTAGAGGAGAACCTCAAAGAAGGCATCCCAGTCCCAGCTGAGACACTCCATATTCCCCCACACCCTAACTGAGGTTTTGTCCTCAGGGCACATCCAGCTCTGCAACTTCAACTCACCTGGGCTTAATCTCATCAATCCTTATGAGGGCCAGGATGCTCAAGCTCCAACATCCCTCCCCCACAGACTGTTCTGAGTGCCTTGCTAAGCTCCAAGGGTGAAGGCTGAGAGAAAAGCCCAAAACCACAGATCCACCATACAATGAGAGGAGCAAGAATTCAGGCAACTACAGGGGAGAAAACAAGGGGGAAATATGAGCAAACAACAGAAAAAAAAATTACAATTGACAGCTTGTATCCAGGCAATGAAAAAAGAGCAAATGGAACAGAGGAGGATCAAGGAATGTCTAGCAAAAACACAGAAACTCTAGCAAATTGAACACAGGCTTTGGAAGAACTCAAAATACATTTCAAAACACAATTAAGAGAGGCTGATAACAACTGGAAAAAAAACTTAAAAAAGCAAGATAAGTCATCTAGAAACAGAGGCACTTGAATTAAAACAAGAAAATAGTGTCTTGAAAACCAAAATCAACCAGCTTGAAAATGAGGTAAAGGAGGTGAAGGATGAAGCAAAGAAAATTAAAGGTGAGGCAAAGGCGATGAAAGATGAGGCAGAGAAGATAAAAGATGACCTCCAAAGAAAATTGTACCAGACGGAGAAGGATGACCAAAAAGCCAGGGAATTAAATTCAGTCTTTAAAAATAATAACACAGCAATTAGAAGCAAGCAACATCACAAGGCAGCAGGAAACTATAAAACAAAACCAAAAGAATGAAAAAAATTGAGAAAAATATGGAAAATCTCATTCACAAAACAGAAGATTTAGAAAATCCTTCCAGGAGAGACAACTTAAGAATCATTGTTCTACCAGAAGAGTATGATAAAAGAAAAATCCTGGACATCATCCTACAGGAAATTATCCAAGAAAACTGCCCTGATATTCTAGAACAAGAGGGAGAAGTGGAGATTGAAAGAATCCACAGATCGCCTCCTGTACTTAATCCCCAAATGACAACATGCAGGAAAGTTATAGTCAAATTCAAGAACAGACCAAGGAAAAAATATTACAAGCTGCTAAGAAGAAGTCATTCAGATACCAGGGAACTACAGTCAGGATAACATGGGATCTGGCTGCATCTACACTGAAGGACAGAAAGGAATGGAATATGATATTCCAGAAAGCAAGGGAACTAGGTCTACAACCAAGAATCAACTACCTATAAAAACTGACTATATTCTTATAGGGGAAAGTATGGTCATTTAATAGAATAGAAGAATTCCAAGCATTTGTAAAGAAAAGACCAGACCTGAATAGAAAATTTGATGCCCAAACACAGAACTCAAGAGAATCATCAAAAGATACTTAAGAAAGGGGGAAAAAACAAAAACAAAACAATGAACAAACAAATGTTTCTTAAGGGATCCAATACGTTAAAATGATATGTTTCCCTACAATAAAATAGGAAATTGATAACTCTTGAAAATTGTTATTATCACATTATTATATTATATTGTTATTATACTTAGAAGAAACAGTGACAAACTGTATAGGATGAAATGCTAAAACATAAGTATGTATATAGATATATGTATGCATAAATATATATATATATGTACATATATACACACAACTAGAGTTTTTTAAAAGAGGCTAATGCTAAGAGAAATGGAAAAAGAAACAAAATGGGGTAAATTTATATGTCACAAAGAAGCTCATGGTGGGAGGGGAAGAATATCAATACACTGGAAGGGTAAAGAGGTTGGAGATAAGAAATACTCAATTCTTACATGCATTGAAATTGACTAAAAGAGGGAAGAACAATCAAATACATTGGGGCAGAGAATTGATTTGCACCCTATAGGGAAATAGAAGGATAACAAATGGACTGGTGAGGAGGGAAGCAATACAAGGGAGGGAGAGGGTAGGGGGGTAGGTTAAAGAGACAGTAAAGAAAACAAGAGGGGAATAAGAAGTGTGGGAGGTAGAAAGGGAAGTAAAATAAGAGTGGGAATTAGGGGGACAGATTAAAAATAAAACACTGGTGTTGAAGGAAATACTGAAAGAAGAAAGGGCAAAAGAGGTCAATGAATTGGGTATGCAAATTTTAAAAAGCTAAAAAGTGAACAAATTAAAAATCCTCAGATGAAGACTAGATTATAGATCCTAAAAATCAAAAGGAGAAATTAATAAGATTGACTAGGAGTGGAAATCAAAATTCTGGGAAATACACAGCTGGTGATCATAACTTTAAAAGTGAATGGAATGAACTCACCCATAAAATGCAATCAAAAAGCAGAGTGGATTAGAAACAAAAATCCTACCATATGCTGTCTACAAGAAACACACATGAGGAAGATAGACACACATAGGATAAAAGTCAGAGGATGGAGCCAAATCTATTGGGCATCAACTGAGAAAAGGAAGGCAGGAGTCACAATCATGATATCGACAAAGCCAAAGTAAAAATAGATCTAGTCAAAAGATATAGAGGAGGTAATTACATCCCGATAAAAGGCAGTATAGACAATGAGGAAATATCCGTACTCAATAAGTATGCACCAAATGGCATAGCATCCAAATTTCCAAAGGAGAAACTAGTGGAGCACAAGGATGAAATGGATAGAACAACTATACTAGTGAGAGATCTGAACCTTACTCTATCCAAACTAGATAAATCAAACCAAAAAATAAATAAGAAAGAGGTAAGAGAAGTGAATTAAATCTTAGAAAAATTAGAGTTAGTAGACATGTGGAGAAAAATAAATAGGGACAAAAAGGAATATACCTTCTTTTCAGCACCACATGGTATCCACAAAAATTGACCATGTATTAGGGCATAAAAACATTGCAAATAAGTGCAAAAGAACATAAATAATAAATGAAACCTTCTCAGATCACAATGAAATGAAAATAATAATTAGTAAGGGAACTTGGAGAGGTAAATCAAAAATTAATTGGAAATTAAACAGTATGATTCTCCAAAACAGATTAAAGAACAAATTGAAGAAACAATTAATAACTTCATTGAAGAAAATGACAATGATGAAACATCTTTTCAAAATCTATAGGATGCAGTCAAAGCAATACTCAGGGGCAAATTTATATCCTTGAGCTCATATATTAACAAATTAAGAAGGGCAGAGGTCAATAAATTGGGCATGCAAATTAAAAAACTAGAAAGCAAACAAATTAAAAATCCTCAGATGAAGACTAAATTAGAGATCCTAAAAAAATCAAAGGAGAAATTAATAAGCTTGAACTATTGATTTAATAAATAAGATTAGAAGCTAGTACTTTGAAAAAAATAAATAAAATAGGCAAAGTATTGGTCAATCTAATTTTAAAAAAGGAAAGAAGAAAACCAAATTGACAGTATCCAAGATGAAAAGGGAGATCTCACCTCTAATGAAGAGGAAATTAAGGCAATCATTAAAAATTATTATATCCAATTATATGGCAATAAATATGGCAATCTAGGTGACATGGATGAATATTTGAAAAAATATAAATTGCCTAGACTAACAGAGGAAGAAATAAAATACTTAAACAACCTCATATCAGAAAAAAAAATTGAACAAGCCATCAAAGAACTCCCTAAGGAAAAATCCCCAGAACCAGATAGATTCACAAATGAATTCTATCAGACATTCAAAGAAGAACTAATCCCAATATTATACAAACTATTTGACAGAATAAGCCAAGAAGGAGTTCTACCAAATTTCTTTTATGACACAAATATAGTACTGATTCCAAATTCAGGCAGTTCAAAAACAGAGAAATAGAACTACAGACCAATCTCCTTAATGAACATAGATGTAAAAATCTTAAATAGGATAGTAGGAAAAAGGCTCCAGCAAGTGATCATGAGAATTATTCATTATGACCAGTAGGATTTATACCAGGAATGCAAGGATGGCTCAATATTAGGAAAACCATCCATATAATTGACCAAATTAACAAGCAAACCAACAAAAATCAAATTATTATCTTAATAGATGCAGAAAAAGCCTTTGGCAAAATACAACACTCATTCCTATTAGAAACACTAGAAAGAATAAGAATAGAAGGTCCTTTCCTAAAAATAATAAAGATGATATATCTAAAACCATCAGCAAGCATTATCTGCAATGGGGATAAACTAGAAGCCTACCCAATAAGATAAAGAATGAAACAAGGATGACCACTATAACCTCTATTATTTAACATTGTACTAGAAACACTAGCAGTAGGAATTACAGAAGAAAAAGAAATTGAAGGTATTAAAATTGGCAATGAAGACACCAAGCTATCACTCTTTGTGGATGATATGATGGTTTACTTAAAGAATCCTAGAGAATCAACCAAAAAGCTAGTCAAAATAATCAACAACTTTAGCAAAGTTCCGGGATACAATATAAACCCACATAAGTCATCAGCATTTCTATATATTTCCAACACATCTCAGCAGCAAGAATTAGAAAGAGAAATTCCATTTTAAATCACCCTAGACAAAATAAAATACTTAGGAATCTATCTGCTGAGACAAACACGGGAACTATATGAACACAACTACAAAACATTCTCCACACAATTAAAACTAGATGTAAACAATTGGGAAAACATCAATTGCTCATGGGTAGGATGAGCTAACATAATAAAAATGACAATCCTACCCAAATTAATTTACTTATTTATTGCCACACCCATTATACTACCAAAAAGGCTTTTTACTGAATTAGAAAAAAAAAACATAACAAAGTTAATTTGGAAGAACAAAAGATCAAAGATATTCAGGGAAATAATGAAAAAAAAATGGAAAGGAAGGTGGCCTTGCAGTCCCAGATCTCAAACTATACTATAAAGCAGTGGTCATCAAAACAATATGGTACTGGCTAAGAGACAGAAAAGAGGATCAGTGGAATAAACTTGGGGTAAGTGACCTCAGCAAGAAAGTCTATGATAAGCCCAAAGATCCCAGCTTTGGGGACCAAAATCCATTTTATAAACACTGCTAGGAAAATTGGAAGACAGTGTGGGAGAGATTAGGTTTGGATAAACATCTCACACCCTACGCCAAGATAAACTCAGAATGGGTGAATGACCTGAATATAAAGAAGGAATCTATAAGTAAATTAGGTGAACACAGAATAGTATACATGTCAGATCTTTGGGAAAGGAAAGATGTTAAGACCAAGCAAGAGTTAGAAAAAAATCACAAAATGTAAAATAAATAATTTTGATTACATTGAATTAAAAAGGTATTGTAATAATTAAAATGGTTGGGCGTCATAAACTGTAGCAATTAAAATAGTGGAAGACTTAACTTGTAGTAGATAAAAGAGTGGATGAGTAAACTGTGACCACAGAAAATGTGTTTTCACTACAGTGTCTTGTTTTAAAATCAAATATAAGGTGGTCGCCAGGGAAATATTCCCAATTATTCAAATATACCCAAGTCAGCTGGGTTTTATAGAGATTTTAATTAATAAAAATGAGGAATTAAAGAAAAAGAGAGAAAGAATAAGAAAGGAATAAGTATGAAGGGCCTTAAGCCAACATGGCCTAGACCTGAGTCTTAAGAGAGAGATCAGTCAGTTCTTAATTACTCACCACAAGATCTGTCCAAGCAAGAATATAGACACCAGTTCAGTCAGCCATCCTTCTCCAGAGAAGGATTCTTCTGACTGTCTCAAGAGACTGCCTTCAAGAGACTGTTTCCAGAGCTCTCTCCCAACAACCTCCTTAGAGACTGTATTATTTTTAAGAGCCTGTCATCTCCTTATATAGGGAATTTTCTCCTATGTCACCTCCCCTAAGTTCTTCCATCTACCAATCACAGTAGACATTTTTCAAAAGACAAACCATTCTTAGTCCACACCTAAGAAGGTGTAAATTTTTGAGTAATTCACACCAGGAAAGCTCTGAGTAAGTTTCTCAGCTCTTTGATCCTTGTAAATTCACAAGTTGCTTGACGTTTATAGGTACTTATCTTAAGAACTTTTTGCCTTATTATAAGTATGGGTTTAAGTACTTTTCATTGTTCAGAAAAGAGTTTACACCTTTATCTTCCCCTAGGGCAGACTTAAGTAGGTGAAGTAGAGTTCTCACATTCCTGATCTAAGTAGAGTTCACTGCCCAAATGGGGAATGGTCTAAGTCTGGGAATTTTTAAGGTTCACAGTATTGTACAAACAAAACCAATGCAACCAAAATTAGAAGGGAAGCAACAAACTGGGAAACAATCTTCATAACAAAAACCTCTGATAAAGGTCTAATTACTCAAATTTATAAAGAGCTAAATCAATTGTACAAAAAATCAAGCCATTCTCCAATTGATAAACGATCAAGGGATCAACCAAGGAATAATGTTCTAAACTATCTAAATAATAAAAAGTAAATTAAATTAAATAACCCTTACCTTCCATCTTGGAATCAATACTGTGTATTGGTTCCAAGGCAGAAGTGTGGTGAGGGCTTTGCAATGGGGGTTAAGTGACTTGCCCAGGGTCACACAGCTAGGAAGTGACTGCAGTCAGATTTGAACCTAGGACCTCCTATCTCTAGGCCTGACTCTCAATCCACTGTGCTACCCTGCTGCTCCCCTTTTCCTTATATTTTTAACTTGTACCTGAGGATCATTTCCCCCCATCATTGTATGGAACTCAAAAGATCCAGAACTAAATGACCCTGCAACTGTGTTTTGGCTTTGGGAAGGTCCTGGGGTCAGCTGGATTTGTCACTATTTCCTTCAGTCCTTCAGAATCACGTGACAGATGACTATTTCCTTTTTTAAAAATATTTTTAAATCCTTCCCTTTTGTCTTAGAATCAGTCCTGTATACTTTTGGTTCCAAGGCAGAAGAGTGATAAGGACTAGGCAATGGAGGATTGAGTGACTTGCCCATGGTCAAACACAGCTAGAAAGTGTCTGAGGTCATATTTGAACCCAGGACTTCTCATCTCTGGACCTGACTTTCAATCCACTGAACCACCCAGCTGCCCCCCCATGACTATTTCTAATGGCAGTCAGTGCTTAATGTCTCCATGGGCAGTGGGAAAAAGCACTGTGTTTGGGTGGCAGGTGTCTAAGGACCTAGGTTTATACTCTGACTATGTTATCTACTATTTAAGTGGTCTTTTCTTAAACCCTTAGCTTCTCTGGAACCCAGTCTTCTTCCCTGTAAAACAAAGGGGTGGGTAGAGGTAACAAGGGTTTTAATAAAGGAGTCAGTTTTGATGTCTGAAATATATGGGTTCTAGTTCCTTCATGGTTAGGTGACCTTAGGCACATCACTTAATCCATCAATATCACCAGGCAACTCTCTAAGCATTTAAGTTTCTAAGCAGTTGATGATCTGCTTTGGTAGAGGGAGTTTGTAATCAGGAGTTCTCTACCCCAGTGAAAGCACAGCTCTAGACCTCCACCATCATTGATGTTGTTGCTGTTGTTTAACCTTTTTTCAGCTATTTAATCATTTTTTTCAGGCCATGGGAGAAGTCATCCCAGAAGAAATGGGATTCTCTTCTCTCTGGGCTCATAGAGAGGCTGTAAATAGAGCTTGTCATGGTCCAGTCCTTTCTCAGTTGTTTCTTAGTTTTTAGTTTTTTTTAGTTTTAGTAATTTCCCCTTAGAAATTGAATGTTGTATACATCTGTATTTAGAAGTGCTTTAGGACTACAAGATGATTGATTATATTAAATGATCAATGGGGAGACTAGTCTCCCAATGGTCATGGGGGGGGGGGGATTGTGAAGATTGGATTTAGCTATCTCCTGATTTGTAACAATGAAGATGCTTAGTCTAACAAAATCAGGGATGTATTGGGAATTTTGCTTTACTCCACCCTAGTTTGTCTAACAAAATTGGGAATGTCTGTAACCATGTTTAAGGTTTGAGTGTTTGAGAGGATGGCTTTTGATAGAGAAAATGACAAATAAGAAACAGCTGACAGACCCCTGGGCTGTCCTAAGTCAAGCTTAGGCTACCATTGGTGCAGAGGAGACATAGGAAAGTGAGGTAGAATCATCTAGGTACTTTCTTGGGGCTTCCTCTTGTCAGTTTCTTTCCCCAGAGATGTGGCTCTGGCTGGCAGCATGCTAAGTGTTCCGACATCTTGGCGTGGTGGCAATTATTTGTCTGGGTTTTTGTGGTCAGAGAGACCCACCAGTTCAGTTCCTCAGCTTAACTAAGTTCAGCCACCAAGCCCTTCAATTCAGCTTTGGCAAGCTCACCCTTCAGAGGCCTTTCTGACCTCCTTTTAAAGAGAATTTTCTCCTGTCACCTCCCCTAAGTTCTCACATCTACCAATCACAGTAGACATTGTCACAGGACTGACCATTCTTAATTCACATCTTTAGTTCTCAACTTCTTTGGGTAGACTAAAACTTCTGAGTAAGTTCACACCTCTTTGCCCCTTGCAAGTTTGCAAGTTGCCTGACCTTTTAGTGATTAATTTGACCTTTAATTTGTATTTTTTATTTTTTTTTATTTTTTTATTTTTATATATAAATATATATTTATATATAAATATAAAAATTATATATATATATAAAATAAATATAAATTTATTTTTAAATTATTATTTAGTAATTAATTTGACCTTTTTGTATTAGATCTAAAAATAGACCCAGCTTAAGGGTTTTAGCTTTTACTTTAAGTATGGGTTAAGTACTTTTTCATTGTTCAGTAAGGAGTTTTATAACTTTATCTTCCCCTAAAGTATGCTTAAGTATGGGTGGAGTAATGTTAGAGTTCTCACATTTCTGAACAAGTAGTACCTTCATTGTTTAAAATGGGGAATGGTCTTAATCAAATGTTCTAAGGTAGAGTCTGAGAATTTTTAACATTCACAAGTCTGAGAAATTTTAAGATTCACATAAGCCAGAAGAGTAGTAAGTGCTAGGCAATCGGGGTTAAGTGTTTCACTAAAGGTCACACAGCTAGCAAGTTTCTGAGGTCAAATTTGACCCCAGGCCCTCCTGACTCCAAGTCTCTCTATCTACTGTGCCACCTAAATGCCCCTTAATAAATGTTTATTGAATTAATATGTCATTTATCTTAAGACCCTGAAAAACTTACATTTCAATTCTATTCAAATCATCAATGATAGAAGAAACAAATGAAGATACATGAAAGCCATTCCAAAGGAAACAAATTAGGGCTGGAGGCTAGAAAGCAGATAGCCCTTTGATCTTCAAGGATTATGGGTTTCCATGAATAAAACTCTGTTCAACCAAAAAACTCTGAATGACAAAACAGGTTTCTTAGTAGCTTTGTGTCAAGGCTCAATATCATTCTTTTACTTTGTTGGTTTAGGTCTCCTCTGGTTCAGAGAAAGACTTAAGGTCTAGCACTGTGTTGGTGAACCTATGACACATGTGCCAAAGGGGCTGCTCCCTTCCCTCTCTCCACCATGCCTGAGGACATTTCTCACATGACCTGCCCCTCTGCCCAGAAGCCCAATGGGAGCATTTCCTCCCTTTCCTGTCAGGGGTAAGGTGGGAGAGTGAGGATTGTGGTTTGGGCACTCAGTCTCTAAAAGGTTTGCCATCACTGGGACTCTGGACCATCCAAAATTAAGACTAGGATCACAAGTTTGGGCCTTTGAGGCTCATCTAGGCTAACCCTACCAAATGAGGACATTGAAACTTAGAGAGAGTAACCAAAGTGATTTGCCAGGTGTCACAAGGTAGTAAATGGAAGAACCAGGATTCAACCCAGATTCTCTTATCTTAGACATATCATTCTTCCCACTGCACCACTTCATTAGACAGACTTCTAGAAGGAGTCAGATCTGTTCTGCCCTAATTATTCCAATTATGGGAGGGGGGCATATCCTCTGAGAGAATAGTGAAATACCAAAGAAAGAAGGGCCCATACCAGCTAGGTTAGGAATAGGTCTTATTAGGGTTAGTTAGGTTCATTGGGTTCCATTGGGAGAGATTATTTATAAGAGGTGATGCTGGAACACAGGATAATTGGTCATTTGTAAGCTCCCCCAATGACCCAAAGTGCAGGCCAAAGTAAAATGGATCCCTGCACCAAGCCCAGATCAAGCCAGGTATTATATAGAAACCGAACAAAGAAGGCATAGTGCCATGGATGGTCCAGGACCCAGTAATTGTTCATGGGATAATTAGAGCTTCTTTTAGCTGTTTACATTGACTCAAGGTAGTTTAGGTTCTCTATGGAGTCATGGGTCACATTCTCACTCTGGCTACCACGATACAGCTTACTTAAGATGGTCAAAATTTGACAAAATTATTGTCACAATTTTTTTAAGGGAGGGATCAGGATATTCTAGGCATTAGTTTTTTTTAACCCTTACCTTCTGTCTTAGAATCACTACTGTGTATTGGTTCTAAGGCAGGAGAAAGGCAAGAGCTATACAATGGGGGTTAAGTGACTTGCCCAGGGTCACACAACTACAAAGTGCCTGAGGCTAGATTTGAACCCAGGACCTCCCATTTCTGGGCTTGGCTCTTGATCCACTGAGCCACCCAGCTTCTCTTATTCTGCACATTAACACTGATTCTCTCAAAGCAGTCAACTTAAGAGTCAGAAGACTAGAGTTCAAATACAAGTTCTCGTACTTATTAGTCAGGGAAATAAGACAAATTCTGAGTTATAAAAGATCTCAGAAAAGATACTAATACTACTATGCCTAACCAAATTAAGAATTCCTTCTACAGCATCCTTGACAACTGACAACTGACCATCCAGCTTCTGTCTGAATAACTCCAATACCTGGGAATTGACTACCAAGGCAACCAATTTCATATTTGAAAATTTTAGTTATTAATAAATTCTTCTGCGTACAATGAGGCTTAAGTGCATAGGCTAGGTCACGTAAGGTGGAGATACCCATGTGGAAGGATACCCTGCTCCTGGGAGATAGGACTGGTGCAGGCATGAACATAGTTGGGAGCATTCTCCCTCCATTGGCTGTGTAGACAGAACTACCTGCATCTTTAAATCATTCTGCCTAAGGCACTGTTGCTATTTCTCCTCCAGCAGCCTCCAGAGGTGAAGTTCTCCTTCACCCACAAGGATATCATGCAATATCTTGGGGAGGAAGCTCTAGAGGGCCACCTTCCTCTCCCATTAGTTGGCTTTGAGGAATTGGCTCAGGGTTTGGGTCAATTTCATTTGTTCTGGGTCCCTGACTCAGAAACTTATGTCATAGGAACTTTGAAGCCCAGGATTCCAGGATGGATGCAAGCAGTCCATTAGGGAAGCCCAAAGAAGCCAGGACCCTGAAACGAAGGCTCAATGGGAGGGAGTATATGCGATGTTGGACTTCAAACTTGGGAAGTCTAATACTATATAGGAACTGAATTAAGCTATAAACATAATTGCCTTTTCTATCCCTCCCCAGAGATAGGGTTGGGATAAAGTAGACTTGTTCCCTCTGGGTATTGAGTGAAAATGTTTTTATGCTTGCTCTCACTATATCTTTGAAATAAATATTCTTTTATAAATCCTAATCTAATGTTAAATGATTAAATGGAACCAGGGTGCTTGGACTCCTAAAACTGAGGGAACACAATCTGTGAGCCAATTGTAAAAACAAGAAACTCAATTCCCTGTCTTCTAAAAATACCGGAAAACCTTGTGGAAGGGAAGAAATATAACAGACCTGGCCATAGATATCTTTGTTATGCTTAGATCAAGCTAAATCCTTCTTCCTGTAACATTCAACTTAAGTTCTAGTCTTCTAGGGCCTGCAAAACAAATGTATTCTTTGTTCTCTGAGAACAATATTAAAGCATTTGAAAATAGATGAATTGTACCAATGCCCTCCCCACAAACCTTTACCTATCTAAGCTACTCTTCACCAGTTCCTTCAAATGAGCTTGTGATTTAGTATTAAAGTTCTTTTTCCATTCTAATGACCCTCTAGCTAATTTGGATTTTTTTTCCCTTTTTGCTCTGATTATTGCCTTGGATGGACTCCAATACCAGGCTAAAACTCTTTCTCTCAATTTCTGTTTTAATTGTTGTATGTTTATCTGAGATATTTGAAGAAAAGACCCTCTTTCAATTATACTTATACTTAGATAGTCTGACAGATGTCTAATCTCAATTATTTGAGGGCAGTACAAATGGCAATCCATCCATGCCTTCTCATTCTTTGTGATTCTTAACCACTTCCTTTCCTAAGTACTCCATAGAGGACCTTTCCAATTCCCTACAGGCTTTCCTTTGAGTCAGAAGCTTGGGTCTGTGAGTAGATTTCAGTTGGTTCATGAACTGGGATAAGAAAAAAAATTATAAATTCAATTTCACTAACTTCTAAAAGAAATTTAGCATTTCTTCCATTATGAATTTTTTTAAAAAGGAAAAATAAAATTCTTCTGCAAAGACTTTATCAGACAGTCACAGGAATCCAGAAACCTAAAAAAAAAAAAGGTTAAGAACTCCTGCTCTAGATCTTTGAATACTTCACAAAGTACAGTGCTTCCTGCCAGCTATCCTTCTGTTACTTCATGCTCTCACTATATGAGTGGCCCACCTCCTCTTCTGATCACTCATCCTTGAAAATATCTTTTATGCTTGTTCTTGCATAAAAGTCATCATTTTCATTTGTAGCCTACATACCTATTTTTCTCATCGGGCATTTCCTCATTGCTTTCTATTTGCCCTGAAATGTTGATTCTTGAGAAACAATGGTGGTCCATAATTTAAGCCATAGCACATCACTGGAAGAATATTGGTGTTTTAAAAAAGGACAGGCATTTTGTGACAGGGAGAAGCTTAGAATAATTAAAACTGCTGTGCAATTTCGCAAATACATTCATCCTACTCTTCTCCTATTTGATACTGAGCCCAACTCATTATTCATCTGCAAAAACCTGTGCAACTTATATATGTATTTAGATATGTATATTATTCAGTACTGCTATAACATGACAGATGCCTTCCTAAAAATCATCATGCTATGCAAAAATATATGTACTGAGCTTGTGACAAAAATGGGGTTAGGAGTACAACACTTAAAAACCTTATCAGTGACACTTTTTAAAAATTAACTTAATTTTATATTTTAAATTTTATTTTTATTGTCATGCAAAACCCACTTCCATATTGGTCACTATTGTAAGAGCACACTCATATGTAACCAGGACCCCAGAATAAAACCAGAAATACACCAATGTAAAAGATAGTATGCTTTGATCCACATCCATCCAATAGTTTCAACACATTTTTTTAAAAATACAGGAACCTAATAGAAATGGTATCACCATTTTATACATGCTGAATGATTTAAATTATTTAAATACTGTAATGAATAGTGGGAAGTCTAGGGTTTCTGGTCAGACTGCACCCTGATTCCCATAGGGTCCAGGCTGATAAAGTCAAGTCACTGCCAGCCCAGACAGTGCCCTCAGTGGGCCAAAATTCCTGGTTCAAAGGGCCTTGCTATGGTGGAAGGGGAGAAGCAGGGATCCAGAGCTCCTAATAGCTCAGAAGATATAGAATAAATGTGGCTCTTTGCCTTGAAAAAGATCTTAAACTATCTTGAGGAAGTGGGTGTGGAAAGGATGCAGCTTGTGAATTCTTGTGAAGCGGCTTTATCCAGCCTCACAAGACAACACAGGCAATGAACTCAGGTAACTGGCAGGTATCTGAGTGTGCGTCTAGCTGTTTGGTTTAGCTGAGTCAGTTTTCTGTTCCTCCCTAATGAAAATGAGCATAAGAAAACATGAAATTTGTGTTGCACTCAAATTGTTCTCTAATATAGCAATCATGTTGGAACAAATTCCCATTTTCAAAACAAGTACTATAGCAGAACTGATGGTGTATATAGTACATGTATTTTATGTTTCAAATATATTCTCATGTGTTTACATACATACATATCATGTATGTACACACAAATGTATATTT
Organism: Monodelphis domestica; assembly: GCF_027887165.1. Classification (NCBI taxonomy): domain Eukaryota; kingdom Metazoa; phylum Chordata; class Mammalia; order Didelphimorphia; family Didelphidae; genus Monodelphis; species Monodelphis domestica. The sequence continues at coordinate 502,305,690 of NC_077227.1, forward strand.
ATAAGAGCTAACTCTATAGAGCAGGCACATCATAACAGGCAAGAGAAATTTGATTTTTCCTGTCTAGTTCGTGACTATTCCAGAGCTTCATACAAACCAAGAACACTTGCAAAGAGGAACATATGGAGAACTTTACCTCCTAATAGGAATCCCCTTCCCATTCTACCTTTGCAAGGGCCATCATCCATGACAGCAGCAACACTTTGAGGAATAAATATCTCCCTGTGTCTCACTTGACATTGACCATCGGAGGAAGGAAGGAAGCAAGGAAGCAAGGAAGGAAGGAAGGAAGGAAGGAAGGAAGGAAGGAAGGAAGGAAGGAAGGAAGGAAGGAAGGAAGGAAGGAAAGAAGGAAGGAAGGAAGGAAGCAAGGAAGCAAGGAAGCAAGGAAGGAAGGAAGGAAGGAAGGAAGGAAGGAAGCAAGGAAGGAAGGAAGCAAGGAAGGAAGGAAGGAAGCAAGGAAGGAAGGAAGGAAAGAAGGAAAGAAGGAAGCAAGCAAGGAAGCAAGGAAGCAAGGAAGCAAGGAAGCAAGGAAGCAAGGAAGCAAGGAAGCAAGGAAGGAAGGATTTTCTACTTCTATTCCTTACTTTCAGTAGCTCCTCATCTAACAGTCCTTCATGGTTCATTGTGACTCCCCACACATTTCCCCCAACCTTTCCTCCCTCTCTGTTCTACATGAGACTCACTAGGTCTATTGCTTATACATCTAGAAATCTAGAAAATTAGAAAAAGAAAGTCTTACAAAGATTTTATAGAAATTCTTGTCCTTATTTCTTAAGTATCTACCATTTGCAACTCCCTCATAAAATATATCCAAATGTAGAATCCAAATGATAGTTTCACTTTATTTTATTATATTATAGTTTATTTTTGTGTCTTTCTTATTTCTATTTTTCAATTCGTTCTCTGAAGGTGAATGTTCATAAGTTATTCTTAAAATATTAATTCTAAAAATGTATATAATGCTCTTTGTTTTACTCATTTCACTCTTCATTACTTCATATAGATCTTTCCAAGTATTTAAAAAATTAAACTGCTTGTCATCTCTTAGAGCATAGTAATATTGAGATAATTTCAATTTAATAACTAGCAAGGTTTGATCACTATAAAAACACTTGAAGATCTGTACTATTTTGCATCTATTTGTTTTGTTCCTTCTAGTTTTATCAACCAAATTCTATTGGGATGATCTGGCTTAGTTGGGTCTCATGCTAAGTTTTCTGAAGGCATTGCTTCTGTTCCTTTCTATTGTCCATAGTCTGGCTTTCTTGTCATTTAATTCTTCACCTCCTAGAGCCTTACTTTATTTCCAGGCTATCACCAACAATCTATTACTATAATCTAGTACAATACATCACTCCCCTCCATGCTCTCTGTGGTCCAGTCATACTGAACTACTTGCTGTTCCTTACATACAGTGTTCCAATTTCTATCTTGGCAACATAAAACTAGTTGTCACTCATGTCCAGAATCTTCTCCATCCTCATCTTCACCTCTTAGAATCCCACATCCCCATCAAAATTCAGTTTAGGTACCACCTTCTATAAGATATCCTTCCTCATCTGCCCCCCATCTGCTAGTGTCTTCTCCAAGTTTATGTTGCATTTGCTTCATATATATATATATATATATATATATATATATATATATATATATATATATATATGCATATATATATGTATAAATATATATATGTTGTCTCTCCTTTTAGAATATAAGGTTCTTAAGGGCAGGAATAATTTCCTTTTTGTCCTTGTATAACAGTGACTGGTACATAGTGGATACTAATAGATGATTATTGATTCCAGAATATTACTATATAAATGAGCTTCTACTCTAGATTGGTGCTGCCTTTGAGTTTCATGTATCTTGCCTTAGAGCTCAAGAATTTGCTAACTAAGGCAGTTTCTGGGCTCTTTTGATCCCATATTGTAGCTATTGTTTTGATATCAGGAAATGCCATTAATTTTCATATAAACATTATTAAATAACTAAATAAATATAAATGGATAAATTAGCGAGTCATGCATCAATTTGAGGAGTTTTTCCAAACAACCTGGTGAGATTATCACGTAGAGATGGGAGGGGGGTATCTCATGAGAAGAATAGCAAGTAGACTGAGATGGCTGGATGGCAAAGTGTGAGGGGGAAGTCAGTTAAACTCTGAGTTTCAGTCTTCTTATTTGTGAATTGGGAATAATAAAACCAGTAGCACTTATTTCATAGTGTTCTTGTAAGGCTCAAAGGAGATAATCCATGTAAAGTAATCAGAAAGCCTTAAAGTATCACATAAATGTTAATTATTATTATTATTATTATTATTCATCTGGGAAAATGGAGATAAGAATATCTTACATTCACAGTTTCAGTGATTCCATTTGAAAATTTACTCCATACCTACTACAGTCAAGGCACTAAAGTAGGCACAAGAGATACAAAGACAAACTGAAAAATAGTCTCTGCCTTCATGGAGTATTCTACTGGGCAGTAACCTCTACAAACATAAGTAAGTAACAAGATAAGTTATAGAGAATGAAAATACTAATGACTAGGGGGGAATCATTAAAAGTTTCTTTGCCTTGAGGGTTAGGTCAGAAGCTGAGCATTGAAGGAAGCAAGGTTTTGAGTGAAGATAAAATGGGATAATACATATAAAACACTATGTAGCTATGATAAACTATATAGATATCAACCATTATTATCAGTGTTATTATCATGATGAAGAAATTGAATAAATATCTGTTTGCTAACTGGTACACCAATAGCCAGAAATAATTAATATATATATTAGTTCTGCTTTCTTCCAATTTGGGATAGAAACCAATTGGAAGAATTATAATACAAAGTAGACAGCACTGGCTTTGGAGTAAGAGGAACTGGGTTCAAATCCTTCCTCTGTCACTACTTATATGACCTTGGGCAAGGCATTTAACTTTTAAGCCTCAGTTTCTTTATCTGTAAAAGGGAGACAATGGATAAGATAGCTCTAAGGTCCTTTCAGCTCTCAATTTATATAACTCAAAAATTACTCAGCTTGTTCAAGATCAAAAGAAAGTGGACTATTTGGAGTAGGAAGGTGGTGTTAGAGTTGTGTCAGCCTAACAGCTGTCCAGGATAATCTCTTTTAGAAACTTCTGAGTCCCTACAGGCCATCATAAGGTATAGATCTAACTAAACACCAACTCACCTTCCCACATTCCTAGCAACCACAAGTCTTTCAAAACCACAGATCCACCTTTGCCAGACAGTTAGACAACCAACCAGACAACTAGAATAATAAATTAAGTGAGTGTACCCTGTGCTAGGGTAATTGGGTGGCACAGTGAATAGAATGCTGGGCCTGAAGTCAGGAAGGCTCTTCTTCCTAAATTCAAATCCAGCCTTAGACACATAGCTAGTTGCATAACCCAAAGCAAATCATTTAACCCTATTTGCTTTATTTTCCTCATCTGTAAAATGGAGTGAAAAAGGAAATGGCAAACCACTTCAGTATCTTTGCCAAGAAAACCCAAAATGGTGTCAGGAAACAAATGAATGACAATAACTCTCTACTAGGTACCATAAGAAACACAATTATTAACAGGAATCAGATACTCTGTCACAAGGAGGATGTATCTTTACAATGTAATGCTGTGCCCTCAATGATCTGGAATTCTCTTAACAGTAAGGCTCCAGGTTTTTCCTTTGGATCTCACCTGGATTTACCTGTGGAGGTGGGCAGGGAAAAGTTAGCCAATAAAGGACCAGTTCTAGGAGTATGTTCTAAGTCAATTTCATCCATTTACTTGATTGTACGACTTCAAACTGAATGAGATCTTGGAGTCCATTTAGTCCAATCCTCTCATCTAACCAATGAGGCTAAATTGAGGCATTGAAAGAGGTCACACAGATACTAAGTCATATATGTATATGATATTTTACTGTTAGCCATGAGAATAAGGACCATGCCTTATTTCTCTTTGCCTTTCTCCTTGTCCATGGCCACATGCCTTGCATATTTCTTTGGCATATCAAAATATCCAAGATGGCCTCAGTGTTGTTGAACCTTCCACCCATGAAGAATACAACTCCTTTAGATGTTGGCTGATGGCCTTCATAATTTATGAAAAAGATTAATTTATCACCTGTGTCCAATCTTAAGACTTTAGTGGAGGCTTTGTACGAAGCAAGTATTTAATAAGTATCTAATGAATAAACAAATAATATGCTTCACTGAGGAAGCAACAATGGCCCTAGCCACATGACCTGGCTTCTTTGGGATTTGTTTGGTCTTTAACAGAGAGGCTATACAATCTCATCCCAGTACTGGTGCAGTAGAAAGAAAGCTTCCCTTGGATTCAGTTGGATTGATTTCAAATTCTAGCTCTTCCATTTAACTGTGTGTTGCTATTCAGTTGTTTCAGTTGTTGATTCTTCCTGACCCCATTTGGAGTTTTCTTGGCAAAGATACTGGAGTGGTTTGCCATTTCCTTCTCCAGCTCATTTTACAGATGAGGAAACTGAGGTGATCAAAGTTAAGTGACTTCCCCAGGGTTACAAAGCTAATAAGTGTCTGATACCAGATTTAAAATCAGAAAGATGAGTCTTCCTTCATCCAGGTCCAGACCTCAATTATCCATTACTCCCATCTAATTGCCATGGCCTTGAGTAATTCATTTAACTTCTCTGACCTCAGTTCTGTCGTTTATAAAATGAGGGGGTGTATTAAATGGTTTTTAAGGTCCTTTCCATCTCCAAATCTATGATTGATCCCTCTAATTCTATGATTTGATATGTGAGTATAGTCAAATTACTTTCCTTCCTTGGATTTCATTTGTTCCATATGTAAAAAATGAGGAGGTTAGACTATAAAGCCCCTTCTAGGACTGCCTTATGATTTTAATTTACCATGTCACCAAAGGTCACAAATTAAGAGCAAATCTCAAAAATGAGGGGTACATGTACGTGCACACACAGACACACACAGAGTGAAGTATATCCTTGTCTAAACAGCTACAGACCAGATGCCATTTCTATAGGTAGTGAGAACCCTCATCCTTGAGCTTCCTAATTCATTCATATATTGAACTGTTGCCTCCCAGAGGTATCGATCAGGGCCTGCTGGTGCCATCAAAGACAGTTAGCTCCCTCCTAAAGAGAATCACTCTCCCAGCTGCCTTGGCATGTGGATCCTCTGGGAAATGTCACTCCTTTTCCTCCTGCCTCATTCTAAATCCTCTTTTCATCTTGTACTTCTAAAGAGAATCAAGGTCTCCTGACTTGAATCTTTTTGACCATTATCTGCAAACTGATGACACTCAGAATATAAGTCCCCAGTTAAATGTCACTGGCTCGATGAGGCTCCTATGAAGGGTTACATATCTTTTCTAACTACACCACTGCAGGCTTTTCACATCCATCTATTGGCACAATGCTCTATATAAATACACTTAACTTTTATAGGGAGTCTAGTGTTCTTGGAATAAACCATCATCTCTTTCCTGCAGAATTGGAGGAAGGGCTAGAAACATCAAGATTCACCAAGGTAAGAAGAGGCATAGCATGATGGGGGGGAAAGGGTGGATTTGGAATCAGAGCACCTGACTAGGTTCAGACTCTTTCTTCCTGCCTGTGTGACTGTGATCAAGTCACTTAACCTTTAGGAGTCTCAGTTTCTTTGTCTATAAAATGAAAATATTGGACAAGGTGATCTCAAGGCTTACTTCCAGATCTGAAGCCTGATTCTGTGGATCTCCACATCTCTCAATGAAAAGCCTATTAAGCCTCCTCTGCCAGCTTTCATATTAATTACTCTGTAGCCACAAATATCTCTCCAGGACACACACACACACACACACACACACACACACACACACACACACACACACCACTACCACTACCACTACCATCACCAGTAATGACTCTAGCATAGAACCAGAATATTTTTATCCTATAGGACTGACCTCCAACCCCCTTTTCCTTGACAGTCAATCTATATTTGCAGCCAAATCAGACAGCAGAATCTGTTGGAGGGGGGATAAAATGTTAAAGGGACCTGAAATCATGACACCTGAGAACTGGTTGAAGGAAATGTGACCATGATCATCTCAGACTACCTCTGAATGGAGAAGGACAAAGGTCCCTTTGCCAAACATTTCCAGAATTAAGCTCCCTGTGAAGATTGGATTTGGCTCTCCTCTGATGGTAACAATAAAGGTACTTAGCTCTTCCTTTATTGTGAAGATTAAATTATAATCCCCTGTCTATTTTTAGATTTTAATCCCCAAAGTGTAAACCCAGTATTTAAAGTCGATCTACCCATTTTAACCACAAAAAGTTATGAGCCAACCACAAAAAGGTGTGAAATAATCACAAAAGGTGTGAACACGCATTTCATACATTGAGTGGAAGGTCTGTGATCCATGTGTTAAAGAGTGGGCAGTCCTGGTGTGGAGCATCAGCTGTGATTGGTAGATGTAAATTTTAAGGGAGGTGACACAAGAGAAAAAGGTCTTTAAATAGTGGAAACAGAGACACACAGAGATCATCAGTCAGTCACTCCGAGTTGGACTGGAGGAACTCAGGGTTGGAGTGAAGACAGTTGGCTGTGGAACTGGACCCCTGGAGGCACTTGTGCAGGAGACCTCAGACTGCTGGTGAGTGTAAAGGCTTACTTCTTTCCTTGACCTTTCTGGAGGTGTGAACCTCCGAGAAAGGCCCATTGTCTTGAGATTCCTTTCCCTTGACTGGTGCCTTAGAATTCCTAACTGTTCAGAGGAAGCCAGAGCTCTATCTCTATCTCTCTCTCCCCTTTTTTCTCTTCCTTAATATCTTCCCTCTATTGTAAAATAAACTACCATTAATTCCACTTACTTGAGTAATTTATTTTGGGATTTAGAAATCAAATCCCTGAAGACCACCAATTAATTATTCAGGTCCAACCATAATATAAATCTAATATCCCCCAGCATCCAAGTTTACAGTAAGTAGGGTGATCAACATCCTTTTCATTGATGTGGAGATTAACCACAGAATCATAGAAATTTTAGAGGCAAAAGGTTCCTGAGAATATAAAACCCAGAGTCTATGAAATGAAAAGGACCTTAGAACCTAGAACTTTTGCACTGAAAGAGCCTTTAAAACACAGAATGTTATAGTTGGAAAACACTGTTGAGATCATCTAGTCTAACCTCTTCATTTTATAGATGAGACATCTTTTTTCTTTTGGTTAAATTACTTGCAAGAAATGAAGCTGAAAAGCTAAAAAGAAAAGAAGATTTTTCTTTTTCTTTTAAAGTTCTCCTTCCTACTTTTCCAATTTCCTTACACTTAACTCTCCTCCACATATTTTATAAATCAACATCGCTGGTCATCTTGTACCTATACAACACTCCATCTCCAGATGCTTATACCTTTTCACTAGCTATCTCCCATTCTTGGAATGTTCTCCTTCCTTAATTATGATTTCTGGCTACTCTGGTTTGTGTTTTTTCAACATTCAGCTCAAATCCCACTTTCTAAGAACCCTTTTCCATTCCTCCTTTCTTCCCCTCCCCCCACTACTGGTGCATTCCCTCTGAGATTAACTCCCATCTATCATGTATATCAATTTTTTGCATATTGTCCAGGTAGTGCAGTGGACAAAGTGCCAGGTCCTGGAGTCAGGAAGTTCAAGCCTGACCACATACACTGACTATGTGACCCTGAGCAAGTCACTTAACCCTGTCAGCCTCTGGGCTAAATGATCTGGAGAAGGAAAGGCAAACCACTCCAGTATCTTTGCCAAGAAAAAGCCAAATAAAGTCACAGAGTCAGACACAACTTAAAGCACCACAACAACTCCCTCATTAGAATGTAAAGTCCTGGAGGGCAAAGGCTGGGTTTCTTGGTTTCTTCTATTTTTTTTTTGGTTGCCTTTCTACACATCCCCAGGGCTTGGCACACTGACTGACACATAGTAGGTCCTCTAGTAAATACTAGTTAATGGGCTATTGGAGAACTGGATCTGAGGCTCTCATTTCCTGAGTCTGTGCTATTTAGCACACTATCCTTATAGTGCTTTCTCCAAGTCTCCCTCTAGCCTTGCTCTGACTGATTCTTTCCCGAGGCGAAGAGAATACATATGAAAAAAACATCACAGGTAACCTGTGCCTGCTTGCAAATGTGGATGCTATTTTTGTCTTGATTATCACCAACTGGAATGTGAGGCAGCATTTTGGGGGGATATATAGCAATTAAATCTAATTTGTATAATAATGGAGAAACCCCATCCTCTTAAGGGGCAAGGTCAGAAGTGACCTAATCTATAAGGTTTTTGCCCATTTGTCCATACTGAGTCTTAGCTGCATAGAGTTTATTTATTACCCAAGTAGTGTAGTTAGGTCCATGTTCACGACAGGACCAAGAGCTAGAGTGGACCCCAAAAACATCAAAGAATTCCAATACTGTAAGTGAAACCAAGATCGTTTAGTCAAACCCCACTGCTCATTCCAAAGCAGAGGTCCCCACTGAGTCCAGCCTCTGTTCAAATGCCTCCAGAGATGAAAACTTTTTTAGCTCCTTAGGTGATCCATTCTATTTTTGGAACCTTCTAATTGATAGGACCTTCTTTGTCTTGAACTAAAACTCTGCCTCCCTATAACTTTCACCCTTTGGTTCTCCTGAGACCAAGAAGAATCGTCTAATCTTTCCTCCATGCGTCAGTCCTTTTATATTGGATTCAAAAACATGTAATGTGTTGGATCTTTAGCCTCCCATCTTATGTTTAAACAGCCCCAGTATCTGCAAATGAATTTCACATGATCTGAGTTGAGTCTCCCATTCTTATTTAAGTTCCCCACATACCCTGAGATGTGTTCCAAATCTGAATGCACCCCTAAGCATTTGTCTCTGTCTCTGTCTCTTTCTCTGTTTTGGATTTGGTAGCTAAACAATTGGAGGAGAGTCCCTTTATCAAACTTAAATAAACAAGTAAATATATATATATATATATGGCTATATGTATGTGTGTGTATATAGATACCGATATCCAGGAGTTTCTTCACAAAGCTTAGTTTTCCAAGAAACAATATGTTGAAAAGTTTATAGATTCAAAGTTATATGCTATCAGAGCCAGAAGAAACTTTAGAAAATCCATTATCAGCCCTGGAAGAGATCTTAGAAGATAAAATTTTAGATCTTGAATGACTTTAGCATTTCAGATAGCAAAGTTGGAAGGGTCTTGGAATTTCAGGATTAGAATACGGAATCTAGAATATCAGAACCAAAAGAAAAAAGCAAATAAAAGATTTTTCTTCCAGAGAGCTGGAAGAGATCTTAAAATAGGGGTTGGCCAACCATGGTTATTTCTCCCAAGCCATAGTTTGCCATACTCTGCCTTAGAACATAGAATGGAAGAGTTGGGGGAAAATCTTAAAACATAGAGTGCTAGGAGTGACAGGAGAGATGATCTGGTTCAACAGATAGGGAAAAAGAAACCTTGGGAAGTGACATGACCTACCCAATGTTCTATGTCAGATGAATGACAAAGCTAACTCCCTACCTCATCTCTTCGAGGAAAATTATTTCCTCTAAAAATGGTTATGCCCCCTGATCATGGGAAGAGAACAAAAAATATTGCCCATTTCTATATCTGAAAATGTGGTGGGGATAATTTTTTAGCTGTGATTCTTTCTCAGGCATTTATTTTGTTGTCTAAATCCTCTAAGTGATTTCTGTCCTTCTGTTGTGGGAGAGGGGAGATGAAGGAGGATAGCTGTGTCATACAGAGAACTCAGATTGCCACATGCCTAACAACTTAGAGGCTTGCCCAACTGGGATACATTGATCAACATCAGAACTTGAACCCAGATCTTCCTCTTCCTGATTGCATGGGCAGTTCTCTATCCATTATACAGTGACTACCTCTCTATCTCTCTCCATACTAGAAAAAAAATACTTATTATACAATGTACAATGCAAAGAGCATTTAAATTATTTACTATTAAAAACATTGAGCTCCTAATTTTCTCTCTCTGAATTATTTATCACCAGCATCAATGGTTATTTATATGCAGTATTGATACACTGTGTTAGCAGTAACTCTGTTAAAATATATTCATATTCTGAATTTACTCCATCAGCTTACATGATTCTAGCACTTAGTGCAAAATGGGTGAGCCCTCATCTTGTCCTACCCCCTATTTTAACAGAAGAAACTGAGGCTCACGAAAAGGGATTTTTTCCAAGACTGTAGAGATACTGAATAATGTATATGATATTATATATGCTGTTAAGCTCATGAAGCAAATACTTTTTCTTATTTATTTTTATATCTTCCCCTCCTATCCCACCTACTATACACAAATACATACCCATCCATCCAGGCTGAACACAGGCCCCGGCAGATTACTATTATTATTTTAAACTCTTACATTCCATCTTAGAATTAATACTATGTATTGGTTCCAAGGCAGAAGAGTGGTAAGAGCTAGGCAAAGTGAAGTGACTCACCCAGGGTCACACAGCTAAGAAGTATCTGAGGCTAGATTTGAAACCAGGACTTCCTGTCTCTAGGTCTGACTTTCAGTCCACTGAGCTACCCAACTGCCCCCCAGATTATTTTTAAACCCTTACCTTCTGTCTTAGAATCTATATTAAATTTGGGTTCTAAAGCAGAAGAGCAGTAAGACCTAGGGAACTGCGAGTTGTTAAGTTACTTGACCAGGGTCACACTGCTAAGAAGCGTCTGAAGCTAAATTTGAAGCCAGGGTCTCCCAAAACCAGGCCTGGCTATCAGGCCACTTCACTGCCCCTTGCCTATAGATTCTTTGACATGTCAAAAACTCAAGATTTCATGAGCATGGCTGTTCCCTCTAGTGATCCAATCACAACCCCTTTAGGGATTAGTTGATGATCTGTAGTTGGTGTGGTTGAAAAGATTAATGACCCAATGACCAACCTCCAGAATAAGACTTTAATGGAGATCTTGTACATAGTTGGTGGCTTAATCAATATTTGAGGAAGGAAGGAAGGAAGGAAGGAAGGAAGGAAGGAAGGAAGGAAGGAAGGAAGGAAGGAAGGAAGGAAGGAAGGAAGGAAGGAAGGAAGGAAGGAAGGAAGGAAGGAAGGAAGGAAGCAAGGAAGCAAGGAAGGAAAGGAAGGAAGCAAGGAAGGAAGCAAGGAAGCAAGGAAGGAAGCAAGGAAGGAAGCAAGGAAGGAAGCAAGGAAGGAAGCGAGGAAGCGAGGAAGCGAGGAAGCAAGGAAGGAAGGAAGCAAGGAAGCAAGGAAGGAAGCAAGCAAGGAAGCAAGGAAGCAAGGAAGCAAGCGAGGAAGCGAGGAAGTGAGGAAGCAAGGAAGGAAGGAAGGGAGGAAGGAAGGAAAGGAAGGAAGCAAGGAAGCAAGCAAGGAAGCAAGGAAGCAAGGAAGGAAGCAAGGAAGGAAGCAAGGAAGGAAGCAAGGAAGGAAGCAAGGAAGTGCCAAAATATAAACAAATGCATGTCCCAGGAGTTCAAAAAGAGGGAGGTGAGTATGAGTCAGTACAATCTGTAAATGTCACCCAGAAAAGGTAAGAACTTGGCCTTGCAGAATGGATGAGATTTGGGTGTGTGCAAAGAATGAGATATGGACAAGGCCAATTTCACTGAAACAGATCTAAAATGTTGAGGAGGAAGAGTGAAGACACCATGTAGGATAGCAAGGTGGGGAGGGGCTGATTTGGTAGGATTTTCATAACAAACCTGAGGCTTCTGGACCATCTTCTCTATGAAGTAGGGAGGGGGATAGAGGTTTTTGAACATGGAATGATGAAAACAGCATTTAGGAGAAGATTAATATGGCAGTACATGTAGGAGGGGAGGAGAGACTAAAAAACAAGAGGCCAGTTAGGTGCCTGTTATGGTTCTGTTTACCACTTTTATAAATGACTTGGATAAAGGCCTAGACAGCAAGCCAATCCAATTCCACGTGACTAAAGTTGAAAGGACTGGAAAATATGTTAGATGACATAATCAAGATCCAGAAAAGTCTAGCCAGGATAAAACAGTGGTACAAAAGATGGAAGAGGCATGGCTAGACAATAGTTCCTGGTTGTGGGGAAGGTAGTGGTAGGAAAGAGATGAGGAGACTTTAACAGATCCTAAGATCAATAGTAGATAGTTAGGAGGCACAGTGGATAGGATGCTGGGCCTGGAGTCAGGAAGACATGAGTTCAAATTTGGCCTTAAGCACTTCCTGTGTGACCCTGGGCTAGTCACTTAACCCTATTGGTCTCAATTTCCTCATCTGTAAAATAAACTAGAGAAGGAATTGGCAAACCATTCTAGTGCTTTTGCCCCAAAAAAATCCCAAATACTGTCAGGACGAATTGGACTTGATTGAAATGACTGAAGAACTAAAACAATAATAAAAAAAGGTCAATAGTTATGTGGAAATAATTCAGTATACTACTCCCAGAAGCACTGGGAGTGGCAGCATTTCCCAGAACTCCAGTCTTTATGGCTAATATGGAGTAATCCCTGGGGGGGGGGGGGGGGGGGAGGGTCTACCTATCTTGCTAACAGAAAAACCAACTGCTGACCAATTATTTCCAACTAACCAGGTACATCCAAAAGCATCAGTTAAAAGAACTGCAATCAAATAACTATTTTTTAAGGATGTACTACTGTGCTAAGTGCTAAGGATCCAAAGACAAAAATGAAACAATCCTTGCCTCAAGAAGCTTACAATTTAGGTGATAAAAAAAAATGTACATTCCTGGGTGCACAGAAAATAGGTGCAGAGTTGGAATATATGCTGAATAGGAAAAGACTAATTTTAGGAAAAGGCACTTGGGACCAGGGATTAGGAAAAGCAACATGTAGAAGGCTGCATATGAGTTGAGCACTGAAAGAAATGAGATTTAACGAAGTAGAAAGAGGAAGGAAATGCATTACAGACGTGGGAGCCAGCTAGTGGAAAGGCATGGAGATGGTTGATAGAAGGCCATGTATAAGGAATGGGAAGAAGGCCAATTTGGCTGGATTGCCATATATGTAAAAGGGAGTAATATTCTAAAAAACCAAAAATGTAAATGGAAGCGAGAGTTATAAAGTTATAAAGACCTTTAAATATCAAAGAAAGAAGGAAATATTTAGTCACTGAAGCAATGTTATTGTTCAGTCATGTCTGACTCTTGATGGCCCCATCAGGGGTTTTCTTGGCCAGGACACTAAAGTGGTTCACCATTTTCTTCTCCAGATCATTTAACAGATGAGAAAACAGAGGCAATCAGAGTTAAGAGAGTAGCTCAGGGTCATATAGGTAAATATCTGAGACTGGACTTGAACTCAGATCTTCTGGACTCCAGGCCCAGCTCTCTATCCCTTGTACCACCTAGCTCCCCAGAAAAGTAAGAGGAAGCCACTGATATCTAATGTATAAAGGAGTGACATTGTCAGATCTGAATTTTGGGGAAATTACTTTAGCAACTGTATGGAGAATAGATTTGAGTGGGGAAAGACTTGAGGCAGGGGCTTCAATGAAAAGGTTATTGCAGGGAGTGGCTTTGATTGTCAGGCTCAGAGAAAGGAGTACTGAGTTCAAATTTGATCTCAGACATTTTCTAGCTGTGAGACCCTGGGCAAGTCACTTAACCCCCAGTGCCAAGCCCTTACCACCTTGGAACCAATAGTTAGTATTGATTCCAAAACCAAAGGAAAAGGTTTAAAAAAATACTGTTGCTAGGGTAAGTAGGTGACTTGGTGACTACAGCACCACACCTAGAGATAGGAGCCCTGGGTTCAAATTTGACCTCAGATACTTCCTTGTTGTGCACCCTGGGGCAATTCACTTATTCCTGGTTTCCTAGCCTTTATCACTCTTCTGCCATGGAGCCAGTTCTTGAGAGGAGAAAAAGAAATGAGGATCTCTGGATCCTGGGAAAATGGAAGCAACAAGATATGGCAAATGTCTGTACATTTGTTAGGGACAGTGAAAATAAAGTAGGGAGTGAAAGCAAGAGGGAGGAGTCTCCAGAAGGACACTAAAGTTGCATATCTAAGGGAATGGATGGATGAGGATGGGAAAAGGGAAGTTTGAAGAGGTAGTTTTGGAAGGAAAGAGGAGTTCTAATTTGGACATATTGAGCCAGAGAAATCTATGGAACATTCAATAGGATATAGGCAGTTGGTGATGCAAGACTAGAGGCCAGGGGAATCCTAGAGTAGATACTTGATCTGAGAGTCATCCAGAAAGAGACAATGACTAACTGTCACCAAAGGAAAGAGGACAGAGCTTTGGGGTCTACACTCACTGTTAGGAGGCGAGTCACAGATACAGCAAAGGAGACCAAGAAGGGACCATCAGATATACAGGAACAGAATCAGGAGAGAACAGCATCATAAACCCCTGGAGAAAGGGGGGGGGGACAGAGTGCCCCCCCAGAGTAGCCCCCCGAGGAGCAAGGACTGAAAAAAGATCAATAGATTTGACAGTGAAGAGAACACTGGTGACTTTGGAGAGAATAGTTTCAACTGAGTGATAGGATTGAAGTCAGATTACAAACGATCAGGAAATGAGTGAGAGGAGAAGAAATGGAGACAATGATTACAGATAGTTTTTTAGTTTGTTTGTGTTTTTTTAGGATTTTGGCTGAAAAATGAAGAAGAGATATTGGACTCTAAAGAGATGGTTAGCCTGGAGAAGAAGAGACTGAGGACACAACTGTCTTCAAGTATCTAAGCTGGCATGTGGGAGAAGGATTCGGTTCATTCTGTTTGGCATTTGAGGGCAGAGCTAGGAAGATGGGTGGAAATTACAGTGCCGGGTTTACTCTCTACATAAGCACATGGGAAGTTCAAAGCCTACAAAGAGGATTTACTAGGACAAAAATGAAAGGCCAGGAATGTGGTTTTATTTCACTGCGTTTCCTCCTTCCCTCTCATCCTCACAGGAGAAGGAAAAGGTTTGAGGAACAGAAACTAGAACACATTAGAGACTGAGAGACCTTGGCAATTTGTTGAAAATGCAGCCCTGGCGGCAGATGTTGCCTAGATCTAGATCTGGAGAACAGGAATCTGCAGGGATCTATAAGGAATGCCTACCTTAAACTACAATGAGATGTCCAATGGAGAGGTGAGCCCCAGTAATGGGGAATTTGGGATTCAGGAAATAGAATAGAGCCTAGAAGTTCTTTGTTCTATGTTCTAAAGAGTTGTGATTTCTATATCCTGGAGATGAAAAGCTGGAGTTCTAGCCAAGTCTCTGAAGTCTGGGAAGGATTTTCTCCCTGGAAAAGACTTTTCCTAGGGCAATGACTAAATAGGTTACAGATCTTTCAAAAAGATCTATGACAGGGAGAGGAAAAAAACCCTACAAATTTAAAATTGAAAGATCACAGCAGAGTCCCTTTCCCCTTGAAGAAAACTCTGTCTGGCGAATGACTCCAGCTAAATCCAGAAGCTGAAAGCAGAGTCGCCCCACAAGCCCATGCCCAGTGGAGATGCTCCTGAAAGCACTATCTGAAGGACAACAGGAATGTGGTGGTGCCTTCCAAAGTGACAGACCTCAGTTTTCCCATCTGTAAAATGAGGACATTGAACTCAATCGCTAAGTTCTCTACAGCTCTAACGTTCTATAATTCAATTTAATTCACCAGATATTTTTGAAACACCTACTACAGGCAAGGCCCTGTGCTTGGCCTTGGAGATAGATGCAAGGGTGGACACAAAATAAGCCCTGCTCACATAGAGCTTACAACTGAATGTAGGAAAGGACAAGGATGAAAATAAATGATTACAAGGATGACAGATAAATGGAAAGGAGAGGACAGGGCAGACTTTTAGGAGAAATTTTGAGATGGAAAGATCAGTTTCAACTGGGGTATTGCAGGAAAGATTTTAGAAAGATGGTGTCTAAGGTAGGACTTAAAGCAAGGAGATAAAAACTGAGTTGGGGCCCAAGGAGTCAATTCTATGCCTCCCTGGAAAGTCTGAGCAAAAGCACAAAGAATGGATGGGGTCAGAGGAAAAAATGAAGGATGGAAAGCCATTTATTATGGCTAAAAACATACTATATGTTTTTATATGCAAATATATATGCATATATTGCATATATGCTATATATGCAAATGAGAGCACTATGAGGAAAAAAAGCTCAAAAGATAGGTAGAAACTGAATTTTGGATGACTTTGAAGGCCAGAATGGGAGTTTGTTGTATTTTATTCTTTAGGCAAAAAAGGAAATATGAAAGGCTTTTCAGAATAGCATTATCATAGGATAGTTAGGATAAACTAATGTTAGGAAGGTTACTTAAGTTGCAAGATAACCCATGATTGGAGAAAATGAAGACCTAAACCATGGTAATTGTGGTGGGAGTATTTATAGAAAAGAAGTAGATAGGAAGGATAAGGAATTATTGTACTTTCACAAATATTTCATTTGATTCTTCATCATTTGATTGTAATCTTGTGAGATGGGTGTTATTTTATACACATTTTACAGTTGGGGAAACGGAGGCAGGCAGCAATTAGGTGACTTGCCCAAGGTCACATAGATAGAAAGTATCTGAGGCTGGGTTTGAACTCCAGTCTTCCTAATTCCAGGTTTATCACTCTATCCACTGTGCTACACAGATGCAAAAAATGTCATAATAATAAGACATGGTTACTAATTGATTATAGGGAGCAAGGAAGAGGGAAGAATCAAAGATGACTATGAGATTATCATCTTTTGACTCTATGGTCTTCTGACTTATAAAGGTTTTAATTGAAGATTTTTAGAACACCACAGCATAATTAGCATTTTTTTTTCAAAAATATCACCACTTTCTAAAGAAAACTAGGCCAAAGAAAGTCTAGGAAACCTAAATAGGAGTAATGGATTAGTTTGTTTGTTTCTTTAATCCCATGAAACCAAATTCAAAAACAGCAATGGGGGAAAGAAAGGGATGAACTTCCTCCTCTGGGTTGGTGGGGATAGGTAGAAACTCAGCAAGTCAATTAATCACTATTAATCACCATTGATACCAACAGGATGGTTGGTGTTTGTAGTAAAACAAAGTCTCTCAGCAAGAACAATGCCATCTGGCTATAAACATGATAATACTGGAGAAAAGGAAACAATCTTACTCAATTATCTTATTTATAAAGATTTACTCCATTACAATTAATTCCCTACCTCTTTCATAATATTCTGTTAATTAGTAGTAAAAATAGGTACGCCTTCCAGACAGTCTCTGCTATTATAAACCAAGTAGTGCTTCAGTGTTCATAATATGCTAATATAGCAGTAATTAAAAGCTTCAGAATTCAATTTAATAACTATGTTCAGTGTGGTAAGAATTAACTAATCTCTTACCTACTATTCCTAAGCAGAACTGATTATGGCACTTTTAAGCTCCCTGTGGCAGAATTTAGAATATTAGCATCATGGAACCACAGAACATTAGAGTTGGAAAAGGACTCTGGAAATCATCCAGTCCTCTCATTCTGCGTGGGAAGAAACTAAGCCTGAGATGAGAGAAATGATGTGTCCAAGGTCCCACAGCCAGGAGCAGAGGCCCAGCCTCCTGATTCCAAGTTAGGATTCTTTCCACGATTCTTGGAAACTGGAGAGGGAGGTCATTTCAGCCTTTTTCTCCCTCCCTTTCCTCCTCACTCTTTGCCCCATATATTGCTAAAGTTGAAATAAATACAGTCCTCTCTTAGGGTCCAGACTGGATACTATTTCTTTACCATAATTAATAATAATAACATTTATATTTATTTCTATTAACTTGATGCATAATTTATATGTAAAATAATTAATATAATATATGGTAAATATAATAAATTTATTTTATGTTCATATTAAGTTATATATGTATATATAAAAATATATAATGTTTTCTATGTGCAAGGCATGGTAATAAACATTTTGAAATTTTCAGTTCACTTGATTCCCATAACAACCCTGGGAAGTAGGTACTATTATAATTTTCATTTTACAGTTGAGGAAACTGAGGCAAGTAGAGGTTAAATGACTTGCCTAGGGCCACACACCTAGTTTTCATTTGAAGCTAAATATGATCTTGTATCTTCCTGATTCCAGGCCTGGCATTCTGTTTATTAAGTCACCATCGTAGCCTAGATTCCCTTCAAATATTATAAAAGCTTATCCTTCAGAGAATATTTTAGGTATCCTGAAGAACTGACCCTTTGACAAGCCTATGATTCTGGCTCTTAGAGGAAGAGGTAAAATGCAAGGCTGAGAGGAAAGGAAGGAGATATACATACATAATTGATTAGATGGGAAAGAAAACTTTTGTGTGGACAGCTGGAAGGGAGCAGTTGGATATGTAACTAGAGTAGAGCAATCAGGGCTGATTCCTAGGGCACCAAAATATAGAGGGCACTTATTTTTGCTAAGTTGGTGAGCTCCTTATATAGAAAGAAACTGAGCTTATCACCAACTTAGCAAAAATAATTTATTAAAAAAGAAAGCTACCAGATATCAGACGTCCTCTCACTCCCAAGTAATAGCCACAGTCCAGATGATCTCCTCCTTGACTTGGCCCTGTTCTTCTCCCTATTTCTATGGCAGCTTCTGATATCCCAGGTTCTCTTCCATCATAGGTCCTTAGTTGTTAAGGTGCTCATAGTTTATAGTACCTAGGTTTCTCCTCAAAAAACATTTTTTCCCTGAAGACAAAGTAGTAGATTTAATGGCATCTTTCATGCTGCTTGCCCAAGGTATCTCTTCTGGTTCTTGTTACAATTGCCCAAATTGCTCATTATGTCTCTGCCATAGAGAAGTACTGTTACCTCCTAAGTTTTCTTTTAGCTATAATATTCTATACTCTGTTATAATCCTAACAAATAACAGATATAACCATTCATATGCTCAGTCTTGTATTAAATACTCTCCACATGGGCTGCCATAATGGTATTGGAAGATTAAATGAATTCTTCTTGACCCCAGAGTATAGAATTAGGAGCAGTACTTGGGTAGAAGTTCCAATAAGGAGACCTTCTCTAACACAGCTTTCCAGGGGTGGAATGGTTTGCCCAAGTAGGTAGTGAGCCCCTTAATCCTGGAGTTAATTGAATAGAGACTAGATGGTCCAACCATCTTTCACAGATGTCGTCATACAGATGGATTGTTTTTCCAAAAGGAAGTAGTTCTAAATGATCTCACTCAGATGTATCTCTCAACTCTGAGAAAGTGGTGCTCTGGCTCTTGATTTGGAGTATGTGGATTCAAATCCCACTTCTGAATTTACTGCTGAAAAAATTTTAGAAAAGTCATTTAGCTTCCCTGGACTCAGTCTCCTCCTCAATAATGTGAAGGGTTTAGACTAGATGGTCTCTGAGGTTCCTTCTTGCTCTGAATCTATGATTCTATGATAATAGCTAACAATTATATAATTCTTTAAGCATCACAAGGAGATTTATTCCTATCATCTCAGTTAATCCTTTCAACAGCTCTTCAAGGAAGGCACTATTTATTTTCCCTACTTTCCAAAGGAAGAAACAGAGATTGGGAGATAGAAGTTAAGTGTGTTGCCAAGGTTAAAAAGCTAGTAAACCATTGAGCAGGATTTGCCCTTCAACACTATCCACTACACCAATCTGCCTGTTGAAATGTGATAAGAATAGCACATATATACTGCCCTCGGGCTTTCCTCATCTATTTAGGGTGACAAGACTAACCCACTGGAAACAACAACAGATCCATCCAAAGCAGTGTATGAGGTGTGATTATGAAGTAATGCTTGGTTTAGAGAAGTGACCTCATGGCTTGATCATCAAAACTCATAACTAAGTGGGAGGATGATACTGCTGAAATAGGGAAATGGGAGGAAAGACAGTGGGAAATGATTCAATTCTGGGCATAGATTCATAGGTTTAAAGCTGGAAAGGACCTTAGACGCCATAAATATAACCCCTTCATTTTATACAGAAGTGTAATATTGAAAATTAATATTATGCGAAATGTAATATGTTCAATGTAATAGTTAAAAATTGGTTTGGAAATATAATCTTAGTTTAAAAAAAGATTGTTGTGGTCACCATTTATAAAATAATTAAGCCTTAAGCCATGAGGATGATAATAGCTTTTACCAATTTAATTTTTTTTAATTGACCACCTTTATTTTTTTGGCTGCCAGGATTTTATTTATTTTATTTTTTAATAATTTAATTTTAATATAAATATAGTCTAAGAAAGAAATAAGGAGGGAAGGAAATAGAAAAATATTTCCCATCCTACCACTCTACTCTTACCAGCCCATGAGAGTCTCTTCTGCCTGAGCCACCAACCCTGTATCACAGAAAGACACCCCCAGCCAAAGACCTCCAGAGAAGAACCCTATCTCCTCTTATAGTCCTCTTTCTCCATGACCCTTCCTTTCCCTGTGCATTGGTCTATCACATACCAGGAACCAATCAAAGTCTCTCTGACTCAGACCCATAACCCTTAGTTCTGGGTCATGATCCTAGGGCTCTTAACCAGTGACCTCCGTTTGGAGCATTCCAGTCACACTAATGGGCTGGCTTGGACATTCACGACCCTGGGAGGAAGGGGTTCCCTTTATACAGAAGGAAAATGAGGTAGAAAGAGGTTAATCAACTTGCCTTCTAAGAGTCTCAGCAGGGACATGAACCCAAGAAAACTTGACTCCAAGCCTAGTTCCATATTCACTATACACACCGGACTGCCTCATGTTGACTTTGAAGTGACATTGGGGCATCCAGCAGAACTATTTAGCAGATGACTGAAGATGCATTCAGTATTGTTGCTCGGGGGAAAGACCATAAAACTATATATAGGTTTTGGAATCATCTCTATAAAGGTCATCATTGAAGCTATGGCCATGGGTGAAAATAGCAAAGCACAGAGAAGAAAAGGGCTTTCAGAGAGGTCCATGCTTCGCGGAGGGAAGAGGAAAATGAACCAATAGAAGTGATGAAGGAGAAATGGTGAGGTAAGAAGGTGGAGCACTGGGAGAGTATGGAGATGAAAGCCAAAGGAGAGGAAAGGATTCAGAAGGAGGAGGGGTCCACCATCTCACATGCAGAGAAAGGGCAAGAAAGGATATTAAAATCATAACTATCCTGGGCATCCAGAGGAAGGACAAATATCTGTGGACTGGAATAGTCAGGTTAATCTTCATTTCACATGGAACACTCCTCCCTCTATGGAAGGAACCTATCTTGGAGAGGCAGATATGAGTTCAAACTCGAACTTTACTTTGGTTCTATATGCTCCAGCTACAATGTGATGCCATTCTACCCTCTCTGCATACCAATTCTCTTGAGCCTTGCCTGCTGGATATTTCAGAGTTTATGGATCACCTGGGACTCACCTTTGAAATTCCAACTAATTGAATTGGGGCTAGGACAGCAGTTTGATTTTTTTTTCTGTGATAACTGCTTTAGCAAAAGGCCCCAATGAATTACTATGCAATCAACATCACTCTGGACTGCTGCTGACTAAATAAAACATTTATCAGTTTGAGTAATGTGAAAAAAATGTGAAAGAGAGAAAATATATATCTCTGCAGATCCAATCTGTCTACTAAACTTTTCAAGCCTATTGGAGCTATAATGCTGGTAACATCTTGAAAAAGAAGGACAAAAATAATAAAGCTCCCAGGGCATAAATGAACAAAGACTAGAGAAAGGGTATAGGAAAGAGGAGACAAAGGGGAAGAAGAGAAAGAAGAATAAAAAAGAAGGAAAAGAAAAGGGAGGGGAAGTTAAGGGAAAGGGAGAGAAATGGCAGAGCAGAGAAGGAGAGGAGAATAAGGGAGAGGGGACAGGAAGAGAAAGAAGGAGAAAGGAAAGAAGGAGGTGGCAGGGAAGCTACAGGAGGGAAAGGGAAAGGAGTGGATAAAAGAGAGGAGAGAAGACGAGAAAGAGAAGAAATGATAGGAAGGGACGGGTCAATGGGAAAAGGAAAGATGCTATCAGGTATATATTATTTCCCAGTCCAGTCCTGTCCCTTTCCAACTCTGTACCTTTGTTTTTGTCATCCTCTATACCTGGGAGGGAGAGGAAGTATCATGTCAAAGCTTTGAAATACTTTCCTCCTTCCTTCAAGGCCCAGCTCAGCTGCCACCACCTTTCTAAAATATTTCCTGCTTCCCTAAACAAAAATTACCATCTCCCTCTTGGATTTCACTTAGCACAGTATTCCTTGCATCTGTACTGAATCTTACCTGGTTGAAGTTACATTCATGAAGTTACCTGGGTGAAAATCATATCTTCCTATTAGATTATAGACTCCTTGGGAGCAGCATATGCCTCAAAAGATAGCCTGGTGCAATGGGAAGGGCATTCAATGTGAAGTCTGAAAACCTGAGTCTGACTCAGCAACCAGGGAAAGTCACTCAATTTCTCTTAATTTTGTCATCTGCAAAATAACCTTATACAACCTCTCTCATGGAGTGTTGAGAGGAAAGCAATTTGTAAACCTCAAGCCAAAGCTGAATAGAAATGTGAGCTATTATTGTCTACCATCCCCAACTCTCTAATAAAAATGTGCCAAAATTGAATGGAATTCTGAAATAAAACGGAGACTCCATAGAATATGAACTCCTTAACTCCTTAAGGTCAGGGATTGCTGCATTTCCATCTTTGTGTCCCCAGTGTCTGACACATGTTAGGAGGGTTAGTGACAGGACTTACGATAACATTTGTCTAAGGAATACTCTATGAGGAAACTCCTAGCAATTCAGAGTGGCAAGTGAGACATATATGCACGTGTGTGTGTCTATGTATATATGGAAGATGGATGGAGAAGAGAGAGAGGGGGGAGAAAGAGAGAGAATAAAAGGCTCTTTCTTGGGCACCAAGTCCATGTTAGAGTCAGTATATCTTCTTTATCTACCACATCATCTTTGCCTTTCACCAAACACAAAGTAATGCTTTGTGTTTGGTGCTTAATAAATGCTCTTGGATTATTATATAGATGTGATAAACGAGCAAGAGGAAGAGAGGAGTCCTAACCAAAGACTTCAGAAAGGGGCAAAAGCAAGATCTCTCCAAATCAAAAGCAAATAAAAAGATCTGAGAGGACAATAGAGTAAGAAGAAACAAAAACACACCTAATGTACTTTCTTTGAAACTAAGTGATCAAAAATGAAAGATAGAAAAATGTTCAACTTGGAATCTGTTTTCTCATCTGCTGGACTTTCCATCAAGTGGGGAACATCTGAACAAGTTGTGGTACATTGTGATGGAATACCACTGGGCTATAAGAAGTGATAAGCTGGATCATTTCAGGAAAACCTGGGAAGACTTAAATGAACTCATCCAAAGTGAAATAAACAGAACCAGGAGAACAATGTGCACAGCATAAGCAATACTGAAGAGTGATCAACCATGAAAGACTCAGTTACTCTAATCAAGACAGGGATCCAAGACAATTCCAAAGGACCCTTGATTAAAAAAACAAACAAACAAAAAACAACTATCCACTTCCAGAGAGAGAACTGATGATTTAAGAATGCAGATTTTAGCATACTTTAAAAAAACTTTTATTTTTCTTGGGTTTTTTTGAGGGGTGTTTTATTTTTGTAACATAGCTAATATAGAAATATGCTTTATATGACTTCACTTGTATCATGGATATCAAATTGCTTTCCTTCTCAATGAGGAGGGAGATGTGGGAGGGCGAGAGAATTTAGGTCTCAGAATTTTTTAATGACTTTTTTAAATTAATAAAAATTAGGAAATGTTTAATGAAATAGATTTTGTGTATATATATATATATACATATATATATATATACATATATATATATATTAAGACCAGGGTTTTGAATTTTTGCTGTTCCATTCATTAACCTTGGGCAAGTTGCTTTGCTTTTCTGAGCTTCATTCTTCTCATGTATAAAATAGGACCAATAATCCTTGTACTTTCTACAAGCTATAAAGTGTTTCATAAAAGTCAGCTATTATTTTTGTTGCGCTTGTCAATGGGGGGGGGGGGCAGAAACACAAACAGCATAGCCTATCCAGGTGGGGCATGTCTATCTGCTTGGCTCTTTCTCATCCCCTCACACACACTCTGTCACCAACATACATACACACTAAGGAAGAAGTGAAAGGACCCTCCTGGTATTTTCACAGTTCTCCTTCCCCATAAGCTCATCCTGTCTGAGGTGGGGGAAGGGAAAGGGTGACCATCTCCTGGACTGTGGAAATGATCCTGAGAACAACAGGGAAAGATTTTGTACTTGTTAGTATCTAAACGCATCTGGACCATGCTGATAAGAAAGTAAATCCCGTGGAGAGAGGTTTTCTCTTGTTTCCTGTTACTCTAGCTCTTCAAACCAAAATTCCCCATGGGGATAGATTTCCAGCTTGGTAGTATCTCAACAGATGCCCCCTTTAGTTCCTTTCCTTTTTCCTAACCCCAACCCAGGGTTCCCAAAGGCAGACAGGAGTCCCCTTGAGGTCATTTCATAACAGAGAACATAAAGACATTTCACAGATTATTTTCCCCTTTTTGAACTCTACAAAGTGAAATAAAAGAACCGGGGAAACTTTTGATCCTTCTTTGCTTGCCTTGATTCCACTGCTTTTGAGGGGGCAGGAAGCCTCTCTCAAAAATAAGAAAGCTAAATGGAATACCTCCTGGGGAAAGTCAGGGGGAGGTAAAAGCAAAGAACATACAAACTTCTGTTCTGGCAATAACTTTAAGATATCTGTTTAAAAGATACTCAGGGCATATCTAAAAATCTGCTTTTAAAAAAAAGCTTATCAGATTCTACCATGAGCAGTTCAATATGCCTTTTTTTTTTTTTTTGGTTAGAAAACTTGCCACTTACCATCTGTTTGACCTTGAGTCAGTCCCTTTCTATGAACCTCAGTTTCTTTGTCTGTAAATGGGGATGATAATAATATTTGTATTCCCTTACACTGTTTTTATGAGGATGTAATGAAATAATGTAAATGTTTGCAAGTCATAATTCACAATGCAAACATAAGTTACTCTTATGGTTTTTGCTTGTCTTTTCCAATTTAACCATGATTACCTTGAAATCTATACTTACAGGTCCATTTTGGAACACTCTTAGGGTCTAAACCTGTAATTTCCTTGTTAATGGGGACTCTTGAATGAGGAAACTCTCTTCGCTGAAACAGATCAGTCTCTTTTTTGCAATTTAAGTCTTGTAGAATATAATCTTGTAACAAGGCAACCGATTCTACTTTTGAACAGCTACAATTGTAATGACATTTTCCCATCCATCAAACCTATATTGATTGTCTTCTTCACAACTAGTACCCATTGCTCCTAGTTCTTCCCTCTAGGGTCAAGCAGAATAAGTCTCATCCCTCTTCCATATAATAGCTCTCTAAATACTTCAAGACAGTTTTTTTCCCCCAAGTCCTCCTGTCTCCAGTCTAACTATTCCCAATTCCTTCAACTAGTTTTTAATTAGTATGAATTGGAGGTTCTTCACCATTCTGGTTACTTTCTTCTACACTGTCTTTCCTCCTATAAATGTCCTTCTCAAAATGTGGCTCCCAACACTGAAAGAGATGATGGTCCATATATGGCCTAAGAGGGCAGAATACAGCAAGACTATCATATCACTTCCCAATGATATGTGCTGTCTCTCTTTACATAGCCCAAGATAGGATTAGCTTTCGTTTGCCATGCCTCCTTCCAAACTTCTCTCTTTGTGTTGAGTGTGTCATCATCCTTCTAATCACTCAGTTTCACAGCCTCACAGTCATTCATCCTTCTTATTCATTACCTATACCCAATCATCAGCCAAGGTTTTGTTCAGTCTGCCCCTATGACATTTCTCCCATCCATTCACCTCTCTTCACTCCTTTGACTCCCATCATAATTCCCCTCAGTGCCATTACTTGGAACATTGGAATGGCTTCCTAATCAGACTTCAGCTTCTGCTCCTTCCATTGTCTCCATGAGAGTGCCAAGCTCTTCTTTATAAAGTACAAACCTGACCATATCATTCCTCTACTCAAAAGCTTCAGTGGTTTCTTGTTGTTTTGTTTGTTTGTTTAGGATAAAAAGGAAACTCTTCAACTTGGCATTTAAAGTCATTACCAGTTTGAATACAGCCTTCCTTTTCAGGATCATGATACATCAATCCTCTTCATGTACTCGATGTTCCAGTCAAATTGGTCTACTTGTTCCCCAAACTTGGCACTCTATCTCCTCCCTCTTCACCCCTGCACAAGCTATTCTCCACACAGGGAAACTACTACCTTCTCACCTCCAGTTCTAGAATCATTAACTTCTTTCATGGATCAACTTCTGTGTCATCTCCCAGGAGACACCCATCATAACCCCTTTTTTGTTAGCATTCTCTCTTCTCTCCCTAAATCTTAACTTAGATGTTTACCTGTATTATGCTCTACCACATCCCCACCCCCTAGTAGAAAGTAAGTGCCTTCAGGAAAAGGATTGTTTGATTTCCCAGCATTCATTACCTTTAACATTTCATAACCATGCATTAAATGGATTGACTCATATAGAGTTTTCAATCCACTAAACTCCTCATGACATTTTCAAACTAACTACTATTCATCCATAATGCTCCCATTTTCTATTTGTGAAATTGATTTTTTGAACCCAAAATGAGACCTCATGTTTTATCTCTATTAAATTTCAACCTAATTCAGTTTGACCCAATGTTTTTGCCCAGAAATATCTTTTTAAATCCTAGCTCTATTATTTAGTGCATTAACTATGCCTCTCAGAGTTTTGTCATCTGCAAGTTTGATAAGTGTGTTACCTAAGTCTTTATTCAAATCCCTGGTAAAAATGAGTTTCCTTTCACTAATATTTTTTTAATTTTTATTTTTAAAATGTTTTTCATGTTTACATATTTCATTTTCTTTCCCTCCCCTGCCCCCTACCAAATCTAATAAGCATTTCCACTGGGTTATACAAATGTTATCACTTATGTCTATTTCCATATTATTCATTTTTGCAGTAGAGCAATCTTTTAAAACCAAAACCCCCAAATCACATATCCATATAAACAAATGATAAATCATTTGTTTTTCTTCTGTGTTTCTACTCCCACAGTTCTTTCTCTCAATGTGGATGGCATTCTTTTTCTCCTAAGTCCCTTGGGATTGTCTTGTATTAGCAAAGTCCATTACATTGTATTGTTCCACAATGTTTCACTTTCTGTGAATAATGTTCTCTTGGTTCTGCTCTTTTCACTCTGCATCACATCTTGGAGGTTCTTCTAGTTCACCTAGAAATCTTGCAATTCATCATTCCTTACAGTACAATACAGTACAATAGTATTCCATCACCATCAGATACCACAATTTGTTCAGCCATTCCCCAATCGAGGGATACCCCCCTCCTTTTCCAATTTTTGCCACCACAAAGAGTGTGGCTATAAATATTTTTGTACATGTCTTTTTCCTTATTATCTCTTTGGGGTATAAACCCACCAGTGGTATGGCTGGATCAAAGGGTATGCATTCTTTTAAAGTCCTTTGGACATAGTTCCAAATTGCCTTCCAGAATGGTTGGATCAATTCACAACTCCACCAGCAATGCAATTATTCACTAATGATTTTAAAGCAGAAAGTGAATGATCACTTAAACTGGGTTTTGTAAAGGGCCTAGAGAAGAGACTCTGAAGTTATAAGATCATAGAGTTAGAGATTACAGAGACCTCAGGTGTTATCTAAACCTATTCTCTCACTTTTCAGATTGGGAAAGAGAGGCCCAGAGGGGTTCAATAAAGCATCCATGGTAATTCATGTTTAGCTAGACCTGGACTAGGTAGTATGTCCCTCAAAGGAGGCATGAATGACAAAGGGACACACTCTTATTTTCCTTTATGGTAGGCTGCTCATTGAAAGCTCTTGTTATTTTTAGCTCTGTCAAGTGGTATTCAAACACAAATCATCTAACACCAGATCCAGTACTCATTCTATTATGCTGTACTGCCTCCAAACCTCCTTTTCCCCATGACCTATAGTTTTATATATATGTATATATACATATATATATTTTTTTAATCCTTACCTTCCATCTTATAATCAATACTAAGTATTGATTCCAAGACAGAAAATCAGTAAAGGCTAGGCAATTGGGGGTAAGTGACTTGCCCAGGATCACACAGTTAAGAAGTGTCTGAGGCCAGATTTGAACCTAGGACCTCCCATTTCTAGGCCTGACTCTCAATCCACAGAGCCACTAGTTGCCCCCAGCCTAAAATATTTTCAAGAGGCCAACCCAAACCAAGCCAAATTTATAAAAATAAGGACCGTTCCCCAAATGACAAATCATTGAATAACATAAACAGGCAATTTTCAGAAGAATAAATCAAAGCTATCATTAGTCATATGAAAAAATACTCTAAATCACTAATAATTAGAGAAATACAAACCAAAACAATTCTAAGGTATGACATTATACCTATCAGATTGACTAACATAACAAAAAAAGAAAATGACAAATGTTGGGGGGGGATGTGGAAAAAATAATCACACAAATGGACTGTTGGTAGTTGTGAACTGATTTAACCATTTTGGAGAACAATTTGAATCTATATCCAAAGGGCTATGAAACTGCAAACCCTTTGACCCAGCAATACCACTACCACATCTATAACCTGAAGAGATGAAAGAAGAAGGAATATATGTACAAAAATTTTATGGCAGCTCTTTTTGTGGCAGCAAAGAATTGGAAACTGAGATGGTCCCCATCAAGTGGAAAATGGTTGGACCACTTGTGGCTTATGAATGAGATGGAATACTAGTGTGCTGTAAGAACTGACAAAGCAGATGATTTCAAAAAAGCCTGGGAAGTCTTATATGAGTTGATGCAAAATAAAGTATGCAGAACTAGGAGTATATTGTATACCATAATAGCAGTATTATAATGACAATTAACTGTGAAAGAATTAGTTACTCAGATGAAGACAATTACCCACAATAATACCAAAGGATTTATGATGAAAGATGCTATTTACTTCTAGAAAGAGAACTGATGAACTCTAAGAGAATATTGGAACATATTTTCTTTCTGTTTTTTCTTTTATTTTCTTTTGCAACATGGCTACTGTGGAAATAGGTTTTATATGACTTCCTATGTAGAATGAGTATCATGCTTCTTGTCTCTTTAGTGGGTGGGGAAGGAAAGGAGGTAGAAAGTTTAGAAGTGAAAATTAAATTGTTTTAATTACATCCATTTTTTAAAAAGAAACCAACCCAACCCCACTCTGATTTCTAGCCAGCTCCAGCTATAGTATTTGACTCCCACACCAATTCCAGAAATGCTAAATAATGAGTGCCAACCCATTGAGCCACTCCTTGGCCCATCCATGGCATAGCTGAACCTAGTGCTAGATAAGATGTCCCTTCATGGTGAAATGAATGGCAAAAGCATATGTTCTGTTTTCTTTCATGATGAGCAGCCCATTTAAGGCTCCTGATATTTTTAGCTCTGTCAAGCTATGAGGATGCATGCAACTCATAATGCATTTATACTTTTAATGAGACACAATTACCTTGCTCAAACAACCTGGCAGCATTTGCTCCTTTCAACCAAATGACAAAAGGCTTTTTTAAAGTAAGGGGAGGGATATGATTAGATGATACTAAAATGAGTAAGAGTTCAGCCTCATTTTGGTCCCAACTAGCAAATAGACAAAGAGGTGGATTTAGGCTCTATGGTATGGTGTAAAAAGCCCTGGTCTCATGGTCAAGAGACCCAAATTAGAGTTCTAGCTTCACTCTATGCTCTTTGATCTTGGGGCAGGTCTCTTCTCCCTTCTGAATCTTGGATTTCTTTCTGTTAAAAACGGAGGTCAAAACATTTGCTCTTTTTTTTTTTTTCAGGGCTGCTGATGCAAATAAAATTGCAATGTAAGTACAATTCTCTGTAAGCTTTCTAGCCTAAGGAAAATATAAGCTATTAGTATTATGTTAAAATTGTTGTATTGTCTTTTGTGAAAAAACATGAATTTAGGGATAAATTCTTTAAAACAACAAGATTTAGAGGAAAAATATTGAGAGAAAAAGTGGAATCTTTTGCTATCATCTGGCTTCCCTCTTCCTATAAGACTGGTGCAGCAGGGAGTTTATTGACCTGATTAAGAGCCAACTTACCAGCCTGACTCTTTTCCACCAGACCTGTAATTAATCCATCCCTGTGGAAATGGGGCATTCAGTGACAAATCTCTACTGCTCCAGCTGCTAATGAAATGAATACTGTATGTTCCTTGCTTAATTCAGGTCTCCCTGTTGATGTCAGAGAAGAACACATGAGCTATAGCTGAAATTGACCTCAGTGGCACTAACTGGGCCAGAGTAGAAGCACAAACACACTGGATTACAAATAAGATCCCAGTCACAAAATTTTGGGGAAATCTTCAATTCAATTCTGTTAAATTTGTCTAGTCCTTGCATGGGGATCTAGATTTTGGGTCTTTCTGAAATATTCGCAGAGATGGACACAGTCCCTAAGATTCAAACATATAATCCCTTCAAATAGGAATAACTCTTTAAAGACCACTTATTAGCTTTTTATATGTCCTTAGGCAAATTATTTCCCCTCTCTGGTCCTCAGTTTCCCTACCTACAAAAGTAGGGAGGAAAACTAGATAATTTAGTAGGTGCATTCCAGCTATCATATTCAATATTCCACAGTCCCTTCTAGCTTTAATAGCCTTAAGTTTTAAGTTTCCTTCCAACCCTAGCATTCTGCATGCTTTCTTCCACCTCTGAAAGTCAATGATTTCATCTTATACCTCCCACAATTCTATATTAAAATCCTAAGGTCTTATTCTGTTATATCATCTAGTATGCCCAGCCAATCTTCTCTAGGGACAGGAAACTGGAAATAAGTTCATCTTACAGAATTCAGACAGGCAGTACTAGTTTCAACCTGATCGTTCTCATGGTCACTTGCTTCCTCAGTTCTGATAGATGGGGAAAGGGAGGAGTAGAAAGACATAGTAAAGAAGCAGCCCAAGGCATGAAACCACTTTAACAAAGGCACGATGAACACCCCTGTCATTCAATTAATATCAATTTATTAAGTATCTCCCATGTGGAGAACCTCCAGTACAAAAAAGAGAAACCTTCCCTTTGACTTCAGGCCTTCCATTCTTTAAGGAAAGAAGCCAAGGAAAGTTGGTGGAAAACAAAGACTTTATTTTCCTGCTGACCAGGCTAGACTTCCATCTCCAGGTGCACCCCTTTACTGGCAAATCTCCAGCCTTTGAAGAATGAGTTCAGAAATGAAGTCTCACATCTGACTATATTGCATCTGACCATCTGATCACATATCGCATTTGCCTTCAGCTCATTAAGTATAGAAATGGTGCCCTCCACCCAATAATGAACCTGATCATACCTTAATTATATCTTTCACTTCCCAATGGCTCTAAACTCCTGTAGATCATCAACCAAATCCCATTCTCCACCCACCACCACCTGTTTCCTTATTCCCATCCCATTCAGCCATCCCACTCCCCAACCAAACTTCACCTAGCATTTCCACTGAAACTACTCTCTTCAAAGTTACTGATGCCAAATCAAATCCCCATTTTCTGTCTTCATTCTCTTTGACCTTTCTTCAGTCTTCAGCATTGTTGATAATGCCTTAATTTCTTTTCTCTTTAGGTTTTCTAGACACCACTCTATGCTGGTTCTCCTCCTAGGTATCTGATAACTCCATCTCCTTTTTTGTACCCTCCTCCAGATCATACCTCTAATCATAGGTATAATTCAAGTTTGGTCCTGGATGTGCTTCACTTCTCTCTTTATAGTACTTCACTCAGTGACTTCATCAGCTCCCCTTGATTTAATTACTATCTCTCTGCTAATGATTCTCAAATCTATCTGTCTTGCCCCAAACTCTCTGCTGTCCTCCAACCTTGCATTTCCAAATAACTGCCTTTCAGATATCTTTTCCAGATATATTTAAACTGATATGTCCAAAACAGAGCTCATTATTTTTCCCCTTAAACCTTTTTTTTCCAACCTTCTTTATTAAGAGAGAGAAACATCATTCTCCTAGTCCTTTGGGCTTGCAAACTACGAGTCATCTGGGATTCTTTACTCTCTCTCAGACCTCCCATTCATATTCAATCTGTTGCCAAAAGCCTTTACAACATCTCTTGAATATGTCTCCTTCTCTCCTCTGCCATTGCCACCAATCTGGTACAGGCCTTCATCACCTCATGCCTGGATTGATGCAATAACCTACTAACCTTCTGGTGGGTCTACCTGTCTTAAATTTTCTCCCCACTCCAATCTAGCCTCCATTCATCCACTAAATTGATTTTCCTAAAACATAGCTTCAATCATGTTAGCTTCATACTAAAAACATTCCACTGGTTCCCTGTTGTTTCCAGAATCAAATACAAAATGCTTTGTTTGGCATTCAAAGCCCTTCATAACCTAGGTTCTTCCTTCCTTTTCAGTTTTCTTACACCTCACTGCCCAACATGTACTGTTTGAATCAGTGACTCCCATCATCTGGCTGTTTCACAAACAAGACATTCCATCTCTCAGCTCTACCTCTAGACATTTTCCCTGGCTGTCCCTCATGCCTAGCATGCTCTCCCTCCTCGTCTCTGCTGACCTGCTTGGCAATTTTTAAGCCTTTCCCAACCCCTCTTAATTCTAGTGCCTTACTTCTATTAATTACTTCCTATTGATCCTTTATATAACAAGTTTTATGTGTCTCCATCATTAAATTGTAATCTCCATAAGGGCAGGGGATTGTTTTTTGCCTCTTTTTGTACCCCAAGCACTTAGCAGAGGGCCTGGCACATAGGAGGCACCAAATAAATGCTTATTGGTAGATTGGATAAAGAGAAGTCTTGGAAAATAAAGATAAATAAGACATAGAAACTATTTTTAAGGAACCTTAATGGGAAGAGAAGGATGTGAATTATAATTATATATATATATATATAAATATATAAAAAATAAACAACATAGAGAAAGGGGGATAAATGCAAAGTAAAGATCTATAAAAAATAATGGGAAAATCTTGAGAAAGGAAGAAATTACTTTCATCTAGAGGTGAGGGATCAAGGAAAGATTTATAGAGGAAGGATGCTTGACCAAAACCATGAAGGAAAAGAAAAAAATCTAACAGACAGATATAGAAAGAGATCTTTCCAAGCCTGAGTGAATGTGGAGATGGAAGACAGAAAGACAAAGGGTATGCAAACAGGGTTAAATTACTTGCCCAGGATAACACAACTATAAAGTATCTAAGGTCAGATTTGAACCCAGGTCCTCCCTACTCCAGGCCTGGGGCTCTATTCACTATGCTAACTAGCTGCCAGCAAAATGCTGTGCTTAAATTGTTTTTGGAAAATGTTATGTCGAGGTGACTGTAGACAACAATTTTGTCTGTGATAATGTTCCAGTTCCAATATAGTTAATTTGATGATTTCTCAAGATATTCAGAGAATCATATTTATAGTATAGATATTTTTATTCATTAGTTATGAACATATCAAGGAAGTTTTTATCCATCTTATGAAGGATAGCAAGCATTCAGGTCACTTGATTGTTTCTATCGAAGCTTTTTCTGCAGGTGCTAAATTTTTGCATAATGTGGTGATCTGTGGCACAATTTCTATAGCTTCCTTGCATAATGGACATTGCTCAGTAAGTGCAAGCTCTGTAAGGATGGACTTCCTATAATTTCTGGCAACAGTGATTCTGGCCTTATATTCCTAGCAAAAACCCCTCTGTTAATGTCAACAAATCCACTTGCCTCATCTCTTTGTTCAATGTTTCTTTGCCAATTTGTTGCTGTCAATTGTAATGAGATCCATTGTATGTTACCCATCAAGAGTCTTTTGGTTCCACTCTAGGATCCTAACTATTTCATTCATTCTAACTAGAGATAAACCAATATTGGTTGTATCTGATAAGCCTGGACTTACTGTTGCTCTTCAATATTATTTTATGAAGTGGTATCTCTTTGTTATAGAAATATTTCTATTTTAATTTGTTTGATATGTAACCTGAGAACATTATTATCATTATTATTAACTGTTATTATTAAATCCAGACATGTGACTTCATTGGAATAAGGAACTCGACCCAAAGCAGATCTGCAACTGTTGTACAACTCATAGTGTTGAGAGAGTTACCTGAGGCACTAATGTAATTTTATATTCTGTATGTGTCAGTCAGCACTTAATCCTAGGACTTCTTGACTCTTCTCTCCACTGTCATGCTGCCCTTCACTAGAGGTATTATTATTATTTCCATTTTACAGATGAGAAAACTGAAGCTCAGAAAGGTTTAGTGACAATACCAAGCGGTCAATATTAATAATCATTATTTTATTAGTAGTTTAAACTTTAAAGCAGAATGTGAATTTTCATTATGTGACCAAGATCAAGCCAAGTTTATTCAAATGTAAATCCCCATTGAGTAGGATGGCATGTGCCCATAATACCCATTACCAAGGAGACAGAGGCCCGCAGATCTCTTGAGCCTTTGAATTCTGAGTTCCAGTGTGCTAAGCCAATTAGGCATCCCCACTAATTCTGGCATCAGTATAATAAACCTCCTGGGAGAAGGAAGTCATCAGATTGTCTAAAGAGGGATAAACCAGTCCTTGTCTGGAACAGGAGCTCAGAGTTCTAGTGATGATTAAAGAAACATCAGGATTGTGGGTAGCCCCTGAAATTACAGCCTTATTGAGACAGGGAGATAATGCTTTTCATCTAAATATATGTATTTGTATGGATAACTATAGATGTAGATATAAATGTAGGTGTAGATTTCTAGGTGGTACAGTGGACAGAGCATTGGGCTTGGAATCCGAAGATTCATCTTCCTAAGTTCAAATCCAGCCTCAGACTACCTGTGTGACCCTGGGCAAGTCACTTAACTCCTGTTTGAGTCAATTCTTCATCTGTAAAATGAACTAGAGAAGGAAATGGCAAACCATTTTAGTATCTTTGAAAAGAAAACACCAAATGGCTCACAAAGACTCAGACATGACTGAAACAACTGAACAAGAAGACATATAGATATATGTATATGTTTAGGTATGTTTATATATGTGTGTATGTATGTATATTATGTGTATACCACCTAAAGAAATGCATGGTACTAGTATTAATAAAAATATAAGCTATGTCAGAATGTCATCCTATTTTTCTATAAGAGACTTTTTTCCTGGGCAAGTGAGGGGGTGAGTGCCATCAGGATGATCCATGTAATAATAGTCTGAAAACATTTCCTCTGAGTGTGTTTTGGGAGTCTCTTAGTGTGATTCCTGGTGTTTATTATAACCCTTAGGCGTGTAATAATGTACCACTGCAACACATCACTGGGTGCAAATCCTGTTATTTAAGAACAATTATAAGGCTAAAACAGATTCTTATCTGTTTCAGATTTGCTTTGGGTTGTTTCATAAAATTTCATAACTGCAGCTGTAAATTATTTCAAAGATCATAAAGTTTTACCCTCATTCCTTTCTACAAAGGGAGAAACTGAGATTCAGAGAGATGGCAAGCCAGGGCACTATAGAAACAAGCACTCTGGGCCAATTTTAAAAGATCTGGGGCTTCAACCCTTAGTACCTTGGCTGTCGTCCTTTTTGTATTATAACTTGTGTCAACGCCATTCTCCTACTAGACCTTAGGGTTCATGACTGTCAGGAAAATGTTTTAACTAAACATTCTTTCTTGTCCAGTACCCAGCAAAGTGTTCTTTTTTTGAAAAATATTTATTTATTTATTTTAAAATATTTTTCCACAGTTACATCATTTATGTTCTCTCCCTCCCTGCTGGAGCTGACAAACAATTCCACTGGATTATACATTCATTATTGCTCAAAACCTATTTCAATATTATTCATATTTGTAATTGAGTGATCTTTTAAAACCAAACCCCCCATCATATACCCATAGAACCACATGATAAATCACATGTTTTCTTCTTCATTTCTGCTCCCACAGTTTTTTCTCTCAATGTGGATGGTGTTCTTTCTCATAAGTCCCTCAAGATTGTCCTGGATCATGCTGGAGGGGATGTGGCAAAGTAGGGACATTAATTCATTGCTGGTGGAGTTGTGAATTGATCCAACCATTCTGGAGAGCAATTTGGAACTATGCCCAAAGGGCGACAAAAGAATATCTACCCTTTGATCCAGCCATAGCACTGCTGGGTCTGTACCCCAAAGAGATAATGGAGAAAAAGACTTGTGCAAAAATACTCATAGCTGCGCTCTTTGTGGTGGCCAAAAACTGGAAAACAAGGGGATGCCCATCAATTGGGGAATGGCTGAACAAATTGTGGTATATGTTGGTGATGGAATATTATTGTGCTAAAAGGAATAATAAAGTGGAGGAATTCCATGGAGACTGGAACGACCTCCAGGAAGTGATGCAGATGTAAGTAGGATGTAAGTAAATAGATCCAGAGTAAGAGGAGCAGAACCAGGAGAACATTGTACACACAGACTAATACACTGTGGTATAATCGAACGTAATGGACTTCTCCATTAGTGGCGGTGTAATGTCCCTGAACAATCTGCAGGGATCTAGGAGAAAAAAACACTATTCGTAAGCAGAGGACAAACTGTGGGAGTAGAAACACCGAGGAAAAGCAACTGCCTGACTACAGCGGTTGAGGGGACATGACAGAGGAGAGACTCTAAAGGAACACTCTAATGCAAATATTAATAACACGGCAATGGGTTCAAATCAAGAACACATGTGACACCCAGTGGAATCATGTGTCGGCTATGGGAGGTGGGGAGTGGGAGGAAAAGAAAATGATCTTTGTCTTTAATGAATAATTCTTGGAAATGATCAAATAAAATATTATAAAATTAAAAAAAAAAAAGATTGTGCTGGATCGTTGCATTGCTGCTAGTAGCAAAGTCTATCACATTTGATCATCCCACAATTTTTCAGTCAATATGTACAATGTTCTCCTGGTTCTGCTCATCTCATTCTGCATCAGTTCATGGAGGTCTTTCCAGTTCATATAGAAATCAAACAGTTCATCATTCCTTAAAGCACTATAGTATTCCATCACCATCATATACCACAATTTGTTCATTTGTTCCCCAATCAAGGGACATCCCCTCACTATCCAATTTTTTGCTATCACAAAGAATGCAGCTATGAATATTTTTGTACAGTCATTTTTTATTATCTCTTTGGGATACAAATCTAGTAGTTGTATTGCTGGATCAAAAGGAATCCAACAGTGTTCTATATACAGATGGAACTTAATACATTCTTATTCTTGTTGTTGAGTTTGAGTAAATCATATGCTTTTCCTAGGCTACAGTTTTCTCCTCTTTAAAATAAGGATGAGGAACAGTCAAATGGTTCAGTGGATAGAGAGCCAGATCTGGAGATGGGAGATCCTAGGTTCAAATATGGCTTCAGATACTTCCTAGCTGTATGACTGTGAGCAAGTCACTTAATCTCAACTATTTAGCCATTATCACTCTTCTGCCTTAGAACTGATACTTGGTATTGATTCTAAAATGGAACATAATGTTTAAAAATAAAAATTAAATGAGGAGGAAACTGATTTCAGTGAACTCTAAAGGTTTCTTCTACTTTGTTATAACAACCTGTAGTTAAGATATTTGAGTCCTAATGTCATAGAGTGACTTTAATTAATGGCAAAGTTAGGACTAGAAGTCAAGTTTCAGAATTCAGCAACTTTCAGAAGTCCAGAGAGACATTAGTGCTGGAACTTACTTTGTATAGATTTATATATTCAAAGTTTATATGTTTATAGGTGCATACACAAAATATAAATATTATTTTAATATATTTTGCATTGTACATGTTTTATTCCTTCCTTCCAGTAGAATGGAAGCTTTCTGAGGGCAACAAATATTTTATTTTTGTTTTTATATTTCCCAGCATTTAGTGCAGTGTCTCATACATAAAAGATATTTTTTAAATGTTTGTTGAATTGGATTGGATTGGATTGCTAGAAAAGGACACCACTTAGAGAAAGAAAAACTGGGTTTAAGTCTTGACTCGCATATTTATTTGTTGTGTCAACTTGGAAAGGTCATTTCCTTCACTCTGAGCCTTGGTTTCCTCATCTGTAAAAGGTGGATATTAACGATTACACAAACTAAAAGAACTTGTTATCTGCAAATAACTAGACAAATAGGAAATATAGTTTATTATTTCCATACTACAATACCCCCTCCTTTATCCAAGTTCTGTTTTTCTTTAGATTTTGTTGCTGATGTTGTTCATTTCTATTTTAAAAATGAATCCTAAAAGATAGAGCTAAGTTGTAAATGAAATTGAAATGTGTAGAACTTGGTTGTAATAACAGGAGGTAACATGTCAATATCACTGCATAATTTTTTTTCAAAAACAAAATATGCTAATGTTTGAAAGAGATAATTCACCTTTCCCTAAAACTCTAAGTGCCTGCTGGCAGTTACCTTGGTGACATTTAAAACCTCATCCTCCACTTTAGCTAGCCTCATGTTATAAAGCAAACTCCATAACCAAACAAGTCAACAGGTTGCCAAGGAAACAGTTTCCATGACAACCATGTGAGTGGAGGGGGGACATAAAGGTTTGGAAAATGTCAGTTCGACAATAGTATGTAAGGAAGGAGAAGGAAGGCCCTTTTGACATTGTTGATCTTTTCCTTTCCTACCTTAACCTTCAGAAAAACAAAACTAGGGAAATCAGCATGATGTAGCGGACCCAAGCACAGAGTCTAGAATCAGAGGACATTCAAATCCTGGCTCTCCCACTTAGGCTTTAAAGCTAGAACAGACTCTCAAGAAATTTGGGTTCTCTCCTCCATTTTATAGATGGGTAAATTGAGGGTCTTAAAGGTAAGTGACTTTTCCTAGGTTATCCAGGAGTTTGGGCTTTGCTGTTGTTCATTTGTGTCCCATTCTTCATGAAACTGTGGCTCATATCACACCAAAGCTATCCATTGGATTTTCTTGGCAAAGATAATGGAGTGCTTTGCCATTTCCTTCTCTGGATTAAGACAAACAGAGGTTAAGTGGCTTGCCCAGGGTCACCCAACTAGTGCATGTCTAAGGCTGGATTGAAACTCAGGTCTTCCTGACTGTAGATCCAGGGCTATACAGAGCCATACATCTACCTCAGGAGGTTGGGTTCGAAAATCTCTTAAGATCTCTTTATACTCTAAATCACAAGTGCCAAACATTCCTGACTACTGCTGAACCAGATTAAAAAATGGTATTTTAGATGAATATTAATATTCTAAGTCAATATGCAGCCTACAGGGAGTCTTATATATAGTTTAGTGGCACGTGTTTCTATTTTGAGTTTGACACCACTCCATCCTATGCTGCTAATTCATATGATGTGAAGAAATGGGATGAATGCAGGAAATGTATCCAAATGCAATGCTCCCTATGAGTTCTTGTCTTACTCTCAAGATACTGGGGCCAATGTGTGAACAACACAAACTTAGCCACTGTGGCCACTTACTCTAGAAGCTATTGTATCTGTCCAGTTCCATACCTAGTATCATGTCGGAAAGATCGTGGAGAATGGGAGAGGTACTACAGGAACAGAGAAAGGTAGATGCCCTGATTTTCAAAAAAGAAAAGATGATCAGACTCATAAATCAAAAGATAATATGTTTGAGTTGTTTCCATGTCAAGTTCTAGAAGTCTAGATTAATGGACATCTAGAAAAGAAAGAGGAGGGTTATAAAGTCTGCATTGCTTCATCAAGAATAGGTCATGATGAACTCATTTTATATCCTTTCTTGACAGGATTGCTAAACTGGTACATTTTCTTGGTGAAGTTTACCTGAAATTTCGCAAAGCATTTAATAAAATGTCTCTTCCTATTCTTGAAGAAAATAAAAAAGAGGTGGCTAGACAAAAGTAAAATCAGATGCTACAATATTTCAAAGATGTGTGATTTCCTCAATCTTTCCACAAATGCAGATGATAACTTCTCCCCAGCTTAGTAGCTGCTCATGGAGAGGTGCTGTAATGAAAAGTTTCATTTGGAACTGACTGAATGACTGGACTCCAAGAACAATCAGTGTTTCCATGTCAACCCAGATGGGAGGTCTCCTGTGGAGACCCCAGGGATCTGTCCTTGGCCCTAGGCTCATTAACATAGTTGTCAATGATTTGAGTTGTCAGAGACTTGTCTTGTCCTATTTGCAGATGACACCATGCTGAGAGGGGCAATGTAGGGCATCTCATGGCACACCCAGAGCTTTTTCCACAAAAATACTCTCCTTTCCATCAAAAAGCACAGCTCTTAAGCATAATGAGGAAGTGGTACTGTTGAATTCTGTCCTCATCAGAGCACATCTGGATGACTGTGCTCCATTATGATTACCATAGCTCAGGAAGAACATTGAAAAGCTGGAGAATATCCCAGGAAGCACAACTAGGACAATGAAATGAAAGATCTTAAGTTCATCCCATGTCAAGATCAGGAGAAGGAATTAGGAAAGATGAGCCTGGAGAAGAGAAACCCAAGTGGGAAATAGGATAGCTCTTTTTCAAGTATTTAAAAGGTTGTCATGTGGATAAAGGATGATTTGTTCTATTTGCCCCCTAGAAAGTAGACCCAGAAGCAATGGGTGGAAGTTATAAAAAAGAAAATTTTAGATTTGATGACAGGAAAAACTTCTTAACAATTAGAACTGTCCAAGAGTGGTCTGGCACTACTTTGAGAGATAAAGTGCTCCTTGTCATTAGAGGTTTTCTAGCAGAAAGTGGATGATCATGTGTGGGACATGTGATAGTGGAATTTTTTGCAGAGTATGAGTGGGACAAGACGGTTACCGAGATAACCTTCCAACTCTGAAATTCTAGAATTCTGGGATTCTGTGAAAACTGCCTTGTCTCTGTCTAGACAAAGACACAGCAGCATTTTTTGCATAATGATGGTGCCTTTTTCAAATTATCCCTCTAAAAATAATTTCTCATTTTATAATTTTCAATTATATGAGTGAAGCCTGAGGCCATTTATGGAGAGACAAAAGCAAAGGGGAGGTCAGAATACTCCAGGACTAGTCCAGCCCTGGGATGTCTTTCCAAAAAAATCCCTTTTGCCCTTGGCTGCCTCCACAATATTCCCCTTACTTGCTTTTTTAAAAACAGTATTGTGCTCTGCACATAAATCAGAAAGTTATAGGAAAACCTCATCAGATCCAGCAAATCCATGACTGTCCCATTCTCATCATGAATCTGCTTCCAAAGAAATTGTACTGAAACACATTTATTAATTCTCTTGCTCTTTCAGATTGTCTTCTCTCTTTGTCTCTCTCTCTCTTTGTCACTCTCTCTCTTCTCTCTCATTTCCCCCTCCCTTTTCTTTCCCCTTTCTGTCTTCCCTCTCTTTCTTTCTTGCTCTGTCTCTTCTCTCTCTTTCTCTATCTCCCTATCTCTCTCCTTTTCTTCTGTCCCTCTATTTTTCTCTGGGTATCTCTCTCCCTTTTCTCCCCCTCTTCTCTCTCCCTTTTCCCTATTCCTTTTCTTTTTCTGTTTCTCTCTTCTCTGTTTCTTTTTCTCTCTGTCTCTCTACCCTTTCTTTCCCATCTCTATTTTCTATCCCATTTCCCTCCCTTTTTTTCTTTCTTTCTCTCTCCCTGAATTAGATAAAATGTGAAAGCACCTTTTAACTCTAAATTTAAATACAGATTATAGCTACAATATTTCAAGGATGTGTCATATTCTCACAGTGAATACTCTGTTAACCTATGCAGATGATAACTTTTGTATAGTTCAGTAGCTGCTCATGGATAGGTACTATAATGAAAAGTCTCATCATCCTATTCTTGATATAGAGAAGCCTAGTAGAAATTAATAATAATAATAGTCAGCATTTACATAGTGTTTTAAGTTTTATAAAGCATATACTTATACCATCTCTTTCACAGCAACTCTGGAAAGTAGACCCTATTAATATAGCCCCATTTTACAAATGACAGAACTGAGGCAGACAGAAGTGAAATTACTTGCCTGGGGTCACACACATAGTAAATGACTGAGTTTAAATTTGAACTCAGGTCTGTCTGGCTCCAAATAAAGCATTCTTTCCACTGTGCCATCTTAGCAGTTATAATCATTCATGTTCTTTTTTCTTGCCTGATACCCATCATAGAATGTTAGAACTGGAAGGGAGCTCAGTTATCATCTAGAAATCATCTTATCTCTCATTTTACAAATGAGGAAACTGTGGCTCCTTTCTTTGTTACCAAGTACTATTTTACCTCAAATATCTGGCTTTCTTATGTTTTCACTTTGAAAATAAAAAGAAGAATCTGCCTTGTCTTGCCTAACCCTTTCATTCAAGTATTTATGAGCTGAATATGTTATTTTTAGAGAAAAATCAAGACTGCCCTTCTCGTGAAAGTCCCAAGGGGCAGTTAAGAGGGGTGGGCATATGGTGGGAAGATGTACCAAGAGGGTTTTTTTGAGTGTCTGGGAGAATAGTATTCTTCAGTTTCTCTTACCCAAGAGCACTAGTTGGAATATTTCTAATCTTCCAACTTTAGAGAACAGTCTGGAAAGGAAACACAATCATGAGTCCAAAAACTGAAAGCTTCCCAATCTTGAACAAGAATAAAGATACATTGTTTTTCTCAACCACGTTTTATCTTTCACCATCCCTGAACAAAGGGTAGAGGGAGGGAGAATCACTGGGGTGCAGGAGAACAGGATTTGCATTCATAATAGCCCCATAG
Source organism: Monodelphis domestica (assembly GCF_027887165.1). NCBI lineage: Eukaryota > Metazoa > Chordata > Mammalia > Didelphimorphia > Didelphidae > Monodelphis > Monodelphis domestica. The sequence continues at coordinate 502,348,306 of NC_077227.1, forward strand.
AAGGTGAAACTTCCTGGGGAGAGCTAGAGATTATCATGTGAGAAGTGTGATATGAAAAAGGGAAGAGGGAAAAAAAAAAACCCTGTTCAGATTCTGAATAGCATGAGCTAAAAATACCCACAGTGCATGTCATTTATAAATTCAAAGGGCTGTTTAGACAATACTGTGATCAGACAGCAATTGATACATATTTCTTCCCCTTCCAGTGATTAGATACTGCCTGATTTTTGAGTGCCTCACTACTTCCTTGACATTGCTTTTGAGGATGGCAATTTAATTTCTATTTCTGATTCACTTGCAAAGGGGTCCCAATCACTGCTCTCCCTCACCCAGAGGGTGTCTCTCCTTGCATCAGAGGACAGTGGGCTGGGGCTGCATCTACAATGAATGCATGCATAAAATTAATGAACAATTTTAATTGAGCATTTATTAAGCATTTCCTATATGCCAGAGACTGTGCTAAAGTAAAACAAAAGGTAAAAAAGCTTTTATTCTAATAGAGCAAAATAACATCTACAGAAGAGAGATCCAGAGAAAGGAATTTTGGTGTGGGAAGTTAAGAAGGATGGTGAGTTGATCCATCAGAACATTCATTGACAAGCCCTTTGCAAAAGCATTGGTAAGCTTGATTTGATTACTGAGCCCAGGGCAAAGGAAGGGAGGGGGGAAGAGTGCCCCTTCTGGGCAGATGCCAAGATGACTTGGAAGGATGGCTGGAATTAAGATGGCTCAGGCCCAGGGTGGAAGTTCTGAAGCTGAGTGGATTTATTTCTCCAGGCATTCTGAGTCAGAAATTTTGAGGGTCTGATTGGGGGAGAGTGCTGGTCCAGGTAGAAAGAAACTCAGAGGTGGAAGGACAAATGGCCTGGGTAGACAGTTGGGTGAAAAGTAAAACAAGGGGCAGATAGAGAATGAGATCTGGAGTTGGGAGGACCTGGGTTCAAATCTAACTTCAGACATGTCCTAGCTGTGTGATTCTGGACAAAGCCCTTAACCCCATTTGCCTAGCTCTTGTCCTTCTGTCTTAAGAGTTCCTACTAAGATACAAAGTAAGGGTCTAAAAAAACAAACAAGTAAAGTAAGACAAAGAGAAACAAGTTCAGAAAAGAAATTAAACAGGCAAGAAGAAAAAAGGCAGAGAGTAAAACATATTTAGTACAGGGAGCACAGTAAAAGGAATTTTCATAGGGAGGAAGCTGAGGAGTATCTGACCTCCTTCTGACCATTACTTCCTTCCTACCATCAAATCAAGAAAAAATGGCAATGCAGACAATAAGGGAGTCTAGTCCCCCTGAACACACACACACACACACACACACACACACACACATGTATATGTATATATATATATATATATATATATATATATATATAAATGCTAAAGTCAGCATTTGCAGGGAGCTGACTGCTCCTTAGCCTGCCTCAGTGGACAAGAATGACCAGGGCAAAGCATTCAAGAGATAGCAAATGCCACAGCCTATTAGCCTTGTCCATTTCTGCAAAATGGAGGTAAATATACTCTCTGATGCCACCCAGAAAACATGGCTAATCCTCTTTCTACATGACAGCCCTTGGAATCTAAGAATATAGTTATCAGGTTACACACACACACACACACACACACACACACACACACACACACATCCCTTCTGTTCTTCAGACTAAATAAACACCCTTTGCTTTGCTCTTTCAACTAATGCATGTAGGGGGAGGGGAAGGAAGGAAACAAGTATATATTTATTACTTTTTTAAATCCTTATATTCTGTCTTAGAATCAATACTAAGTACTGGTTGCAAGGCAGAAGAGCAATAAGGACTAGTCAATAGAAATGAAATGATTTGTCCAAGGTCACACAGCTAGGACACATCTGAGGTCCAATTTAAACTAGAACCTCTCATCTCTAGGCCTGGCAATCTATCCACTGAGCCACCTAGCTGCCCTCAAAACAAATATTTATTAAATTCCTGCTATGTGCCAGGTACATGCTAAATGTTTTTTATATATTATCCCTTTTGATCATAGAAAGCAAACACAAGATTCTTTCTAGCTGCCCTTTTCTGGATCCTCTCCAGCTTCCAAACATCCTTCCTCAGACCTGGATCCAAGAATTACCCTGATGCTCCAGATATAGAGAACAGCCGAATTATCCTCACCTGAGTCCCCATGCCAATAGCTTTCTTAGCTGCCACATTACACTTTTGACCAAATGGTGTTTTTGATCCACTAGAAACCCCAGATCTTTTTCTGATAAGCTGGTATCTTGTCAGGACTTCTCCTCTTGTACTTATAAACTTGATTTCTTTTAAACCCATGTAGGACCTTACTTTTACTTCATCCTGAATTTGCGACGGTGATTTTTAGACCCTTTCTACATTTATTACTATAAAACTTCCTCCCACTTGATTTAAGCAATAGGCTTAGTGATTCCCTCCTTTACTCACTAATCTTAGGCAGGCTAAGGCTGGGGGATCACTTGATTTAGGGAGTTCTCAGTGGTAGTGGACTAACCCAATTAGATGTTTGCACCAAGTCCAGCATCAATATCGCAAACTCTCAGGAATAGGGAGCCTTTCAAAAGGAAATCTAAGGAAGGGTGAACAGGTTGAGGTTGAAAATGGAGCAGGGCAAAATTCCTATGTTTATTACACACACACACACACACACACACACACACACACACACACACACTGGGGTATGGTGTTCTAGCCTATAAAGATGATTTTGATTCCTGACTGTAAGCTATACCTCCCAGCTGACCATCATCTATAAATTTCATTGTCATGCCATCTGTGACTCCACTGAAGTCCTCAGTCACGTTATTAAACAGAATAAAGAAAAATACAGATCCCTTGGGCACTCTACTAAAGACCTCCAGCCAAACTGACCTATTAACAACCTTTCCTTAAGTCTAGTCACTAAATTCTGCTATCTAGCCCAAATATCTCCACCTTCTTTATAATAATGTCATGAGGTACATTATCAAAGGCTTCACTAAATCTAGATAAAAAACACCAAGAACATCACTCTATTATAATTATACCTGTGCTCTCTGTCTCAGGATTATTCCTTTTTCTTTTTAAACACTTACATTCTATCTTGGAATCTATACTGGAGCTGGGTTTTTAAAAGAAAAAGAATCTTTCACTAAGTGGAGATGTCAGGTGACCCTATTCCAGACATTGGAGATAGTATATTCAAAGTCAGGGACCTGAAAATAGATGAGTAAATAGATCAGGAAATAGAAAGGAATCCAGTCTGGATGAAGCATAAACTGCATGAAAAAGAGCAAAATGACACCATCGACATATATAGGAAAGTGGGGGAGAGAATTGGGTTTGGGAAGAAAATTATGAAATCAGTTTAAGAAATATTGATCCAGATATGCCAATGGAATATTGGAATAGAAATGTCTAACAGATCACTTAAGGAGCAGGGGAGAGAGAAACTAGGAGAGACAGACAGGCAGATAGGCAGCAGACAGACAGACAAAGAGAGAGAAATGGAGAGGGACAGGGAAGGAGTGAGAGAGGAGAGAGAGAGACAGACAGACAGACAGACAGAGACAGAGAGAGACAGAGAAAGAGAGAAAGAGAGAGGGGGGAGGGAGGGGGAGAGAGAAGGGATGAGGGGGGAGAGGGGAGAGAGAGAGAGAAAGAGAAAGAGAGAGACAGAGACAGAGACAGAAGCAGAGAGACAGAGACACAGAGAGAGAGAGAGGAATCATCTGCATAAAACTGAAAAATCTTCTGGTCTTGGAAATGGATAAGATTTCCAAGAGGGAGAATATAAAGAAAAAAGGTAACAAGATGGTATGTTTTTGAGGTCATACACATTTAGGGGTGGGTTGGGAGAAGAAAGATGAGCCAGTCAAAATTGGATTTAAAGAGGAGGAAATGTTTGGACAAGTGAAATTCCTGGGGAAGTCAAATGATCTTCTGCTGAAGCAGCTAAGTGATATAATAGGTAGGTTGCTGGACTTGGAGTCAGGAAGAACTGAGCTTAAAAACTGCCTCAGACATCTATTAACTATGTGACCCTGGGTAAGTCATTTAACCCCTTTCAACCTCATTTTCATCATCTGTAAAATGAGGCTAGTAACAACAGCATCCTCCTCCTCACAGAATTATTATGAACATTTACATATACGTAAAAATATATGTGTGTATAGATACAATTAGCAAACCTTAAATCACTATATAAATGCTACTTATTATTATTTGAGGCCAAGTTCTGTAGACAAAATGTTGGCCAAATCCTTAACATGGTGATAGTTATACTCAAAGTGGTTACTGTCATTGGTGAGGGAGAAATCAAAGAAAGGAAAAGATTTAGGTCTAGGGCTTTAAATTTTCAGGACATTGACTATTGGCCCTCAGTTATAAAGTTAAAGAGATTACTGATTCTGGAACCAGTCCCAAAGTCAAAGGGCAAACTATAGAAAGGCAGCTGTGATGTAGTGGCTGGACCATTTGGAAGTAAAGTCTGAGAACCTGGGTTTGCACTCTGTTTCCGTTATAACTTGAATAACTATGGACATGTCAGGTATGCCTCTTGAGGCCTCAGTTTCCTCAGTTTCCTCATTTGTAAAAGGAAAGAATTGATTAGATGATGTATAAGATCATTTTGATTTTAAAGCATAACAATAATAACAATGGCTAGAATTTGTATAGTTCCTTAAGATTCGCAAAGTGTTTTCCATATGTATTACCTCATTTTCATATATTCCATTATATATTACTATATATATAATAATATTATCTTATTTGATCTTTACAACCCTATGAGGTAGGTACTATTATGCTAATTTTACAAATAGGGAAACCAAGATTAAGAGTGGTTAATTGACTGGCCCAGGGTCAAACAACTAATAAGTTATCAAGGAAGGATTTGAATTTAGATTTTCCTGACCCCCAATCCATCCAATACTCTATCCATTATACCATCTAGCTACTTCATGGGATCTTAAATATATTACTGCCACATGCTGAGGAATATCTAGAATACGCTATAGACTAGATTTTAGGGAATGATTGCTCTGAAATTCTTCAGAAATTTCCAGAGCACTCAGGGGTCTGCCTTTTCTTTTTCTCTGGTTCTGGTTTCGGGCTGAGTGGCCTCATACTTTGGGTTTAGGGAAACTCTTACTTCTCAAAGAAGCTAAATTTGAAATTACGACACTCCCCACCACTATCAGCTCTCTCTCTCTCTCTCTCTCTCTCTCTCTCTCTCTCTCTCTCTCTCTCTCTCTCTCTCTCTTTCACACACACACACACACACACACACACACACACACACACACACACACAAACACACACACACACACACCCTATTCCAGATAGAGACCAAAAAAAGTTTGCTTCTTGCTCAAGTTGAAACAAGAGAATGATTGAATGTCACAGCATCCTTAGGGAAAACATTCTCTGAAACTTAAAAACACTTAAAGTAGTTCTGAAGAAATGATGTGTCCACTTTCATTTCTGTGCGGAAACAGGTTTTCAGTGAGACATTCACCTCCTTCCTTATCTGATTTCTATCTCCTAGCAACAACCGGGGGCTATTTCAAGCAGAAAGATAAGTAAGAGAAGGTAGCTTCCAATTGTTCCACAATGGATAAGCAAGTGGGAGTGACCCAAGGTCACACAGCCAGGGATTGGCACACTTGAAACTAGAACTAGACCCCAGTTTTCCATTGTTCTTTGCCCTTTACCTCATTGTTTCTTTTCTCTATGCTTTTAGCCTGATTTATCTGATAGTATACTAAAACACCCAGCACCCCAGTCATGAACTGAGGAAGCTCAGGCCAGAACTCTCCTTCATGTATTCTAAAAATCAGGAAACCTGAGGACATATTTCTTTTCCGGAACATCATGGTACAGTGGGGGAAACCCTAAAATTGGAGATATGTGACTAGGTTGTAAGCCTGATTCAATTTTCGACTTATTTTGTGACCTTAAGGTAGTCTTTTCTTTCTAGGTCTCAGTTTCCTATAAATTGAGGGAGTTAGATTATATTGCCATATCCCTTATTATGTCATGTTATATTATGCTATATTACCATAAGATTAGGTTTTTAAAGTTTATTTATTTAATTAATTAATTTTGAATATTTTTCCATGGTTACATGATTCATGTTCTTTCCCTCCTCTCCTTCTACGTCCCTCCAATAGCCAACGAGCAATTCCACTGGGTTTTACATGTGTCATTGATTAAGACCTATTTCCATATTATTAATATTTGCACTAGGGTGATCGTTTAGAGTCTACATCCCCAATCATATCCCCATCAACTCATGTGATCAAGCAGTTGTTTTTCTTTTGTGTTTCTATTCCCACAATTCTTTCTCTGGATGTGGATAGTGTTCTTTGTCATGAGTCCCTCAGAATTTTCCTGGATCATTGCAAAGCTGCTAGTAGAGAAGTCCATTACATTTGACTGTACCACAGTGTATCAGTCTCTGTGTACAATATTCTCCTGGCTCTGCTCCTTTCACTCTGCATCACTTCCTGGAGGTTGTTATAGTCTCCATGGAATTCCTCCACTTTATTATTCCTTTTAGCACAATAGTATTCCATCACCAACATATACCAAAATTTGTTCAGCCATTCCCCAATTGAAGGGCATCCCCTCATTTTCCAATTTTTGGCCACCACAAAAAGTGCAGCTATGAATATTCTTGTACATGTCTTTTTCCTTATTATCTCTTTGGGATACAAACCCAGCAGTGCTATGGCTGGACCAAAGGGCAGACAGTCTTTTATTGCCTTTTGTGCATAGTTCCAAATTGCCCTCCAGAATGGTTGGATCAATTCATAACTCCACCAGCAATGAATTAATGTCCCAACTTTGCCATATCCCCTCTAGCATTCATTACTTTCCTTTGCCGTCATGTTAGCCAATCTGCTAGATGGGAGGTGATACCTCAGAGTTGTTTTGATTTGCATCTCTCTGATTATCAGAGATTTAGAACACTTTTTCATGTGCTTATTAATAGTTTTGATTTCTTTGGCTGAAAACTGCCTATTCATGTCTCTTGCCCATTTATCAATTGGAGAATGGCTTGATTTTTTGTACAATTGATTTAGCTCTTTATAAATATGAGTAATTAGACTTTTGTCAGAGGTTTTTGTTATGAAGATTGTTTCCCAATTTGTTGCTTCCCTTCTAATTTTGGTCACATTGGTTTTGTTTGTACAAAAACTTTTTAATTTAATGTAATCAAAATTATTTATTTTACATTTTGTAATTTTTTCTAGCTCTTGTTTGGTCTTGAAATCTTTGTTTTCCCAAAGATCTGACAAGTATGGTGCATTCACCTAATTTACTTATAGTTTCCTTCTTTATATTCAAGTCATTCACCCATTCTGAGTTTATCTTGGTGTTGGGTGTGAGATGTTGATCTAAACTTAATCTCTCCCATACTATTTTCCAATTTTCCCAGCAGTTTTTGTCAAATAGTGGATTTTTGTCCCAAAAGCTGGGAGCTTTGGGTTTATCATACACTGTTTTGCTGAGGTCATTTACCCCAAGTCTATTCCACTGATCTTCCCTTCTGTCTCTTAATCAGCACCATATTGTTTTGATGACCACTGCTTTATAGTACAGTTTAAGATCTGGTACTGCTAGGCCTCCCTGCTTCACTTTTTTTTCATTATTTCTCTTGCTATTCTTGATCTTTTGTTCTTCCAAATGAACTTTGTTATGGTTTTTTCTAATTCAGTAAGAAAGTTTCTTGGTAGTTTGATAGGTATGGCACTGAATAAGTACATTAATTTGGGTAGGATTGTCATTTTTATTGTTATCTCATCCTACCCATGAGCAATTAATGTGTTTCTAATTGTTTAGATCTAGTTTTAATTGTGTAAAAAGTGTTTTGTAGTTGTTTTTATATAGTTCCTGTGTTTGTCTTGGCAAATAGATTCCTAAATATCTTATCATGTAAGGAACTATTTTAAAAATAATTATCCTGCTAAAATCCTTTCCCTTCAGTTCCTAGTATGTGCCTTAAAGACAGCCTTCCGCTTCTCTTAAAACTTATCCTATATCTTTCCTTTTCCCATCACACTCATAAGATTCCTTTTAGCTAGCATTCTATGTTGTAAAGAAAGCCCCCTGAGCTCTGAGAGTTTCCATTAAGTTTCTCCTTTTTCTAGCATTCTTCGTTCTAAGGTCCACTCCTGCTCTGATGTTCTATAAGGTCCTTTCAAACTTAAACATTGTGAAATCAGTATTATAAAGCGTGTGCTGATCAGAGGTTGGCACTGCCAAGGAATAGTCTTTTTGAGTCCGTTTTATAAAATCCTATTCCCTAGCCAGGAAGAGAAAAAGGACTATTTAAAATTTCCCCAATCCTCTTACACTCCTCATTCCATATGGGGCATTTTTACCAATGTTAAAAACACATCCAGGATATATTGGTAGTGCTAATTGTTCACAAGAAGAACTTGAATGTAATCACAAGTCTCTATTGCCCTTGGCAAGTTGCATGGTTCTGCCTGGATTTATAAATCATTAGTAAACAATGTCTTTAATGAATATAGGTAAAATGATCTGTGCTCCCCCAAAATTCATGCTATTCTTTCCTCTTCTCACTTCTTCTCATTCTCCTTGTTGCTCCAGTTAGTCCCTAGAAATCCCAAATTTCAGGTAAAAAACAAAGATCTCTTCATTTAGATCTTCTTATACTCTTAAGTAATCTCCTCGTAGGTTTCTAACTTGCCTCCCTCTTTATATAACAGTATCCTGGGTTATCTTAGTTCTATCAAGAATGCATGGGACAATCTTGATCTTCCCACAAAATAGGGCATATAGTCCTGTGATTATAGGAGGAACTCCATAAGTCCATATGTACTGAGTGAATGAATGGGTTAAGTCAAAGAATTGCGGAGGGTTAAGAACTAGAGTTGGTTGATGACTTTACTACTTCCTTTGATACTCTCTAAGAGTAATGGCAAACCTCCCTTTTGGTACTGAAAGAGAATCTCCCCATCTCACAAGTGAGGGACATGAAGGTAAAAAGAAATGAAGGCCACCTCAGTGAATTAAAAGACAGGCTAGAGACAGAAGGTTCTGGGTTCAAAACTGGCCCATGATACTTCCTAACTATGTGACCTTGGGCAAGTCACTTAACTTCCATTGCTGAGCCCTTGCCACTCTTCTGCATTGGAACCAATACACTATTAATTTTCTAAGATGAAAAAAGAGGTAAGTGTCAATCTCTTAGATCTCTCTGTCTCCTAGGCCCATCCACAGTCCCATATTTGAGAGGTCTGCTGAAAACACTTAGGGCTGGGTCCCATCCTCAGAAGCTCAGCACTTTTGTTCCTACAGTCCTTCTCAGACCCACCTGTCATCCCCCCAGGCTTCACTCAAGAACTAGAGTTTCATTCAAAAAAAAAACTTAGTTTTGCCACAGTATAAGAGGTTTTAAATGATTCTGTTCTGATCCCAACAGGATATCTCCTTTGCCAAAAATACAATAGCTATGCTAAGAGACACCTCTCTGGAAATCATTAGCCTAATTTATTAGAAAAGAAGAAGTAGAGAGTAGAGGGGGGAAGAGAAAAAAGAAATGTTAACAAAAAAATTATCTTTAAAGGCCATATGTAATGAAGTAAAAAAAATTTTTTTAAGGCAATAGAAGCTCTAGGCCAGAAATTGAGATCCAGCTAATACACTGTTTGAATCTCAACAATCCTATTTTAAGCTTTTAATAAGCCATCTAAATCCCTTTAATTTAGAAGACTGGCCATATACCAACACCCCCTCAGCAGCAATTCACACCTTCAATCATCTCAGGAAAGGTTTTTTTCCCAAAAAAAACAAAAGACGTGATGACTAGATCACTTCTACTTGTGAGGGTGGTTTTCTCCAAGTCTTTCATATCATTGATCCAATAGGATCTGGGAAGGATCTTAAAAGTCAGTAAAGTCCAACCTTTTCATTTTATAAGCGAGGAAACTGAGGCATGAGATTTAAATTACTTGCATACAGTTACACGACTAGTTAACATTAAGATCTAAACAGTCTTCTTGACTAGCATAATGTTCTATGTGACACTATGACCCAGACCCTGATGCCACATGTGGGCTGGGCTCACAAATGATCCCTTGGCACCGATAGAAAAATCTCATCCAGAAGGAGTTTGAAGAGTTTGAAGTTGACTTTGCATATTAATAGCACTGAAATCCCTAGAATCTTGAACAGAAAAAAGTGTGACACATTTTTAAACCTTTATGTCTTAAAATCGATACTAAGTATGGGCTCCAGGGCAGAAAAATGGTAAGGGCTAGGCAATTAGGGCTAAATGACTTGTCAGAGTCACACCGCTAGGGAAAGTCTGAGGCCAGATTTGAACCCAGACCTCCTGTCTCTACACCTGACTTTCAATCCACTGAGCCTCCTAGCTGCCCCCCAGAGCAAGACATTTAAAGACAGAGAAACTGAGATCAAATCCTGACTCTTCATACAATCTCTAAGACTTTGGCCAAATACCTTTTCATCTCTATATCTCAATTTCTTCACATGTCAAATGAGGGGGTTGAATTAAGTAATCTTTAGGATCCCTTCTAGCTATAGATTCTATTATCCCTCTGATCTGTATAATTCTAGCTTCTTCGCCTATTTGTTCAGCCATTTTCATTTATGTCCAACACTCCATGGCCCCATTTGGGGTTTTCTTGGCAAAGATACCGGAGGAGTTTGCCATTTCCTTCTCCAGTTATTACAAATGAGGAAACTGAGGCAAGTAGTTATCCTTTTATCCCATTACAAATCAAGCCTGCTATGTATCACATCAGACACTGTGCCAGGTGCTGGGGCACAACGAAAAGCGAGACAACCCCTGACCTTGAAGAGTTTGCTTTGTATTGGGAGAGACAACAGGTTGTAGTAAATAATAATAAGGGACTACATTGGTTATTGATAACTAATAGATCAGGCAGTTATCTTCTTTCTTCTGGCTACCCTCCCTTCCTCCCGTTTCCTCCCTCTCTTCCCTTCAGCTTCCCCTCCCCCCTTCCTTCTTCTGATTTCTCTAAATCACTCAGGGTGCGTTTATGATGTTTCCAATGAAATACTCTTTCTCTTCTTTATCTTAAGTAAGGGTTTATCTGGGGAAGACAGGAAAAGATAGAGAATAAGAGGGTTGGGGATTTCCTTATACACTGTTCACACCTCTTCAATCCAACACTTGACACCTGAATCCAATTGATGAGTGAGCCAAAAGACATCGCCCAAGCTCACATTGGTCTAATCGGCCACAGGCAGACCCACTGCACACTGACGCTGACACAGTGATGCCATTTTGGTCCTCTTCAGGTATGGAGGACAATAGCCAACCAACCAATGGAAGTATGTACAGAATCTGTCTAAAGAGACTAAATATAAAAAGGGGAAGATTTGAAGAGAGAAGGACACTCTCAGACGAGGAACTGCTTCCTATAAAAGATGCTCAAACTGAGTCTTGAAGAAAGTAAGGGATGCTGTGAAGTGTGAATTCATTGCAGGCATGAGGGACAGCTGGGGAAAAGGCACAGCGATGGGAGAGAAGAGTATCTTGTTTGAGGAAAAAGCAAGAGGGTCAAGAAAGGGACAGCAAGAAAATATGTGGTGTGAAGGTTTTCTGTTTTGAGAGGCATAGAATAGAAAGACCTGGAGGCAGGGAACAAAAAGACTTGGAGGCAGGGAACCAAAAGACCTGGGTCTTGGCAAGATCATTTTCTCCTGGGGCCAAGGGATCACTTGTGAGCCCAATCTTAGCTTAATTGCTGATCGTGAGAATTTATTTTATTTTTTCAAACACTTACATTCCATCTTAGAATTAGTACTATGTATTGGTTCTAAGGCAGAGGAGTGGTAAGGGCTTGGCAATGGGGGTTAAGTGACTTTTTTTTAAACCCTTGCCTTCCATCTTAAAATCCATACTGTGTATTGATTCCAAGGCAGAAGAGTGGTAAGGGCTAGGCAATGGGGGTTAAGTGACTTGCCCAGGGTCACCCAGCTAGGAAGTATCTGAGGCCAGTTTTGATCCCAGGACCTCCCCTCTCCAGGCCTGGCTCGAAATCCACTGAGCCACCCAGCTGCCCCCTTATCATGTGAATTTAAGGAAATTAATTTTTCCTGTCTGGGTCTTAGTTTCCTTATCTGTAAATGTAGGGAAAACATTCTAGCAAAGACATTCTTTTCTATGCTGTGGGGTTCTTTTTTTTTTTTTTTGGTTCTCTTTTATGACTGTGAATCTGACAATGAATTAGCCAAATCAGTTTGTGAGGACAGGTGAACGCTAGCTGGTTCCCTCTGACTAGGTGGGCAGAACATCAACATATAGCCTCAAAGTTTTCAAAATAGGGTGACTCACAATGTTGCTATAGCCCAACAGAAGGAAAGAGCAATGTGGAACTAACCACCCACCTTTCCCACTGTAAAATGTTTCACATTCACTCAAAATCCCCCTTGAAAAGCTCTTGAAAAACCAAGATTATCATATCACATACTTAGAGCTGTTGTCTAGGAGGAAACTGAGACCCCGAGAAGGAGGGACTAGAGAGCAAGGAAAACCAGGGAGAGCTTCAGTCAACACACAGAATGCTTGGTCTAAGAAGGGCAACTGGTACAAGCCCCTGCCTACATCCAAGTGCATTGTGGCAAGAGTCCAGAAGGGATGAACTCTGGCCTTTCTCCCAAGATCTCCAGGAACAGAATGCCCCATCCTCTCCCGTGTTTCAAGAGTTTTGAATACTTGCTATTCTCAGCAGTAAAGTTCAGCACTTTAGGCTGAAGCTTTGGTCTGTAGGTGGCCCTGGGAATTTTTTTAAGTTTTCTGGCTGACAAAAACAACCCCAACAATAAACCCCAAAATCCTAATATTAGATTTCATGTGTTACCAAGTAAACTTTTTCTCTTATAGAACAAATTGTTTCTATAGAAACTAATGCTTTTCTAGCAACCCAATCCCCATTAGGGTTGCTATAGGAACAGATAGAGACTATGGGAAAATAGAGAAAAGGTAAATAATGTCTTAGAATCAGTCCCTGCAGAAATAATGAGGGTGTGTTAAGTGGTTCTGGCTAACCTAAAAGAAGGTGGGACAGATTCCTGGGGCACCAGACAATATAATTCCCACTCTGGCATTCTTTGACATTTTGATATTTTGTTAATCATTAAAATTCAATTCAAAAGATAGTAAGTTCTATCCTGAAACCTCTCCTTCCAAAAGACACTTTCTAGGACCGGGAATGAAAGATGGGAAAGGAAAAAAGAGATCTCTAAATGAATGCACTTAAATTCCAGAGTTAGAAGAGACCTCAAGGATTATCTAGTTTAGCTATCCCTTCCCCCTTCATTTTTCAGATGGGGAAAAACTTCAGCTGGGAGATGTTAGGTGATGTGCCTTGGATCACAGAGTAGCAGGGCAGAGATTTGAACCCAGATCCTCCAGAGCTCTTTCCAAAAAGCCCCTTTGTTTCTCTATAATAAGTAGGTGCAAGGGCACCTGTGCATTTGGCCCTATCTTTTTAGAGGCCCATAGTACCTTCAGGGAATGCACGTGTAAAAATCAGGTTACAGTTTACCTGGATACTGAAAAGCACATGTGGAAAAACAACAGTAACAAATTTCACAGGTTTCTGGCCCTGTAATGGTACCCAGGCTCTGGAGACTAGAGAGGGCACTGGATAAATGCTTGTGGATTGATTGACTGATTGCTCCCACCTTTATGGTTCTATCAGATCCTCATTATAAACTCATGTGGATTTTTAGCAGGGCAGAACATGAAGAGTGAGATTTTGTTCCTAAATGGCTGAGCAGGCTCAGGATCTGGTTGCTCTCTTTGTCTCTCAGTTCCCATATCCTTTGGCCCCATTTCCTTTTTACAATCAGTTTTTATTTTTATCTTTTGTTTCTACATTGCTTTGATTTCTCCCTGTATCCCATTCTCAGTCATCCCTTATAATAATTTATTTTTTAATAAAATGAAGAGGAAAAAAATATGTAGTAAAACCAGTCTACACAATTAAAAAAAAATCTGACATCATAGACAAAGTTCCCTACCATAGATCTCAGCCTGAGGGTGAAATGGAAGGGAGGTAGCTATTCACATTTCTTCTTTGGGATCAAGCCTGTTCTTTATTATTTTGACATTGAATTTCAATTCTTTTGTGGTTGTTGATCACAGGTTTGTACTTATTGGGTCTTTGGATGCATTTTCAAGCAATAAAAATAATAATTAATAACAATAATATAGAAAGAGAGGGAAATCCAAGTCATAGAGGGAGGGTGAGGGAGAGATAGAGAGAGAAAGGGAGACAGAGAGAAGAGAGGCAAAGACAGGCTACAGGAGAGAGACTAAAGGGGGAAAGGATCAGGGATAGGGAGACAAAGAGACAGAAAGGGGTTATATTTGAAGGGAGGAAGATCTGAGTTAAAATCCCACCCTACTCACTGTTAATGTGATTTTCTCTATGTCTCAGTTTACCCTTCTGCAAAATAAGAGATGGATTTGATGCTTTCTATGGTCCCTTTTAGCTCTAAATCCATGACCCCATGATCCCAGGACTTGAAATTCTCTGACAGATAAAGAAAACGGAGCTTGCAAAAATGAAGTGATCTGACCAAGATCACATGACTATAAATAAGAGGAGCTGAGACTTAATATGAGGGCATTTAGTGTTAAAGATCTCTTGGAGAGCATTTAATTAACTCTTGGTTTTACAGAAGAGGCTCAGAGAAAGAGTGACTTGGCCCAAGTCACACAGTCATTCAACAAGCCTTTACTAAGCTGTGACCATGTGCCAGCCACTGTGCTAAGTGCTGGGGATGCAGAATGCCATCCCTGCCCTCAGAAGTTTACATTCAGATGCAGAAGACTGCACATAAAGAATGAAGTCTCTACAAGATGGATACAGACAAGAGGAAAGGTCGTCTCCTAAGCTAGGAACTAGCATCTAGGGGGACCAGGAAAGGTCTGCAGAAAGGGAGATTAGAATTGAATCTTGAAGGACGCCAAAGAAACTAAAAAGCAAAGATAAAGACTGGGAGCACTGGGAATGAAAGACAGACAGTAAAAAAGATTGGTGAGGAGAGATATGAGTTCTGTTTGGGGCATGTGGAGTTTGAGATGCCTACAGGCAGTGATCTGTCGGGCAGTGTTTAACAACTATCTCTGGAAAAAAATGTACAAAAGACACACTTTTAAATTTAATCTGCATCGTTAACATTTTCTCCATCACTGTCTTAAGTATAGACAATTTAAAAAAACAATAAATTAAGCCCTGATTTGTAGGTTTTGTTGATTTTGAAGGTATAAATAATCACAAAAAAAAATTAACATTTGACTGCCTTGAGCTGGTTAAATCTGGCTTCCACATACCCTAAACAAAATCTCTAAGAGATCTCCTAACACCAAGTGCCCTGATATTAAGTCTCAGCCCCTCTCACTTCTAGTCATGTGCTCTTGGCCAGATCACTTTATCTCTGCAAGCTTCCATTTCTTCCTGTCAAATGGAGAACTTCAAGTCCTAGGGTCATGGTTTAGAGCTAATGTGGATCTTAGAATTCATCAAATCCACCCCTCATTTTGCAGAGGAGTAAATTGAGACACAAAGAGTAAGTGACTTGACCAACATGCCATAAACATAAAGTTCAAGATGTTCAAAAAGTAACTGGGAGGTGGTAAGTCATTAAAGATACAGGGGGGAAATCTAGCTGAAACAAAAGAGCAATAAAAATCTATTTTTTTTAAAAGACAGTGGGTGGGGGCAGCTAGGTAGCACAATACATAGATGAAAGATAAAGATAGATAAAGATAAAAGATAAAGATAAAAGAAAAAGATAAAGAGCCAGGCCTGGAGTCAGGAAGTCCTGGGTTTGAATCTAGTATCAAACACTTCCTAGATGTCACTTAACCCCACTGCCTAGCCCTTATCACTTCTGCCTTAGAGGAAAGGTAAGAGGGGTTTTGTAAGAGTTTGTGTGTGTGTTTTTTAAAGGCAGTTGTTGATGGGCAGGTGCTCAAGAAAGTGACTCAGGCTGGAAACAAAGACTTGGATTTCCAAAGCAACTGAGTAGAAATGACAGTAAGCACATAAGTCAACATTCCAACCTAGGTCTTCAGATCATTTTTCAGAACAACAGGAGCAGGCAGTTTTTGTCATCATTTGTGCAAGTCATTTCCTCCTTCTCTGAGACTTCTTTTCCTCTCCTGTAAAATGAGAGGCATAGGCCAGATGACTTACTCATCTCCCTCATTGTTCTTGCTGTTGAATCATTTTTCTGTCATGTAAGATTCTCCATGACCTCATTGGGGGTTTTCTTAGCAAAGATGATGGAGTGGTTTGCCTTTTCCTTCTCCAGCTCATTTTACAGATGAGGTATCTGAGGTACATGGGGTTAAGTGACTTACCCAAGGTCCCACAGCTAATAAGCGTCTGAGGCTAGTTTTGAACTCAGGAAGGCGAGTCTTCTTCACTCCAGGTGGGGTGCTCTATCCACTGTACCACCTAGCTGCCCCCTGTAAAGGATAATTTTAGCATTGTGACCTAAATTATATTCATTATTGGTGGCCATGGATATCCCAAATAATAAAATAAAAATACCCATCAGTCTGAAATTTTATGGTGATTTAATTAATATAGTGGAAAGAAATTAAGAAGGGAGAAGGAAAGGCTGTAGGATTTTCTCCCACCTGGCTTGTACCAGGTGGAAAGATTAGGGGATGTAGAAAGTCAGGGTTTCAAGTATGAAAGAGGAAGGAATCAGCCTGAACTCCAAGAGTGCTCAATCAAGATGCCTGAACCTGAATTAGCTCAAGGGCAAACTCACCGCCAAAACCCAGACACATAGTTGCCACCACACCAAGATGTCGGAAAGCTTAGCATGCTGCCAGCCAGAGATGCCTCTCCGAGAAAAGAGACCGAAGAGACCAAGTGACTTGCCCTATATAGATGGTCTTACATCACTTTCCTGCATCTCATCTGTACCAATGTTAGCTTAACTTGACTTAGGACAGCCCAGGGGTCCATCTGCTGTTTCTGCACATGTCTGTTGAAGGCCATTTTCTCAAATACTTAATCCCTGAGTATGGTGCGGCCATTCCTGACCTTGTTAAACTAAGTAGGGTGGAGAAATATAGAGTTCCCAAGACTTCATTCTGTTAAACCAAGTATCTCCATTGTTACTAATCAGGAAATAGCTAAATCAGATCTTCTAAAGTCAAGTCTGAGTAGGGTGGAGTAGTTTAAAAATTCACACCCCTCAAAGCAGTCTTAATTCGATGGATGATTACAGCCTAAGGCAGCTTCTCCATATCTTTCTGGCAGGGCTGAATTAGCCAGTTCTCCTTTCTAAAACTTCATTTAACTGCTCTCTAAACAGAGATTGAGAAAAATACTGTCCATTCATGGGTTCAGCAGAAGAGCAACAGCTACCTGGGGACCTCCTAACCTAACAGGTAGAGGCTTCATTAGAAGCTTCCCTGAGCACTTGGCCTGACTAGTTAACCTGAGCAGAAGTTCATGACTGGTGACTAGTGGTGTTCTTTGCCAGGTTTGGTACATGCCAATTAAAGTACCCGAGGAAAAAATGGACTGAATCTAGAGATGGACAAAGAGAGGTCTGTTTAATGATGGGGGTCAAGGAGGCCCTGATTTCAAACATATCCCACCTGGAAGATCTCTCCCCCACACAGGTTCCCTTTGCCTTTCCCAACAGTGTAGTAAGTCTGGTTCTGGAAACACACTCTGCCTAAGGGTGGTAACATCTGAGTGTTGCAAAAAGCATCGCAACAACAATAACATTTATTAAATGTTTACTGAGTGCAGAACTGTTAAATGCTGAGGGAAATGGCCAAGTTTAACTTTTAAATTCAAAGAGTTTGCAGCCTTCATCAGGAGAAGGACTGGGAAAGGGCCTAGCCCTGAAAGCCCATGCAATGGAAGGGACATTCATAAATTTAAAACAATAATAGTTTATAACTTTGTAATTGCATTATGTCATTTGATTCGCACATAAAGTAGAGGGCACTTTGATAGTGGAAAGAATAGTGATCTTTGAGTTGGACCTGAGTTGGAATTTTGGCTCTTCCATTTACTCTCTACAGGACCATGAACAGCCCCTTCAAGTCTCAGTGCCTCATTTTAACCTTTCTTAAGAAGCTTGCACTGCCTACCCCACAGAGTTATTGTGAGGAAAACACTTTGTGAAATAAACACTAGAGGAATATGACTTATTATTTTCATTTTGTAGATGGGGAAGCTAAAGTACAGGGAATCCTCTAAAATCATGTTCTCATAAATAGTAGGGCTGAGCCTGAGATCCAGGTCTTCAAACTTTAGTCAGAAATGTGCTTTCCTGTGTCACATATGTGAGATCACACTAATTCTCACTGAAACAATTTCTTTCTCATATAATTTCCTAGAGTCCCCATATCTGAGTCCCAGACCCTGCCTTAACCAAGTCTTCTCTTGTATTTGCTTTTACTGTAACAAAATTCTAGGAATAAATATGATTTCTGGCAGATGTCTACGTGCCCCTTCCCCTTCCCTGCCCATCAGACTAAACTAGGAAATATGGACCAGGAATATTGATTCATTTAGTATAGGGCATGGTCAAAAAGAGCCTTGGATTCCTGTGTCAAAATTCTGGGTTCCAGTTCTGGCTCTTCTACTGATCCACTGTGCCATGTCAGCACTTATTTTCTGGGTATCAGTTTCCTTTTTGATCAAATATGGATGGATAGACTACATGATGTTTAATGACATGAATATGTAAGTGAGCACCTATTGTGTACATTACACATGTTAGAAGCTGCAGATATAAGAAATATGGTGCACAAGACCATCTCCAGGAGATGACAGTCTTACTGGAAAGAGAATACTGACATGCAGGAAAATTAGGGAATGACTCAAGGAGTCAATTCTGATTTTTAGTGGGTGGTATCTAGAGGGGGTAAAATCATTGTGAACTGAAAAGGACCACATAGAAAAGGCAGACCTTGAAGGATGAGTAGAATTGGAATAGGAAGTAGAGATTTCAGGTGAGAGGGAACTGAAGGAACAAAGATTCTAATAACCTAGAATACAACTGCAACAGACACCAGATGCCATCTCATCCAGTTCCTCCACGTGGCATTTTTAAGGAACCTGCTTTGTTCACATGGCTGTAGTAGAGGGTTTGATATAGGAGTAGGAGATAAAACTGAGTAGGGGTGTAAGGAATGGATAAGTCTTGTTTGGCACTGAAGAGTTTGGACTTTGTTATGACTAGTAATGCACTAGTAAATGGTACTGAACAGAGTGCTAGACCTGGAGTTGTCTTCCTGAATTCAAATCTGGCCTCAGACACTTACTAACTGTGTGACCTAGAGCAAATCACTTAACCTTGTTTGAATCAATTTCCACATCTGTAAAATGAGCTGGAGAAGGAAATGGCGAACCACTCTAGGATCTTTGCCAAGAAGACTCCAAATGAGGCCATAAAGAGTCAGACAGGACTGAAACAAATGAACAACAAAATTAGTAGTATAATGGTGGGGCCAAATTGAATAAATTGTCAAATCAGTCCAACCCATTTAAAGTAAATGTAATACTTTAAAGAGGCAATAACAAGTTTCAATCAGTCAGACTTGGTACTAAATGTGGAAAGGCACTGATCAACTAGAGTGATCAACTTGTACAGGAAATATGTTTGGAATGACAAAAGAAATTTGATCATACCCTAGAGTTAGTCTATAAAATAGCAAGCCATTTTGAATCCAAATAGAATGGAACAACTGAGAGCCAAAAGAGACTTTCCAGTAAAATCCCTGAGGAGGAACCATTTGTGGGAAGTACAATAATATCTCAGTTTTGGCATCAGCCTAAGTCTCTTTTATAGAAGAACTTTGCTAGCTTTGATGATTGGAGAGAATTTCAGACTGCCTATCTTCTCCTGAATGTGCCAGCATTGTCCCCCAGGACAGCAATGGCCAGTAGTCATGTCTCATTGGGAACTGTGATAAGACTGTATTTAAAACAGGAAGACAGATTGGTATTTCCACAAGGAACCGGGGGGGGGGGGGGGGGGGAGGGGACAAACCTATACTAGGTCAATTCTTGAGAATCTCTATGAAGGAGAGACAAGAACTTCAAGAAATCACAAATAGTGAGCTACCTCTTTGCCACTTTCAATCTCTAAACTGTAGAACACTTTCCATCAAATTTTGTATGCAGATTCTGAGTTTACTGTAGACTTTATGGGGGGAAGACAGAATAGCAATTGTCCTTATATAGCACCATAGTAAATACTCCTTCCTAAAAGATAATTAAATTCAGCTGATCAATTGATAATCAACTGACAAATATAACAGGAAGCAGACCAGTGGGGGCTCATGTGCTATAGAATTAGAAAGATCACCCACCCCAACTCCTTAAGAGGTACCCTAAGAGGATATAGTAGACTGGGGAGTCAACTCATCAATGTTAGTGAGAGTTGGTTAATTGCCTCACAATATGTATTACATGGTAATAGGCAGGGTGGCATGCAGAGTGATTCTCTCTCGACATCTGACATCGAATCTTACCTCAGACATTCAATTCAATTAAATATATATTTCTTAGAATAACTACAAATTGTATATGATCCTAGACAAATCATGTAACTCAAAACCTCATAGTCTTCATATATAATATGACAATGAGAATAATATTTATACCACCAACCTTACAGAGTTGATATAAAGCCAGAACTTTGCAAACATTAAAGTGATAGAAAAGGTGTGGTATTATTATAGGCAACAGAGAGCTCCCAAAGGTTTTTCAGCAAGTTCTTGAATATACTAAATCAATATTCATATTCACATGACAAAAAAATTTACATACATCTCTCTCTCATATACACCTAATGAATTTGGAACTAATGTGCAAATATTCCCGAGACATATGATGCTCTTGGCAACTGCCTGTTTCTTTTGAAACAAATTTTTCAAGTACTAGATGAAGGCTCAACCTCCAAAGTCCCTAAGAAATGTGGATCAGGGGGGAAAGGAGCCAAGGAATCTAAATATTACCCAGGTTTATCTGTCTCGTGTCCATCCCATTCCATTACTCTATAGAAACAGTCTCTGACAGGCTTGAGAAACATTTTTTTTCTAATTCTTTTACTCTTTCATATAATGATCAAGTTCTGGGTTCCTGGCCTCCTGTACAATTTGACAACTGAATTTGAGGTCTGAGCAGCCATCTTCTCAGACCACTTTTATGGCAAAGAAACTGCCAGTTTAGTTGGCAAGACAAACTTTGTGGGCTGGAAGAGGTATAGAAAAGGAGAAGGCAATAAATTTCTAATGAATTTAGTTTCTAAAGCTGAAAGGGACCTTAGGAATCATTTGATCTTTAGAAGTATTAATATTTTCTAGGGAAGGACTCTGAGATGTGATGAGGGGCAAAAGGACTTGCTTAAAATCACATAACCAGAGAATGGCAGAACCTGAGCCTCACCTTACTGAAATTTGCAGGGTTTTAGATTTGGCAGAGAACTTAAAGACACTCTAATCCAAGGTTTCTTAACTTTTTTTCAGTCCATCTGGTGAACCTAAGGATCTCTTCTCAGAATCATGTTTTTTAAATGGACAAAATATATGATAAAGATCTCATCTCTCAACCCCATAGACAACTAGTCAAATTTATAATACAAGTCCATTCTCCAATTGGCAAATGGTCAAAGGGTATGAATAAGCAGGTTTCAGATGAGAAATCAAAGCTGTCAATAATCATATGCTTTAAATAACTCTTGATTAGAGAAAAGCAAAATAAAACAACTCTGAGGCATCACCTCACACCTATCAGATTGGTCAATATGACAGTAAAGGAAAGTAATAAATATGATGGGACACAAATGCATTGTTGGTGGAATTGTGAACTGATCCAACCATTCTGGAGGGCAATTTGGAACTATGCCCAAGGGACTATAAAATAGTGCATATCCTTTAATCCATTAATATCACTATTAGTTCTGTATCCCAAAGAGATTTTTTAAAAGACTTGGGGAAAGGACCTACTTATACAAAAATATTTATAGCAGCAAAAAAACTGGAAATTAAGGAGATATCCATCAATTGGGGAATGGCTAAACAAATTGTGGTATATGATGGGGATGGAATATGATTGTTCTGTAAAAAATGATGAACAGAATGATTTCAGAAAAAGCTGGAAAGACCTACATGAACTGATGTAGAATGAAATAAGGAGAACCAGGAGAACGTTGTACGTAGTAACATATTGTGGATGATCATCTGTGATAGACTTAGCTACTCTCAACAGTACAATGATTCAAGACAATTCTGAGGACTTGCAGTAAATAATGCTGTCCACCTCTAGAGAAAGAACTCTGTTGGGAGGAAAAAAAATAAAAGAATTGTTGGAGTCAGAATGCAGTTCAAAGTATATGATTTTTCACCTTAGTTTATTTGGGTTTTTATTTTGGGATTCTAGTTTTATATGAGTATTCTCTTACAAAAACAAACAATATGGAAATATGTTTTGCATGATTATATATATATATACATATATATATACATATGTATATATATATATATATATAACAGAGATTGAATTAATTGCCAGTTCTAGGAAGGAGGAGAGAAGGAAAGGAGAGAGACAATTTGGATCTTATAACTTTGGAAAACTTATGTGGAAATTTGTTATTACATGAAATTGGTAAAATAAAATATTTTTACAAATACAAAAAATGAATAAAATAAAATACATAAGATTATAAGTAAAGCCATTTGCAATGAAATAATGAGCATCAAATTATTTTTTAAGAATCAAGTCATGCTGCCTGCCCTTTGATCCAGCCATAGCACTACTGGGTTTGTACCCCAAAGAGATAATAAAGAAAAAGACTTGTACAAGAATATTCATAGCTACGCTTTTTGTGGTGGCCAAAAATTGGAAAATGAGGGGATGCCCATCAATTGGGGAATGACTGAACAAATTGTGGTATATGTTTGTGATGGAATACTATTGTGCTAAAAGGAATAATAAAGTGGAGGAATTCCATGGAGACTGGAACAACCTCCAGGAAGTGATGCAGAGTGAAAGGAGCAGAACCAGGAAAACATTGTACACAGAGACTGATACACTGTGGTACAATCAAATGTAATGGACTTCTTCATTAGTGGCAATGCAATGATCCAGGACAATTCTGAAGGATTTATGAGAAAGAGTGTTATCCACATCCAGAGGAAGATCTTTGGGAGTAGAAATACAGAAGAAAAATAACTGCTTGATCATATGGGTCGATGGGGATATGATTGGTGATGTAGACTCTAAATGATCACCCTAGTGCACATATAAATAATAGGGAAATAGGTCTTGATCAATGACACATATAAAAAACAGTGGAATTGCTTGTTGGCTATAGGAATGGGGTGGGGGAGGGGAGGGAAAGAACATGAATCTTGTAACCATTCAAAAATATTCTAAATTAATTAATTAAATAAAATTTCCCCAAAAAGATTAAAAATTTAAATTGAAAAAAAGAATCAAGCCATGTACTTTAGGTTAAGAAACACTGGTTCTAGTCCAACTCCTTCATTTTACAAATAAGGAAACTGAGGCCAAGAGAGTAAGTGGCATTCTACAAGTCATGAAAATAATAAGTTGGAGGAATAGACTTCATGTCTTCTGATACTAAATCCACTATTTTT
Organism: Monodelphis domestica; assembly: GCF_027887165.1. NCBI lineage: Eukaryota > Metazoa > Chordata > Mammalia > Didelphimorphia > Didelphidae > Monodelphis > Monodelphis domestica. Next base: position 502,371,986 of record NC_077227.1, read on the forward strand.
TAACCTTTACCATCTATATTAGAAATAACATAAGTATCAGTTCCAAGACAGAAGAAGAGTGATAAAAGGCTAGGCAACTGAGGTCAAGTGACTTGCCCAGGGTTACACAGCTAGGAAGTGTTTAAGATCATATTTAAACCCAGGACCTCCCTTCTCCAGGCCTGGCTTTCTATCTAACTATCCCTAAACCAAACATTTATTAGAAGCAGACAGACCTAGTTCAAATCCTACCCTGACATTTACTAACTATATGACTCTAGAAAACTAATTTGCCTTTCTGAGCTTCACTTTCCTCATTTGTTAAAAAAAAAAAAGAGGGAAGAGGGGAGAGCAATCATAATACTTTAATGACAATATCAGAGGGTTAGAATGAGACTCAAACAAGATAAAGTATTGAAAATGGGTTGAAAACTTTAAAGCACTACATAAATATCATTATAAATCGTGATATGTATAATATCACTATAAATTATAAATAAATATAAATATTATTATAAGTTCCTAAATATTTGTTGGTTAATTGCTGGGAAAAAAAAGACATTTGTTAAGTGCATTTTACGTGCTAGGCACTATACTAAGTGCTGGCGACACAAAGACAGAGACAGTCTCTGCCTTTAAGGAGTTTGCATCTGTACCAACCCCTATTGGTTAATTCCCCAATTTCCATTCCAACTAGGAGTCTGGGTCTCTAGGGTCTCTGGTTCTCTATAACTATGACTGGGTATAGCTATCTCCTATTGTTTATCACGAGCTCCCTTCCAATGTGAACCCATATTGCTGGAGTTCAGTAGTTTCAGTCATATCTGACTCTTGGTGACCCCATTTGAGATCCTCTGGACAAAAATACTAGAATTTGCCATTTGCTTCTGAATAGAGATCTATTCAGATAGGTTCAATTCTTTTAACCAGTGTCAATACTTTTTCTGTGTGTCCACATCTAATTTCATGCAAGAGCTCCAAAACAATTCATTCCATGATTAAAGAAAATTGATTAACGACTCGTTCTGTACTTGGTTGATGCCTACAGTTGAAGCATTTGAGAAGTCTGTATCTCCTATGTTCAGTTGTTTGGGGTGGACTCCCACCCTTACATATTTTAATAGAGTAAATCAATACTTATAGGTAAGTATTGCCCTGGAAAGGGAGTTTGAGCCTGGTGAGAACACGGGAAATGGCAGTTGAATCAAAGGACAGCCAACTGACACTCCCTTTCCTAATGCAGTGATCTTTTGTTGATTTGCCCTGAACAATGGGTAGCAAACACTTGATGACAAAACAGATGGCAAGATAGTCCAGTGAACTGATGCATGGAATGTGAAGCATGGTCCAATCTAGTCTAGAGCCTCCTAGATATAGTAGGCTATGCACTCAGTTCCCAAAGTTCAGCAGAAGGACAGGAATTCCAAAGATGAACAGATTGACAGATGTTGATAATAGCTGTAGTTTAAAAGTAGTGCTTAAAAACAGAGAGGCCAACTGAAAGGCTGAGCTTTGTGGGGAATTTGCCCTTTGCTGAAGCCACTTGACGGTATAGGATTGGCTTTTAGCTTTCCAATTTCGTGAATCCCATTTTCCTATCTTACTCAAAGTTGATTAAATGATTTGCTTCTGAGAAAGATCTTCATCCTACATGCCAAGTTGTTAAATTTATGATGATACATAAAACTGCCAAGAGACATGGAATGCTTGTCTTGACTAATTAGTGTGTTGTCTGGCCAAAAGGAAATTCTACTTGGGAAAGAGAGATACTATCAGAAGGTTGTTCTGTAAGCACAGAATCAGACTGATGGATGAACTTAATGGATAGCACCATCGATGTCAGTTGTCATATGTTGTTGTCTTCACTATCCGTACCTACCTGCTCAGAAGAAGAGAATATTCATGCCAGCCTATTGGAAGACACCATTCCCCTTGGACAGTACTGAAGTAGCAATAGGAAATTCTCCAGTTCTCCAAAAAACAATTTGACATAGAACCAAAAAATTCAGAATTTGCAGAGACCTCAGTGGCCATCTAGGCCAACTCATACCAAAAAAGAATTCCCCCAATGGCATATCTAATACATGGCCATTTAGACTTTTTAATGAGCTCCAATGAGATTGGCTAAAATGGTAAAAGGGCAAAAATGATAAGTGTTATAGGGGGTGTGAAAAAATAGGGACATCGATACACTGTTGGTGGAACTGTGAACTGATCTAACCATTTTGGAGAACAATCTGTAATTATACTCAGAGTTAAAAACCTGTGTATTCCTTCCAATCCAGCAATAGCACTATTAGGTTTAGTTCCTATGGTGATTGGGGGGAAAGAAAAAGAACCTATATGTTCTAAAATATTTATAGCAGTTCTCTTTGCGGTGGCAAGGAACTGGAAATTGGAACCAAGCTCATCAATTAGGGAATGACTAAATAAGTTGTCATATGATTGTGAGGGAATACTACTGTACTGTAAAAAATGACAATTAGGTTAATTTTTTAAAAATGGAAAGGCCTACATGAAGATTGAAATGAGCAGAACCAAGAGAACATTATATACAGTAACAGAAATACTGTTTGAAGAATGACACATCTGTCCACCTCCAGAGGAAATAAGTAAGACACGGTTTTACATATGTATATACCTTTTTTGTCAAATGATGTCTTCCCTGTGGGGGGGGGATTTAACTGAATATTTTAATGTAACAAACAAATAAGTAATTTTTTAAAAAGACCTCCACTGAGAGGGAATCCTATACCTCTCAAGGCAGTCTGTTCCAGTTCAAATCGTTAGAAGTTTTCCTCATATCAAGCCTAAATTTACCTCTTTCCAGCTCCTGTGTTTTGAACCTAGTGCTGTCCTCTGAGACCAAGCAAAATGAAACTAATCTTTATATCATGTGACAGCCCTCCTTTTCTTGGCTACTTTATGGAAGAGAGAATGATACACGCATTTACTCAATTGAATAATATTATTCTTAGACATGGGTAAGATTTGTACATTTTCCTACCAAGGGACAGTTCAATATTAACATAAACATAACTACATAATGCTCTTTTTCAGAAATAAAGGAAGATCTATGTAATTGGAGAGATATTAATTGTTTGTGACAATATAATAAAAATGATGATACTATCTTGTTTACAGGTTTCACATTACACTAATTAAGTTAACAAGCAGTTGTTGCTTTATAAAAGTTACCAAAATACTAACAAAATTCATTTGGAGGAAATGAAAAATCTGAGGTCCAGAGAGAGAGAGCATCTTGCCCAAGGTCACATAGGTAGAAAGGAGTACAGTGAGAATTTGAACTCAGATTTTCTTATTCAAAATTCTTGTCATTATGTTCTAATGTGTTGAACAAAAATAATTTCTATTCTCTTTCCTTTCTTCTCAATCTCTAAAACAAGGATTTTCTGTATGTCCTCATCTAATTCCATCCAGGGACTCCAAAGCAATTTGCTGCACCCCAGTTGATTAAAGAAAATTGATTAAAGACTTGTTCTGCTCTTAGTTTATGCCAATAATTGATTGATTTGAATGTCTGGATCTTCCTTGTTCAATTGAGTGGGAAAGATTCCCTCCCTTACATATTCTAATAGAGTGAATCAACACATATGGCTGAAAGGTGATCAGGAAAAAAGAGTTTGGGGATCAAATCCTTAAAAAGGAATCACCAGATATCTGTGAAAAACAGTCAGACAGGGGCAGCTGGGTGGCTCAAAGTGGATAGAGCCAGCCCTGGAAACTGGAGGTCCTGGGTTTAAATCTGGCCTCAGAAACTTCCTCGTTCTGTGATATGGGCAAAGCACTTGACCCCCTTTGCCTAGCCCTTACCACTCTTCTGCCTTGAAACCAATGCTGTTTCTAAGAGAGTGGGTAAGGATAAAAGACAAAAAAAAAACAGACTAGGAAAACTACATCTGCAGCATTTCAACCTCTTTTAATATAGTATATCCCTATAGAAGATGCTCAATTCTCATGTGCTGAATGAATTAAGAGATAAAGGAATGAAGCAATGCAAGAATGAATGCACGGATGAAAGAATGAAAACAAATGAAGTGCTTACTAGGTGCAAAACACGCTGCTAAGCAGTAGGGATATTAGGAGAAGAGGAAGAGAGAGCCTGCTCCGGAGGAACTAATGTACTAATGGAGGAGACAAGACACCTGGAAGATTTCAGCTAAAATCCAAATCAAAAGGTCCCATGGAGTTTGGGTGCAGAGGCAAAGCAAATGATGATACCTTTTTTAAATGTTATTTTCACTGATAAAAATCACATCAGTTTTGACTTGAACCATTTGAGTCTGTTAATAAGAAGTTTCTTCTATGGGTTTTCATTAGCTATGCCTATAGCATCTGTGGAAGCAGTTGCCAGGCTGCAAATCCACAAGAGTTGCTTCCTAGGATGATGGTCATAGTCACCACATAGTTGCTATTCCCAAGGGTCTTAGGTTCAGGGTTCTCACCCTCTCCCACAGAAGGCTGAAGGAAGATAGTCAAGGAGGAGGTGGTAGTGATCGGAGATTTGGCTTGCTCTGCAGCTTTGGCCAGGATGACTTGCTTGCCCTGTGGATGGTAGGTGGCTGGCTCTAGTGGGGATGCCTGGTCCCTTCTTCTACAGAAATTATTTCCTTAGATGATGGCTGTTGTGGCTGGGCTTGGGGGGAGGCGGAGGGACACTACCCCTCCAGTTTTGCTTTTATTAATGAGGAAGACTCATTAAAGATATGAGAGCTACGATCAAGGATATGAGTGGCCAGGCACAAAATGGACAAGGACAATACATTTGTTCTGCTTGGCCCCAGAGAGGTTATAAAGAACAGCAAGAAGTTTCAAAGTGAATTTCAGCTTGATATAAGGAAGAACTTCCTAACAATTAAGGTTATCCAAAAGTGGATATCTATAGCAAAAATGAATAATATGGAAATAGGTATCAAGTGATAACATTTGTACAACCCAGTGGAATTGCTTAGCAGCTCTAGAAGAGGGGAGGGAAAATGGGAGGGAAAGAAAATGAATCATGTCAATATGGAAAAATATTTAAAAATTAAAAGTGGAATGGGTTTCCTGACAAGGCAAAGGGTTCCTGCTAAGACTAGAAGTTTTCAAGCAAAGACTGAACAACCATTTTTCAGGTATATGTGTGGTTGGTTGGGTCAAATACTGATATTTTCTCATCATAGGACCATGGAATCATTGATTTAGAATAAGAAACTTGAGAGGTCATTAGGTCCAACCCTCTCATTTTATAGATGAGGAAACTGAGGCTGAGAGAAGTTAAGTGACTTTCCCAGGATGATGCAACATATATGTGTCTGAGGCAGGTTTTGAATCCAGCTTACTGATTCCAAAGGTTGTAGAGTATTTTTTTAGGTATGATTTGGACAGAATAGTCCTGAAATCTGAGGAAAGAAGAGTTTTTTGAGGGAAAGATTATGGAATCATGGAAAAATAGACTTAGAGCTGGAAGTTACCTTAGACATCTAGTCCACTCTGCTCATTTTACAGGTGAGAAACTGAGGCCTAAAATAATAAAGGGACTTACCCAAGATCATGAAAATATCAGACCTGAGATTCAAACCCAGGTGCTCTAATGTCAAATGTATTATTTCCACTATATCCCATTTTGCTTCTTTTGAATTGCTGTAAAGGGTGGGGGTAAAGGGGCCAGGATAAGGGAAAGGGGTTTCATTTTTCTGATCACTCTATGTACAAACATCATAACTGCCAACAGAATCTGAAGAAGATGGAGGATAGGAATTTTATTATCGATGATAAAGGATCATGACAATATTATTAATATGGAAATTAGATGGATGATAACTACACTTGTATGACAAGCATATTTTTTCTGGTGGTTCCTTCATGATTTAATCCATAGGATAAACCTGACTTTCAGTCCTGCTTCAGAAGGAAATATTTTAAATCCCTGACTCAAAGAACTGAATTTACATACCCAACCCCACAGAGAAAATTGCTGCACGTGGTTTGACAGACCCTACAGGGAAATGTAATATTTTTTCTGGAAATGCACTAAAAATAGAGTGCAAAGGGACTACTACAGATGCCAGAGGCAACAAGAGAGAAGATGTTAGTTTTAAGGCATGAATTTGTTTTAAAAATATTGAGTCTCTTCTGAGGTCTTGAGAAGAAAAAATTGATTTTCTAGGTAGGGCAATAAAACACGCCAGGAAATAACTTCTGAGCAAAGCAAAAGCAAATCATGAACTTTGACATGACAAAATCTATCCTATGTGGTTCTATTTATGGAAGCCAGAAAGTCTTTCCTAAACCAATTGTATATTTACCTGCCTTTGTATTTTCTCCTCCTACCAATCAAAAAGACCAAAGGGTAAGTAAAAATGGAACTAAAACCAAAACATTGCTTTAGTTCTAGGTCCTGACAGTTTTAACATTGACTTTTTTTTTAAATCCCTTACCTTCCATCTTAGAATCCATATTGTGTTTTGGTTCCAAGGCAGAAGAGGGGTAAGAGCTAGATAATGAGAGTTAGGTGACTTGCCCAGGGTCACATGGTTAGGAAGTATCTGAGGTCCAATTTGAATCCAGGACCTCCTGTCTTAAGGTCTGCTTCTCTCTCCACTGAACTATCTAGCTGATCCTCTAGGTTCTATATTTGGGACAAAATGAAGCACTCCCAAGTCATCAAACAGTTGACAAGAGGAGGTTTCATTTGCCCTCACACAGCAAGAATATGAAACAAGGATAGAGTGGCACTTAGCTTCCATATAGAAACTTGTCTGGTCTTTAGGGGAGGATTTGGTGAAAGACATGGTGACTCACATGGTCTTCAGAAATATGCCAAGACTGAGAGACACTAACTGCCTATGGTGACCGTGCCCCTAGGAAACCAGGATACTGCAGCTGAGAAGCAGGGCCTGAGGATGGTGTCTCCTTTTAGGGAAAACTAATCCCTATCTAAAGAGGGAAGGAAGAAGGACTTGGACCTACCCTGTGTTGTAGGCACAGGAAAAAAGCATTCATCTGAGAAAGGCTGGTAAATATCCATCCTAAGATCCATACAGTTTATTTGTGCAATTCTTTCCATTCTTGCTGCTGTCTACTGAACTCCAAGTCAATTTTCCTAATTTTTCAATTGATTTGGTACTTAATTTATATTGTCCTCCTGTCCACTCCATTCTCTACCACCATCTTCAGAGACATTAGTATTCATGTGGACATCTCCTTCAGCTACTTTACCATACAATTCTTTATAATGCCTTCTGCTATAAAAGCCTTTACCACCCCATCACAGAAATATTCGAACACAATTGCACCTTAGGCCTTACCATCTCTTAGATATATATATCTTGGGCTTCACCATCTCTTATACCTTCTAAGACCTGAATCTTGGAAAATCCCCTCTCCAACCACAACCTTCTATCCTTTATTCTCCTATTCCTTCACTCACAATAAACCAGCTGATTATAATTTTTAGTCTTTTGTGTCATCTCTATTCTTTTGTTTGTTTCTTTTGTGATCCTTATATTCCTTCTTAGAATCAATACTAAGTGTTGGATCCAAAGCAGAAGAGTGGTAAGGGCTAGGCAGTTGAGGATAAGTGGCTTGCCCCAGTCACACAGCTAGGAAGAGGCCAGATTTGAACCCCAGACCTCCCATCCCCAAGCCTGACTCTATCCACTGAGTCACCTAGCTGCCCTACTATCCCCATTCTTCTAATTGATCTTTTCAGATTAGGCTTTGTTTACTCATGAACACAGTTTTGACCCCAGGGTTTTACCACTGATGTCTCACTGGCTGCTATACTAGAATTCTTTGCCCTCAATTTCCCATCATTCCTCAATTTTGAATCTTCATTCCTGGGTAGCCCCTATCATCTGATTTCTCTACTCCTGCCCAGAGCTGCCTAATACCCTGGAGGAAGTCATGAAATGGAACTAGGGCCTCACCACTGATCATTCATTCTACCTAATCTCTACTTACCATCTATTGAATTCCTCCTAATGACTGTTCCAAATCCCTTCTCACCACTGGCAGTACCCCCCTCAGCCACCATATTTACTTCAGTCTTCTACTTTACTGAGATTAAGGCCATCTAATGGTCATTTCCTCAGCTCACCCCATTCCTCAAGACTTTCTCTTTCCATTCATAGAAGTGTTATCCCTACTACATACTAGAATGATTACCTCTACTTTATCTTTCATCCCTCTTTTTTGCTACTTCCACTTCTTCATGACTGATTTCTTTCTATCCACTTACAAGCATGTATTTAAATCTCCCTAATGCTTAAAAAAAAGGCCTCCCCTTTGCCCTTCTATTTCATCCAGCTACCAAATCCCATCTTTCCCCTTTATAGATAAACTTCTTAGAATAGGTATATATGCAGTGTTTCTGTTTGGGGCAGCTACTTGGTACAGTAGATAGATCAAAAGACCTAGAGTCAGAAAGACAACTTCAAATCCAGGTTCAGACACATACTAGCTGTGTGACCTTGGGCAAGTCATTTCCTCATCCATAAAATTGGGGTTATAATAGCACCTACCAGGGTTGGTGTGAGGATCAAAAATGATATAATATTCATAGATTACTTAGGACAATGTCTGACACATAGTAAGCACTAAAGTATTATTATTATTATTATTAACTATACTTCCTAACTGCTTACTCCTTAATACTTTACAATCAGCCATCCAGTTCCACTACTTTAGTGAGATTTCTCTTCCTAATGTCTACAAAGAAGTCCTACTTGCCAAATGCCATTGCCTTTTTTTTTCAGTATCCATCCTTTCTGTGACACTTGCATTCTCCATACAACTTTCACCCCATTTGATCATCCACTCCCATTAGATACTCTTTTATCCTCTAGTTTTAAAGATGTCCCAAGCTCCAGAATCTTCTCCAACACCTTTATGTAAACTTACTAAAGTGGAGAGAATTTCATTCTTTGTAATTGTCACCCTACCACTTAGCACAATGCTTGGCATATAGTAGGTCCTTGAAAAATACCCTTAGATTGTTGGGTTAATGGGTTCTAGGCATGAGAGTCAGGCTGTATGAAAGCATAGACAAAAGAAAGAGTGATGAGTATAGGGAATTGCATGTAGGTCAGATTGGCTGTTATATAGCCCGCATGCATGTGTAATAAAGCCTAGAAAAATAGGTTAGAACCAGATTTTAAAGGTCTTTAAGTGACAAGTGGAAGTCTTTATTTATCTTGGTTTTTTCTTAGAGGCAATAGGGAGCTACTGAAATTCTTGAGCAAAGGAATGACATGATCAGCCCTACATTTAGGAAGAATATTCTCTAACATCTCTAAAGGATGAAATGCAACAAGAAGAAATCAGCAGGAGAAAGGCCAAGTAAGAAGCTATTATTATAGTTTATGTGGGAGTTGAGAGTACGAACTATGTGTGGAGGGGAAAACAGCAACCCAGCAACTCATTCAATATAAGGGGATGAAAAGAAAGAAAAGCTGAGGATGATTGCTTGGTGGTGCAAGTTCATTCATATTGTTTTATTTTACTAAATGATTCCCTCAACAGAAAAAAGCGAGTCTGCAGAAGGGACAAGTTTAGGAAGAAAGATGAGTTATATTTTGGACATGAGTTTGAGATGCTTAAGAGACATGCAGGTAGAGATGTCCAATCAGCAATTGGTGATCCAAGACTAGAGCTCAGGAGAAATAGAGGACTGGACAGATAGATCTAAGGATCACCTATAAAAACCCATCATTCAGGTATAACTCCCAAAGATTACTTTTTAACAGGAAAATGAAAATTCTCTGCTTCCTAGGTAAGAATTCAATTTTCTATCCTTTCCCTCCACACCTACTCACAAAGTTCCCATATTTGAAATGCTACCAATTTTATTTCATACCTCTAAGGATCTGAGTCTCAAGTAACCCTTAGGGGATTCTATTGGATTCTATTAATAGAAACCTTAATAGAATTATTCATTTCTCTGCTGACACACAGCAAGACCATAGCAATGATATTTGCCTCAGACATCCATAAAAATAAATTAGGGGGAAGTTGAGGCACTATTTTACTCCTTAGCATATTTCCATTTATATTATACTTTTTAAAATAAGCTGCTGTTTATTCCTTTCAGTCCATTTGGCCATGCGTTCAGCAGAAATGTTTTAATGAATGGTGTTTGGTGTTTTTTTTCCCCTTCACTCTTATATTGTAGTTTCCTATAGTAGAAGTCTGGTCATTTGACTTTGGGATGTGAAATCCGCAGGAATCTTGGACCGAGTCAGTTGAAAGGGTCCCAGGCATGTGGAACTCACTAGTGCCCACGACTTGTGTCACTCACACACGCCTCATTCATTCCCAGCTCTGCACCTTTGCTCACAGAGCTTTGTGTGCCTGGAATGTTCACCCACCCCCTTCTGAATCTTATTTCCCCGTCAGGGCCTAGCTCACATCTAACCTTCTCCATTAAGAATTCCCTGAGTACTATGACATTTATCTTCTGTTCCACTCTAGGCATTTGATCAAAGAAGCCCTTGTATCACCATTCATCAGATCTCTGCATCTGTGTCCTGTCTCAATAAAATCATAAATTCCTTGATGGCAGAGATTACTGTTTCAGGACCACTCTATTCTGAGTCATAAATCATTAGAGATTGAGGGGACCTTGAAGATCTACTCTTCATCTGACAGAGGAAAAAACTGAGGCCCAGAAACTTGGCCAGGATCGTGTATTTTGCTAGCAGCAGAGTTGGAATTCTTGAACTCGGGCCTCCTGCCAAAAAAGAGCGCTAGACCTGGAATCAGAAAACTTGGGTTAAAACACTGACCTGTATAACCTTGAAAAAGTCACAATCTCTTAGGACTTTGAACTTCCATATCTATAAAATGGGAGTTTTTAATTAAATCATCTCCAAAATCCCTCAAACTCAAATTGGGTTCAGATTCTGATTCTGCCACCTACAGCCTATGTGATCCCTCTCTTTACATCTGTTTCCTTATCCATACCATAGAAACTGTGAACCAAACAATCTCGAAGGCCCATTGTAGTTTTTTTTTTAATTTTATAATATTTTATTTGATCATTTCCAAGCATTATTCGTTAAAGACATAGATCATTTTCTTTTCCTCCCCCCCAACCCCCATTGCCGACGCGTGATTCTACTGGGTATCACATGTGTTCTTGATTCGAACCCATTACCATGTTGTTAATATTTGCATTAGAGTGTTCTTTTAGAGTCTCTTCTCTGTCATGTCCCCTCAACCCCTGTAGTCAGGCAGTTGCTTTTCCTCGGTTTTTCTACTCCCACAGTTTGTCCTCTGCTTATGAATAGTGTTTTTTTCTCCTAGATCCCTGCAGATTGTTCAGGGACATTACACCGCTACTAATGAAGAATTCTATTACGTTCAATTGTACCACAATGTATTTCCTGGTTCGGCTCCTCTCGCTCTGCATCACTTCCTGGAGGTTGTTCCAGTCTCCATGGAACTCCTCCACTTTATTATTCCTTTTTGCACAATAGTGTTCCATCACCAACATATACCACAATTTGTTCAGCCATTCCCCAATTGATGGGCATCCCCTCGTTTTCCAGTTTTGGGCCACCACAAAGAGCGCAGCTATGAGTATTCTTGTACAAGTCTTTTTCCTTATTATCTCTTTGGGGTACAAACCCAGCAGTGCTATGGCTGGATCAAAGGGTAGACATTCTTTTGTCGCCCTTTGGGCATAATGGTTGGATCGATTCACAACTCCACCAGCAATGAATTAATGTCCCAACTTTGCCACATCCCCTCCAGCATTCATTACTTTCCTTTGCTGTCATGTTAGCCAATCTGCTAGGTGTGAGATGATACCTCAGAGTTGTTTTGATTTGCATCTCTCTGATTATAAGAGATTTAGAACACTTCTTCATGTGCTTGTTAATAGTTTTGATTTCTTTATCTGAAAACTGCCTATCCATGTCCCTTGCCCATTTATCAATTGGAGAATGGTTTGATTTTTTGTACAATTGATTTAGCTCTTTATAAATTTGAGTAATTAAACCTTTGTCAGAGGTTTCTATGAAGATTTTTTCCCAATTTGTTGTTTCCCTTCTGACTTTAGTTACATTGGTTTCTTTTGTACAAAAGCTTTTTAATTTAATGTAGTCAAAATTATTTATTTTACATTTTGTGATTTTTTCTATGTCTTGCTTGGTTTTAAAGTCTTTCCCCTCCCAAAGGTCTGACATGTATACTATTCTGTGTTTACCCAATTTACTTATGGTTTCCTTCTTTATGATTAAGTCATTCACCCATTTTTAATTTATCTTGGTGTAGGGTGTGAGGTGTTGATCAATTCCTAATCTCTCCCACACCATCTTCCAATTTTCCCAGCAGTTTTTATTGAATAGTGGATTTTTGTCCCAAAAGCTGGGATCTTTGGGTTTATCTTATACTGTCTTGCTGAGGTCGCTTTCCCCCAGTCTATTCCACTGATCCTCCTTTCTGTCTCTTAGCCAGTACCAAATTGTTTTGATGACTGCTGCTTTGTAATATAGTTTAAGGTCTGGGACTGCAAGGCCCCCATCATTTGTGTTTTTTTTTCATTATTTCCCTGGATATCCTTGATCTTTTGTTATTCCAAATGAACTTTGTTATGGTTTTTTTCTAAATCAGTAAAGAAATTTTTTGGGAGTTCAATGGGTATGGCACTAAATAGATAAATAAGTTTGGGTAGGATGGTTATTTTTATTATATTGGCTCGTCCTATCCATGAGCAGTAATGTTTTTCCAATTGCTCAAGTCAAGTTTTAGTTGTGTGGAGAGTGTTTTGTAGTTGTGTTCATATAGTTCCTGTGTTTGTCTCGGGAGATAGATTCCTAGGTATTTTATTTTGTCTAAGGTGATTTTTAATGGGATTTCTCTTTCTAGTTTTTGCTGCTGAGCTGTGTTGGAGATATATAGAAATGCTGATGACTTATGAGGGTTTATTTTGTATCCTGCAACTTTGCTAAAGTTGTTGATTATTTCGATTAGCTTTTTGGTTGAATCTCTAGGATTCTTTAAGTAGACCATCATGTCATCTGCAAAGAGTGATAATTTGGTCTCCTCCTTGCCTATTTTGATGCCTTTAATTTCTTTTTCTTCTCTAATTGCTACTGCTAGAGTTTCTAGTACAATGTCAAATAGTAGAGGTGATAATGGGCATCCTTGTTTCACTCCTGATCTTATTGGGAATGTGTCTAGTTTATCCACATTGCAGATGATATTAGCTGATGGTTTTATATACATACTGTTTATTATTTTTAGGAATGACCCTTCTATTCCTATTCTTTCTAGTGTTTTTAATAGGAATGGGTGTTGTATTTTATCAAATGCTTTTTCTGCATCTATTGAGATAATCATGTGGTTCTTGTTGGTTTGTTTGTTGATGTGGTCAATTATGTGGATGGTTTACCTAATATTGAACCAGCCCTGCATCCCTGGTATAAATCCTACTTGATCATGGTGGATGACCCTTCTGATCACTTGCTGGAGTCTTTTTGCTAGTATCCTATTTAAGATTTTTGCATCTATATTCATTAGGGAGATTGGTCTATAGTTTTCTTTCTCTGTTTTTGACCTGCCTGGTTTTGGAATCAGTACCATGTTTGTGTCATAAAAGGAGTTTGGTAGAACTCCCTCTTTGCTTATTATGTCAAATAGTTTGTATAGTATTGGGATTAACTGTTCTCTGAATGTTTGATAGTGAATTCATCAGGCCCTGGGGATGTTTTCTTAGGAAGTTCTTTGATGGCTTGTTGGGTTTCATTTTCTGATATGGGATTATTTAAGAATTCTATTTCTTCTTCTGTTAGTCTAGGCAGTTTGTATTTTTGTATATATTCATCCATATCACCTAAATTGGTGTATTTATTGCCATATAATTGGACAAAGTAATTATTAATGATTGCCTTAATTTCCTCTTCATTGGAGGTGATATCCCCCTTTTCATCTTTAATGCTATTAATTTGCTTTTCTTCCTTCCTTTTTTAATTAGATTGACCAGTACTTTATCTAGTTTGTTTGTTTTTTCAAAGTACCAGCTTCTTGTCTTATTTATTAAATCAATAGTTCTATCACTTTCGATTTTATTAATTTCTCCCTTAATTTTTAGGATTTCTAGTTTGGTTTTCTGCTGGGGGTTTTTAATTTGATTGCTTTCGAGTTTTTTTATTTGCATTTCCAATTGATTGATCTCTGCTCTCCCTAGTTTGTTAATATAGGCACTCAGGGATATGAATTTACCTCTGATTACTGCTTTGGCTGCATCCCAAAAGGTCTGAAAGGATGTCTCGCCATTGTCATTTTCCTTGATGAAATTATTGTTTCTATGATTTCTTCTCTAACTAAATGATTTTGGACTATCATATTGTTTAATTTCCAATTAGTTTTTTATTTGGTTTTCCATGTACCATTACTGATCATTATTTTTATTGCCTTGTGACCTGAAAAGGCTGCATTTATTATTTCTGCTTTTCTGCATTTGTGTGCCATGTTTCTGTGACCTAATGTATGGTCGATCTTTGTGAATGTGCCATGTGGTGCTGAGAAGAAGGTGTATTCCTTTTTATCCCTATTTATTTTTCTCCATATGTCTATTAATTCTAATTTTTCTAAGATTTCATTCACTTCTTTTACCTCTTTCTTATTTATTTTTTGATTTGATTTATCTAAATTTGATAATGGTTGGTTTAAGTCTCCCACTAGTATGGTTTTACTGTCTATTTCTCCCTTCAATTCTCCTAGTTTTTCCATTAGAAATTTGGGTGCTATATTATTTGGTGCATACATGTTGATTAGTGATAGTTCCTCATTATCTAAAGTCCCTTTTAACAAAATATAATTACCTTCCCTAACCCTTTTGATCAGGTCTATTTTTGCTTTGGCTTTATCAGATATCATGATTGCAACTCCTGCCTTCTTTCTGTCAGTTGAGGCCCAGAAGGTTTTACTCCATCCTTTAATTCTGACCTTGTGGGTGTCTACCCACCTCATGTGTGTTTCTTGAAGACAACATATGGTAGGGTTTTGGATTCTAATCCATTCTGCTATTCGTCTACGTTTTATGGGTGAGTTTATCCCATTCACATTCAAAGTTATGACTGTCACTTGTGGACTCCCTGGCATTTTGATATCCTTCCCTAATTCTAACCTTTCTTCTTCAGCTCTACCTTTTAGTCTAGTGATTTACTTTAAATCAGTCCCCCTTGTCCCCTCCCTTGATATGTTTCCCTTTCTAGTCCCTCCCTTTTTGTTCCCTCCCCCTCCACCCTCTCTTTCCCTCCCATTTTTGTATTCCCTCCCCCCACCCCACTTGGTTTTCCCTTCTCCCTTCCCTTGTTGGGTAAGAAAGAATTCAAGATCCCAATAGATCTGGATTTTCTTCCCTCTCAGAGTTGATTTCCCTGAGAGTAAGGTTTAAGTAAAAACTCTCTTCGTCTCCTTCTTATAGGAGTTTTCTTCCCCTCCCCTTCCCATGTGAATCTTTGTGTGAGAAAGATTATTCTATTTGGTCTTTCTTTTCCCCCTATTTACACATTACATTTTCCCCACATGTTAGTATACATAGATTGATATAAATGTAGTCCTTATAGAAGAGAGTTTGAGTAAAAGAAAAAGATAACATTTTTCTCCTTTTCCCTTTCCTTCATATTTACCTTTTCAGGTATTCCATGCTCTTTGTTTTTTGATATCGAACTTTCCACAGAGCTCTGGTCTTTTCTTTGCAAAAACTTGGAAATCTTCTATTTTGTTGAATGCCCATACTTTCCCTTGGAAGTATATAGTCAGTTTTGATGGATAGCTGATTCTTGGTTGAAGACCCAGCTCTCTTGCCTTTCTGAAAATCATGTTCCATGCCTTACGGTCATTCAGAGTGGAACTTGCAAGGTCTTGTGTGACCCTGATTGGCATTCCTTTATATCTAAATTGTCTTTTTCTGGCTTCTTGTAAGATTTTTTCTTTTGCTTGAAAGCTTTGGAATTTGGCAATTACATTCCTGGGAGTTGTCTTTTGGGGTTTTAATGTAGAGGGTATTCTGTGAACTCTTTCAATGCCTGTATTGCCCTTTTTTTCTAGGATCTCTGGGCAATTTTCTTTGATTATATCTTGTATTATGATGTCAAGTTTGGTGTTTATTTCTGGCTTTTCTGGTAGTCCAATTATTCTTAAATTGTCTCTTCTCCCTCTATTTTCCAAGTCTATGACCTTATCAGTGAGATATTTTATGTTCTCTTCTAATTTCTTGGTGTTTTGGCTTTGCTTTATTAGTTCTTGCTCATTGTCTTCGAGTTGCCTAATTCTGACCTTTAAAGCCTGGTTTTCCGTTTCACTTTGGTCAAACTGGTTTTGTAGATGCGTGAATTTCTTTTGCATTAGTTCCCACTTTTCCTCCCAGAAGGCTTCCATCTTTTTGATCCTTTCTGAATCAGAGTCTTCATGGGTTTGTGGAGAGTTTCCATTTCCTTTGAAAGGTTTTGGAGCATTTGCTTGTGTTTCCTCTTCTATCTCCTCTGTAGTTTGTATTTTTGCTCCATAAAATGTGCCCAAAGTCACCCCCTTCTTCTTGTTTTTCTTGGAATTTTGGGGCTTTTGTGCTTCTGTGGAGTTTGCCCTCTCTATCTGAGTGGGGAGGAGTAGCTTTTCTTATCTCTGTCTGGTATTCAGAGGTTTTAGCCCCAGGCAGATTATCCGTTCTATGCAGTTGTTGTTCTGTCTTCCCGGGGAAGCCAGGAATTGCTGGTGTTTCCATGTTACTGCCCTCCTCAGTTCCTTCATGATGCTTCTCCATTGCCTTAATTCCATGCTCAGAGCCTGGCTTGGCCCTTTCTGCGGGGTGTTTGTTTCTGTGCCTTAGCCGGCCAGAAGAGCCAGCACTCTGAGGAGGGAGGGGCCACGGCTTCCTGGGGCTCGAGGGCTCCTGATAGAATTAGCTTTCCCTGGGTTAAACTGAGTATGCCCTGAGGCAGGGACCTTCTGTGAGACTTGGATAGAAAGATCCAGCCAGGGGGTTACAAGCTCCCCCTGTCTCTCTCTGTTTCCCTGCTGTCTGTGTTGGGTGCCCCCTCGTCTGAGTCAGGTTGTTTTCAGGAAGCGGTCTTCAGAATAGCTGGCCCTGAGACTCTGAGGTTCCCTCTGCTGCCTTGGACTCAGTGCTCTGGGTTGTGGGGGATGGGTCCTGGGACCTTCCTTCTGCTTACCCCTTAGGTCCGAGTGATCTCGGGTTCTGGCTTTTGGGGGGGGGGGGGCGTACCTTTTGATCCAGGTCTAGGAGAAGGATTCCCAGGATCTATGCTGTTGTTCGTTTTGAAGTTCGGTGCCCTAGGACCATATAGTTTGAGTTCAGTACAAAGGGTTTCCAGAGAGCTGAACTTTAGCTTTCTCTAAGCCGCCACCTTGACCGGAAGTCCCCTTGTAGTTCTAAACCTGAAAATGTTTAGTTCTTCCCACAATAACAGCAGTTGATTTTTACCTGGTTTGCTACTTAGCCCAAAATGGAGCAAACACTTGTTGAATTGGACTGAAGTGGATTGAATCTGGCAAAGGGAATCTTAGGAACTGACAAGGATTTGGACATTCAAAACAACTTTGCTCTTTTTCTAGTGCTCTGGCAGAAACATAGACAAGCAAATACATGACCTTTAGCTTGCTAGTTCTTAGGAGGCGTGTGTTCCCACATTCAGAGTTCACTTAGGCCAGTCTTTTAAAGATGCTGCTGCCATGGTTCAATATCACTGATGGATGGGAAACAAGGAATTAAATGATCCTGGGGGTGGGTAGAGAGGAGAAGAGTTTGCAATCATGTTGGGGGCTGGTGCCCACTAGGGTGTATAATGGAACTCCACATCAAATTAAGAGGTGGTTCATTTGCAATAATTAAGCCATGGTTGGTTAATTTTCTGGCCTTCCCATAGGCTACCCTAATTGATTCTGTCGATTACATTTCTTACTGTTGTCTGGAAATGTCTCCTTGGACAACCTGCTGACTCACTGTATAAAACATTCCATTACACACTCACTTACTCACATATACAGATATACACAGACACTTTTTTTCTCTCTTTAATTGATGGGTTGAGGCTGAGGGTGGTGCTTCTGGGAGCTGAGTGGTTCTGCTGTGGGCGGCTAGCCCTGCCTTTTTTGGTGCAGGGGAAACAGTCTCTGCTTTGGTACATGAGACAGAGAAGTGATCAGGAAAGAGAGTGAGAGAAAAGAACTGGGAATGGGCAGCAGAGGGGAAATTAGATCTCTATGCCAGATATTGACTCGGAGGCATTGCTGACTTTCAGCAGTGATGAATTTTAGCATTTTGTACTAATAAAGGGAAGCTGTGTTTCTGAATCAGGGATATGAACAAAGACCTAGGTTCAAATTCTGCCTCCGACACTATCGGTATGATTTTTGACAAGTCACTTGACTTCCCTGTCTCAAGTAACTTTTTTGGTATCTCATTGGGTTCTATTAATACAACTAATAATAACATAATATTAATTCATATTAATATGATATTCCTTTGGGGTACTATTAATAGAGCCTAAGTCACTTCACTTCATTCATTTGGCAGAGGAGAAAACTGAGGTCCAGATAAATATTAATTAATAATTCCCTGGGATTCAGTTTCATCTTGAGAAATGATGAGCTTGAACTAGATAGCCTTAAAATCCCTTCCTTAGAGTCTAAATTTATGAGTCTGTGAGTCTGTGATCCTCTGATCTCTACTTTTACCAATAGAAACAAACACCCACTGACTACGTTTTATCCTCAAACAAATGAGGAACAGCCTGTTGTAATCACAATTATTATTATTAACATTATCATAATTACATTACTAATTTTATATCATCCTTCCAAGTTTACAAAGCACTTTACATACATTATTTCCCTTGATCTTTGCTTACATTTCTGTAGTGCTTTTAAAAAGAGAGCATAGAGGAAGCTAGGTACCTCAGTGAATTGAGAGCCGGGCTTAGAGATGGCAAGTCCTGGGTTCAAATCTGATCTCAGACACTTCCTGTGTGACCCTGGGCAAGCCACTTTACCCCCCCCCCCATTGCCTAGCCCTTACCACTCTTTTGCCTTGAAACCAATATACAATGTTGATTCTGAGACTGAAGGTAAGAGTTTTGGAAAGGAAGAAAGGCAGAAAGGAAGGCAGAAAGGAAGAAAGGCAGAAAGGCAGAAAGGCAGAAAGGCAGAAAGGCAGAAAAAAAGGAAGAAATGAAAAAAGAAAGAAAGAAAGAAAGAAAGAAAGAAAGAAAGAAAGAAAGAAAGAAAGAAAGAAAGAAAGAAAGAAAGAAAGAAAGAAAGAAAGAAAGAAAGAAAGAAAGAAAGAAAGAAAGAAAGAAAGAAAGAAAGAAAGAAAGAAAGAAAGAGAAAGAAAGAAAGAAAGAAAGAAAGAAAGAAAGAAAGAAAGAAAGAAGAAGGAGGAAGGAAGGAAGGAAGGAAGGAAGGAAGGAAGGAAGGAAGGAAGGAAGGAAGGAAGGAAGGGAAGGAAGGAAGGAGGAAGGAAGGAAGGAAAGAAAGAAAGAAGGAAAGAAGGAAAGAAGGAAAGAAAGAAAGAAAGAAAGAAAGAAAGAAAGAAAGAAAGAAAGAAAGAAAGAAAGAAAGAAAGAAAGAAAGAAAGAAAGAAAGAAAGAAAGAAAGAAAGAAAGAAAGAAAGAAAGAAAGAAAGAAAGAAAGAAAGAAAGAAAGAAAGAAAAAGAAATCTTGGCATAATTGATAAAGAGCTGGTCTTGAAGCTAAAAACAGTTAGATTCAAGTTCTGTCTCTGACACACTGAGATGACCTTGGGCAAACCAATTAAGCCCTCAATGTTATAAGCAATTGTCTAAAATTATAAGTTGCTAAGAAGATGCTAATTTGCACTGATGCAGGGAGTTCCCTCACATAGGAGTTCCATATACCAATGAAGTCATAGATTCAAACCTTTTTCCTTTAGGGTTTACAAAAAGCTTTTCTCACAACAGTCTTGAGGTAGGGTAGACTTGGAATTAATTGAATGCTAAGAACCAAACAAATGAAGTTAATAAGTTGATATTGGCTTGCAAACAGCATTCAAGAGGAATGGCCCAAACATCTTCCTGGGCCATGGGCTTTATAATGTTTTTATCAGATTTCAATAGAGACACAGATGGTACATTTGCCAAATTTGCTAATAACACAAAGCTGAAAGGGATAATTTATACAATGAATGAAAGAACTAGGATCCAGAATTATCTCAACAAGTGAATTCAAATCCAACAAGCATATAGTAAGTGCCTGCTGTATGTAAGACGCTGTGCTAGGTACTGGGGATATGAAAAAAAAAAATGACCCCTACTTTCAAGTCTTTAAATTCTATTGATATATGATGTTATAGTTAGAAAACCCAAAATATTCAATAAAAAATATGAGTCAAGAGAATAATAGCTTAAGCAAGATAGTGGGATTTAATATAAGTAAACAAACCATCATTAGCCTTCCTATATTTCATTAATATAAGGGAAAGAAAATAGAGAAACATTTGCAATAACAGGGAAAATCATACATATCAAACATTTACCTACCAAGATACACACAAAAAAATATAATGATGACAATGATACAGTTTTAATAGGAGTTGAGGATTTTAGGGGCAGCTATGTGTGAAGATTAACTCTCCCCTGCCTGTTTTTAGATTTAATCACCAGAAGCATATACACCCCACTTATACTTGAGTGGGGGAGGTCTGTGACCCACATATGTGATAGTAGGTGATGAACAAGAATCGACTGACTGCCCCTTGTGCAGTCCTAAGCAAAGCTATAGCTGCAATTGGTTCCCATAAAGTGGAAGGAAGGCACAGGAAATAACAAAAGGAAGGGTCTTTAAAAATGGCAAGAACTTCCTGTGATCAGCTCTTTCACCTTGGAACTTGACCTTGAAAGAGCTCCAGCTTGGGACCTTGAACCACTCTTGGATTTTCCCTTAGAATTACCATGTGGGTGAGTGAAAAAGGCTGATTCCCTTTTCTGGCTTTTCTGGAGGTACTAGCCTCCAGAGAGGCCCCTCCTCTGAGAGGAGGCTTCATGGCTAGAACTTTTATTTAATTAACCTCTGAGCTCCCTTTGCTGGGGCCTCTAAAGCCCTGCCTGGTTTGAACCAGGCTGGAGTAATTACCTACTCTACTCTCTCTCATTACCCCTTACTTTCACTCTTTCTCTTTTTATAAATAAATTACCATAAAAAGTCATTCTGACTTGAGATATATTAATTTTGGCAACTGCACTCATATATTTAGTCCAACCTTTTAATTTTTAACCCTTACATATACGTAATTAGAAATCTTGTGCCTTTGAACTACATTTCCCAGGAGTCCACTGACTTCCTGTCCTTACGTGCTAAAATACACAAGGAATAAATAGGGTGGTCTTCCATGGCTAGCCTTCTTTCCTTCCTGGGTCAGGACATTGTTGGAGTGTAGTTTGAACAGGTAGATTAGCCATGGGCATGTGGTTTTATTTTGTTACCTTTTTATTTTGTTACTTCTAGTGATTATTAATAAATCTTACAAAATAAAATATTTACAGTATTGTATATTGATTTTAATTTTTACAATGATGGCAACCACTGAAGTTGGAAAAAAATTCTCAATTTTTTAAGACAGCTTAGATAAATTTTTCAAAGGCACATTTCTCCTACCATGGTTTTTCACCCCACCCATCAGCCCCCCCCCCCTCCTTGCAAACTCCAAGAGAACTCCAAATTCTTTTTTGGAGCTGCTGTTCTGCTCCTGCTCCTCCTGCTGCTGTTGTTGTTCATACTGCTGTTGCTGATTGCTGACTGCTGCCACCATGTCTTTAGAACAGACAAGCAGGGAGTCCTTGGAGCCCCTCTCTGGGCAGCCTATAAAGTACATTGCCAACAGCTGAGTGCTTGCTCACTGCTTGCCTTGGGAGCCCAAGTGTGTTTCCCTTGGGCAATAACTAGCCTCCTAACACCCTGTCATTTCTGCTGTCTGTGAAATACTGCATTCCCCACCGATTCCCTGAGGATTTGAGAGTCATTTAGAAACACCTTTTTTTTCTGCTGAGGGTGAAGTATAAATCCCTACCCCACCACCTGCAACATGGACTTTTGAGCCTATGCTAGCAACTTTTCAGTTGGGAAACACATCCACCCCTACCCCAGTTTGGCTAACCCAGATAGCCTTCCATGCTCTGCCTGTGGGGGAAGAGTCTGAGGTAGCACATGGCCCCTAGCGTTTTAATCCAAGGGGAAGGGGAAGAAAGGTTACTCTTCCAAAAAGGAAGTAAAATTGTAAGAATGACCCACTCTATGAAAGAGCAGTACATTGCCTATTTCAAACAGCTCCTAGTTTTAGGATGCTTTCCCTTCCTATCATTCCTGGGTTCACTGGTCCTTGTGATTATCTTGCCTGAGATTCAGGGGAGAAATTCATCTCCCTACAACCCCTTGCCATTTGGGCCTGCCCAGTCTCTACAAGACATCTAATTTGGAATTCTTCAACATTATGTTCGGCAAGGAATTCTCCCTCACTTTGGGAGATCCCAGAGGTGTGACAAAAGGAACTTAAATGGATTGGGAAGGTACTTTAAAGAGTCTGGAGGTGAAATTTTAAGCCTTTTCAGACTCCATTGTTTTATGAAAGTCTCTGTATATTATTGTATTTTGCTGATTGTTTACATTTTAATTTTGTTGTTTTAAGTTCATATCTTAATCTGATCAATACTATTCTGTTATACTGAATCATTTTATTCTACTCTGTTTTGGCTATTAGATATATTCTATTACATTATTTTGATGTGTACTGTAATAGTTAAGGGGATTGTTGAGGATTGAAGAGGGACAGGGGATAAGGAAGGTTTTGTAACAGGGAATGGAGAAGTTGAAGGGACAAAGGGAATATGGATGCTGGTGAGGTAAAAAGAGAGAGATACCCCCTACTGAGAGGATGTCTTTGAAAAATGGGGTTCCCAAGAAATGGGCCATCTATGATAGCCTTAGGGAATGTCTTCTCTATTGATTGATGTTGAAGATACCCCAGAGCAGGTATTCACAGACCCCCCTGAGGGACAAACCTTCCCCCAGACCAAGGTCTCCCAGAAGGGGTCCGATAAGGATTGTTTACGATTGAATAAGGGTCCTTAGCTGCAACTTCCTCTATGTTCCCTTGAAATGATAGTCTTCCTATCTGACTGTGGGTTGTTTAACTCAAGATGAATTTTATAACAAGTTTGGATTGGGGAGGTATCAGGGTAGAAGGAATAAGGATTTCCCTATATTTTTCCCCAGATGGGGTTTGAGTCTCTCTCAGCTTTTGAGCTGAGGCCAGGCCTTGTAGGCTGGCAGAGGGTTTCTTTTATTTCTATCTATGCTAATCTGTGTTAGCTTTCTTAAGTTCAAAGTCTTAGCAGTAGATAGCAAGAGGAAGAAAAGGTTCTGACCTTAAGAGTTGGTTGGGTCTGTCTCTTCAGGCTGACACCCCTAAGGAACAGCCTTACAGTTCAAACCACTCCCCTTAAATCCTTTTGTTTGATGACATGATCACAGGAATCCAGATAGAACACAGTTGGGAAAATCAGGAATAGAGGTACTTCTATCCCAAGACAGGGAGAGAGTGCTCCTTCCAGTCCAAGGGCCAGGAAAGAGAGCCCCTTGAGAGCAACTGTTACTCCAAGTTGCCCCCCTCCCACCAACTGTCATTCTTGTCAATATCTTCTCTCTAACATTCCAGCTGCTGTTTGTTATACCTAAGTGGCAGAAAGTCCAAAACTTGCTTCAGTTTTCCTTTCCACAGGACCTTTCCCCTATAACTGTACTGAACAAAATACTATTGTAAAAGTCCATAAACAATTTGCTCAAACCCTTTTTCAAAACAATAAGCCCTTATGGATACTGGGCTTGTCATGAGATCCATTGAGGTCACATGTTGCCTAAATGACCTTTAGTTCCTTTTTGCCTTTGTTAATTGTCACATACATGATGGATGGACTCCATCAACCTACTTAACAACCTTTGGAGAATTTAATGAGCTAAATATCTCCAAATTGATTTTAAGGGGTCTTCAGAAGTGATTTTTAGATATCTAGTGGCATCCCTGACTTACTTGTAACAAGAGGTAAGGGTCCATTTTGTAGTTGAAGAGAGGTGTAATAGCACTATTGTATTTCCCCAGCTCCACATTTATTAAAAATGTAATGGATGCCCAAAGGGCGACAAAAGAATATCTACCCTTTGATCCAGTCATAGCACTGCTGGGTCTGTACCCCAAAGAGATAATGGACAAAAAGACTTGTACAAAAATATTCATAGCTGCGCTCTTTGTGGTGGCCAAAAACTGGAAAACGAGGGGATGCCCATCAATTGGGGAATGGCTGAGCAAATTGTGGTATATGTTGGTGATGGAATACTATTGTGCTAAACGGAATAATAAAGTGGAGGAGTTCCATGGAGACTGGAACAACCTCCAGGAAGTGATGCAGAGTGAGAGGAGCAGAACCAGGAGAACATTGTACACAGAGACTAATACACTGTGGTATAATCGAACGTAATGGACGTCTCCATTAATGGCGGTGTAATGTCCCTGAACAATTTGCAGGGATCCAGGAGAAAAAAACACTATTCATAAGCAAAGGATAAACTATGGGAGTGGAAACACCGAGGAAAAGCAACTGCTTGAATACAGCGGTTGAGGGGACATGACAGAGGAGAGACTCTAAATGAACACTCTAATGCAAATATTATCAACAAAGCAATGGGTTCAAATCAAGAAAACATCTAATGCCCAGTGGATTTACGCATCGGCTATGGGGGGTGGGGGGAGGAAAAGAAAATTATCTATGTCTTTAACGAATAATGCTTGAAAATGATCAAATAAAATATATTTTTTAAAAAATTTAAAAATGTAATGGATGAGACATCTGAAGTGATTTTCACTATTTTGTCCTTGGCTCCATGTGAAATGGGTGGGACATATTGGAGATAGGTCTGTTAACTGTTATAGTCTCATACCAGAGGGACCAAGGTGCCCAAGGGGCTTAGTTATCCAGTAATGGGTTATAATCTCATCCTGGAGGTGTGAAGGACTTTTTTTCTGTGAAATATAGTAGCTTTTGAATATTAATTACACACACACACATATTATAAAGAATGTTGAATTAAAGGTAGAGAACAAAATAGAAATTCCTGCAAAAAAGTGTTATATATAAAGCATGAAGCTAAAAGTAGCTTCTGTATTATATTGTAACTCTTCAGCTTACTCTACCCTTCCACTAGAATGATGCAGATTCTTGGTGACCTTTTAAACCCAAAAAGGTTTTCAACAATAGTACAGAGGCTGTTGTTGTTGTTTTTCTAGGCTCCTCTGCCACTTTTTGGAATGATCGCAGTAATAGACTTTGTTAAAAATATCTCAGCCAAGGTTGAAAGATTTGCTACACCTGAAAAACTTGTGACAAGTATCCATGAGTTCATGGATTTTTTTAAATGTCACACAGCAGACTCATGTGAATCCTAATGATAGTGGGTTTGTTTGCTATTGTCATTTAAATGTGCTTTTATGATTTTGGACATTTTGATACTTCTTTAATGTACATTATCTGTTTTACTACTGTTTTATAAAGCTGTTACTTTACAAAAAAAAATCACTTGCACTCACTGTGGATCATGGCCAAGTTAAAAAAAAAAACAAACAGATCTCATTTTTGGGTGAGAACCTTTGTATTCTACCTCTCCTTGACTGACACAGTGTGTTACTGATTGTAAGCTATACTGTTGATTAAAAAAACATTTTTATTATTGTTTTTCCTTGTACGTGAAATATAGCATTTGAGTTTTATTTTTTCTCTCCTTTTTGTATCTAAAGCACATGTCATCAGCATTGAGATTTTCTTTTTTGATTTTGCAGTAATATAAGTTTAAAATACATTTGCCCTAATGTCAATGCATACCCAAAAAGCTTTAGACTATAGAAACAATGCCATTGATTGTCAAAAAAATTATGGGTCTTTGCTTAATGATTCTGTCTTATTCCAGGAGAAGGGAATACAAAAAGGGCCACTGCACAGTGTCAAAGAAGCCCAAAGCTACCTTCATAGTGCCAATTGAGCACAAGATCAAAAAGAAACCAACCAATCCCAGTGGGATTGATGAAATTTTGAGCCCTGACAAGAGGACTTGAATTTGTTTGGGGTTCAAGGTTGTGGCTGTTTTGACATATGTCAGAGGCAAGACTTCCCTGAGCGCCACATTATACCAAACATCTCACTTTGACTCCTAACTGGCTCCCATAATCTAGTCCTTTTTCTTTCTTTCATAGTGTGGCAAACTTTCTGTAGTCCTGGCTACTAATTGCATAAGTGCATAATTGCTTAAATCATTTTAATTGGACCCTGATTCAAGGACCTGTTATAGGTTTGTTTTTTCTTTACTTATATTTTTTAGACATAAGACCTTGATATTTTATATTCCATCCACAAGTTATTTTTTTCTTTTTATTTGGAATTTTTTGATGTTTTTTATTTCTGTTGCTAATTGATTCATATACCTCATAACTCAGCCATGCATCCCTGGGTGATCCCTGTGTTTTTCACCATCCTCCTCAGGGGGTAATGTGTAATTATCCTATAATAAATACAAAGTTAAAAAAAATTTTGAGAGTAATTTTAGGGTAAGAAACATGATACCTCTCTGAATCCAGAAAGTGAACTGTTTGGAGAAGGCACCATGAAGATGACTGCACAGACCACACACTGCACCAGAAGATCCAGAGTGAACTTTGGGATGTGGTGATTTGAACTGTGTATGGTTTAATGCATTTATATTATATGTATACTCTTATGCCAAAGGGGGCTGCCCCTCAATTGGCTTTTTGTCAATGTGCCTAGGAATCATTGGTTTTTTCTCTTTTCCTTTTATCCCAAAATTATTGTAATTTACAAGTTGGTTATGTTTACAAGATCCACTGGAGAGACTAGTCTTCCAAGGGATCTCAGGGGGATGAAGGTATAATTGGAAATCTTGTACTTTGAACTACATTTCCCAGAAACCCACTAACTTCCTGTCATTACATGCTGCCATAAACAGAGGATAAATAGAGGGGTCTTCTGTGGCTAGCTCTCTTTTCTTCCTGAGTTGGGACATTGGTGGAGTGGGCTATTTGAACAGGTAGATTAGCAATGGGCATGTAGTTTTATTTTGTTACTTCTAGTGATTATTAATAAATCTTATAAAATATAATATTTGAAGTATATTAATTTTAATTTTTACACATAGGTGTCAGAGTAGATCAAAGTGTCAGGTCTGGAGTCAGAAGGTCCCAGATTCAAATCTGTTCTCAGATACTTCCTAGCTGTGTGATCCTAGGCAAATCACCTCATCTCAATTGCCTAGACCTTATAGTTCATTCTTTTGCCTTAGAATTGATACTAAGACAAAAGATGAGGGATTTTTTAATGAGTATTTTAAGGTGCAACAATTTTAATCTAATTAGATGAAATTTAAGAGAGAAAAATCAATTTCATTAATATAAGACAGGGGAAGTATGACTATTCAACAATTTACTTCAAAAAGGTCTAGGGTTTTTAGTAAGTGGTAAACTGAGTATGAGTCAAGCAGACAGAAGAGCTAGTTTGACCTTAGGCTACAGAAACAGAGCCCAAGTGTCCCTAGCAAAGAAAGTAACAGTCCTGCAATGTCATTCACCCTCATTGAACCATATCTTAGATCTTGTGTTCAGTTTGGGGTTCTTTTTGTTTGTTTGTTTGCTTGTTTATTTGTTTGTTTTTAAACCCTGACTTTCCATCTTTGAATCAATACTATGTATTGGTTCCAAGGCAGAAAAATGGTAAGAACTAGGCAATGGGGATTAAGTGACTTGCCCAGGGTCACCCAGCTAGGAAGTATTTGAGACCAGATTTGAACCCAGGTGCTCCCAACTCCAGGTTTGGCTCTTGATCCACTGAGCCAACTAACTGCTCCTATACTAAATTCTGACACCATGGTTTAGGAGGAAAATTGACCTGGAAAGCATCCAGGAAGGCAACAAGTATTTCAAAGGACCTTAAAATCAGGCCATTCAAGGGCCTGGGAAGGACTGGCTCTTTGCCTACCTGGATCATAAAAATAGGGAAATACTTGGCCAGTTTTATTCACCAACTAACAAGACTGACAAGTGAAGGTTAGAGGACCATTTCCTGAGGCCTTAGGAAGGCAGCATCATGTACTGGATAGAATATGGGCCCTGGCATTGGGAAGACGAGTTTAAATACTATCTTCAACACTTACTAGCTATGTAACCACCTATATTCCCTGGGCCTCAATTTCCTTATCTGTAAAAGTGGGGATAATAATGCCTACCTCACAGAGTTGTTTTAAGCCTTATATAAATAAGATAATGTATATAAAATGCTTTTCAAATTTGCAAGCACTTTGTAAATGTCAGTTGTTATTAGCATGTTGTAGAAGGGACTCTAGGCAGGTACAAATTAAACCACATAACCTCTGAGTTTTTTTCTAACTGAGATTGTGATTTTAACTTGTCCAAGGTTACATAGCCCAAAAAGTGTCAGAATGAGGATTTCAACCCTGATCTTGCTACCTCTAAGATCCATACTCTTTCTATTACATCATATTGAAGAAACATATGTGTGTGCTAGAGCCAACTCAAACCAGCTCAGAAGAACTAATAATTAAATTTTCACTGTGAACATTTATACCTCAGAAATCAGCAAACACTACAAATCAGAGTCGGAATTATTGCTTTGCTGATTGTCCAGACTTAAAAAAGAAAATGATGGAGAAAACAATAATAATGCAGATTATTTTTTATTTAAAACAATGTCAAGCACTTTTTTTTTCAGAGCTCATAGCTAAATATATACCGACACAGTCCAATATGCTCACAAACACTGTTACCCACAGTCACATAAGTGGAAAGTATTAGAGTTCAGACTTTCTTTTCTAGGCCTCTAATGGGAGGCTCATGTTTCCTCCACTTCCCTGGTGAAGTGGAAAGAGTACTATAGTAGAAATCAAGACATGAGTTTTAGATCTGATTCTGCTACTATCTGTATAATCTTGGGTAAGTCATTTCTCTTTTTTAGATCTCAGAGACCTCTTCTAAAAATAAGGG
Source organism: Monodelphis domestica (assembly GCF_027887165.1). Classification (NCBI taxonomy): domain Eukaryota; kingdom Metazoa; phylum Chordata; class Mammalia; order Didelphimorphia; family Didelphidae; genus Monodelphis; species Monodelphis domestica. Next base: position 502,401,060 of record NC_077227.1, read on the forward strand.
AGTTCAACTAAATTTTCTTTAAGACCATCCCAATCTTTGACATTCACTGTCCTGTGGTCTAAGATTTCTTCTAACTCCGCTACTCTATATTCTAGCATTCTTTCCAAATTTCCTAATCTACAGTTTTAAGTAGGCAGAGAGAAATAGCTGATAATTTTGCTGGGTTCACGAAACCCTGCAAGGTCCCTCTGTATTTTCTACATCTTGTGCATCCTCAGTGAGGGTCTCTGATCTTGTTGAAGCATCCTCCTGAATGGACCTGTTATGTTCCAACTCTAGCTTCTGGAACACCAAGATTAGGAACAATGAAAGAAGGAGAAATTCAAATCTCGGTCAATGAAGTAAAAACTTCTTCAATATGTCAGCCAGACAAAAAAAAATCACATAAATATCAGTGATCTTCATTTTGGTCTTGAACAGACGTAAAATTCCTCCAGGCTTCTCCATTGCAGGAAAGAAGGGGACCTTTGGAATAATCTATGTCCCAGAATTCTTAACCTCCTACATCAATAATTTCCTGAATGAATATAATATAAAATAATGCATATGATATTTTATGCCTATGCCATAAGAGTATCCAAAATGAGATTTTGAGATGGCAGGGACCTTAAAGTACAGAACTGTCATATCTAGACCCCTCACTGTTCAGAGGAAGAAACTAAGGCCCAGAGAAGAGACCTGTCTTTGCAGAATCAAAGAATGTAAGAGCTAGAAGAGATCTAAGGAGTCATTTCTCTTATACAGCAATCCCCTCTTTAACCCCCCAAAGCTGGTATCTAGACTCTGTTGGAAGTTCTCCTAGGAATCAGAACTCATGATATTCCAAAGCAGCCTATTTTACTTTTGACAAATTCTAATGATTAAGAAGTTTGGGGGGGGACAGAGCCAAGATGGCAGAGAAGGCACAGGGATCCACCTGATCTCTACCAAATTATGCTCCAAAAAGCAATGATATAATGCCTCAAAATGAATCCTAGAGTAGCATAATCCACAAAAAGACATGGTGAAGTAATTTTTGAGCCCAAAACAACTTAGATGGCCAGGTCACATTAGGGATCTAGTGTACCAAGGTGGAGGTGGAATGCAGAGTGCCAAGACAGGCCCCACCAAGGCAACAGGCATTGGATGCAACTGAAGCAGCTGCCAAAGCTTCCAGAACTCTCAGTCACAGATGGTAAAGTGAAGGTCAGACAACTGCAATTACGGGAGTCTATAGCATTCTTTCCAAATTTCCTAATCTAAAGGCAAATACGGGAGTCCCTTTGCTGGCTCAGGATGTAAGACTCTTGTCCCATTTTCCCATAGGCAGAAACAGATCTCAGTCCTGAGGCACAGTTGCAGGTTGAAGAGGAACACCAGCATATACCAGCTCTTGTAGTCACAAGGGAGCTGGAGAGCCTGGTCACAATTCCAGAAGAGAAAAGAGTGCTTTTGATTATTCACAGACCAGAACACTGATCCAGAGAGTATTAAACACACCTCTCCTTACAGCATACCACCATGGAAGAATTAAAGGCAGATCGATCCCTAGAGTCTAAAGACAGCTGCACAAAGAACTTGAAGCTTGGAACAGTGCTCCCTTCACCACAGTTACAGAGCCCAACTTTAACAGTTTTTAAACTAAAAGAAAAGAAAAAGTTAGGAAAATGAACAAATGACCAAAAAAAAAAAGAAAGAAAAGAAAAAAAGAAAACTCAACATAGAAAGTTATTTTGGTGACAAAATACATTCAAACTCAGAAGAAGACAATGAAGTCAACATACAAAGCCTCCAAGAAAAATATAAATTGCTCTGAAGTCCAAAAAAGAATTAATGGGGGAGTTGAAAAAGGATTTTAAAAATCAAATAAAGGAAGTAGAAGAAAAACTTGGAAAAGAAATAAGTGATATAGAAAATCCTGAAAAAAAGTCAACAGCTTGATAAAGAAGACACCAAAAAACTGAAGAACTTTTATGTTAAAAACCATAATAGACCAGATGGTAAAAGAGGCACAAAAATCCAAAAAAAAAAAGAAAAACTTTTTAAAAATTAGAATTTGACAAATGGGAAAAGATATACAAAAATTCATTGAAGAGTAAAACTTCTTGAAAGACAGAATTGACCCTTCAGGGGAAAAAAAGATACAAAAATCCACTGAAGAAAAGAGCTCTTTACAAAGTAGAATTAACCAAATGGAAAAGGAGGTACAAAAGGTCACTTAAGAAAATCATTTCTTAAAAATTAGAATTGGGCAAGTGGAAGCCAATGACTCCACAAGTCATCAAGAAACAATCAAACAAAGTCAAAGGTATGAAAACAATAGAAGAAAATGCAAAATATCTCAGGGGAAACAACTGACCTGGAAAATAAATCGAGGAGTGATCATTTGGGAATTATTGGACCAACTGAAAACCATGATCAAAAAAAGAGTTTATACATCATCTTTCAAGAAATCATCAAGGTAAATTGCTCTGATATTCTAGAACCAGAGGACAAAATAGAAATTGAAAGACTCCATCAACCACGTACCTCCTGAAAGAGATTCCAAAAAGACAACTCCCACGAAGACTATAGCCAATTCCCCAAACACTCAGGTCAAGGAGAAAATACTTCAAGCAGTCAAAAAGAAACAATTCAAATATTGTGGAGTCACAGTCAGCCTAACACAAGACTTAGCAGCTTCTACATTAAAGGATCAAAGGATGTATAATATGGTATTCTAGAGGGCAAAGGATTTCTACAAAAATCATTTACCCTGTAAACCTGAGTGGAATCTTTTTGGGGGGAGAGAATGGATATTCAATGAAAGAGAGGATTTTTAAACACTCTTGTCATTTTCTCCTCCATAGCATTTAACACATGAGGAAACTGAGGCAAACAACTTAGTGACGTGCCCTGTATCACATAGCTAGTGTCTGTCAGAGGCCAGAATTTGACTCAGGAAAATAGTCTTCCTCAATCCAGATCCAGTACTCTATCTACTTTGCCATGTAGCTGTCCTAAGAGGATAATCAGAACAAATCCAATCTCTCTTTCAGGGCAGTAGGTGGTACAATGGATGGCATTCCAGGCCTGGAATCAAGGAAACTCATCTTTGTGAGTTGAAATCCAGCTTTGGACATTAGCTGTGTGTCTCCAACCCTGTTTGCCTCAGTTTTCTCATCTGTAAAATGAGATAGAGAAGGAAATGGTAAACCACTCCAGTATCTTTGCCAAGAAAACCCCAAATGGAGTCATGAAGTGTTGGACAGAGATGAAAATGACTAAGTAAATCCAATCCCTCTTTCACCTGACAATCATTTAATCACTTGAATCCAGATGTAACAGATGTTTGGCATATGCCTAAACTACCTAAAGTGGAATTACCCATGAGGGACACTCCAAGGTGCTGCTGCTGAGACAGGAGGCCTGGGTCATGCATGTACATTCTAAGTTATATGTCATGTAGCTAGGAGTAGTGTTTTTCCATTGCTACACAGCCAGAACTGTCTACATCTTCAACTCTACCAGACCAATTAATTCTCTTCCCTGTGATTTTGTCCTTTGCTCACAGCTGTGATATGGAAGATATAGCATCCCAAGCATATTCACATCTATGAAATATAAATGACTGTATGATTACTGTGTCTCCAAGCATAAGGTTATACCAATGAGGCTTGTGAATGTAACCTTGAACTGGCCATGCGGCCCTTGGCTAAGACAAACTCATTAACATGCTCGGACTCTATTCCCCAGGAAAGAGCGGTTTACAATCTACACGCCCAAAGGTGTTCCCTCTACCTTGCCACCCAATCTTAATTGTCTATACTTTGTGATGTGGTTACTACGTGCTTGGGAGTACCACCCAAGCAGGACAGGAATAAATTCAGAGGCAAACCCATGAACTTCCTCTTGGCTTTCTCTCCCCTTTCCATGGAGCTCCACTGGGCTCCTCAATGACTATGTCTCTCTCTCCTCTTGACCTTCTCCTTCCCCGAGGCTGTAACCATCTCGGCCTGCATTTCCTACGTTAATCTCCTCCTCCACCTCCTGTTCATTTGTACTCATACTCTCCTATCAAAGGGAGTATCATAGGGATTGCCTGCCCTATCCAACCACTGACTTGTCCGTGTCTTTCATTTCCACCCTGGTTCTCGGTTCCTTCCTCTCCTCGGGTCCCATCACAAAGGTGAGCCCCTTCCCTTGTGGGACCCTGCTGGTCAGGGAAGTCCATTAAGGAAAACCCCACAGAAATCACTTTAAAAGACTGATATATATTAATTTAAGGTCGTCAAGGAATTCAGCTATGTAATTCCTAAATGAAAACTCAAGTCAGCTGTCAACCTTTTATGGTGTTTTAATTACAAACAGGAGAAAGAAAAGTATTAGAGGGAGAGAGAGAGAGAGGGAAAGGGGAGAGAAGGAAATAGGGCTTAAACACCCACTCTGCTTAAGCTGAGCCAAAAGCCCAAGGCCCTGGATAGCCGAGGCAAAGAAAAGAGATCAGTCCCTATCACTCACATGACCAAAATGGAGAAACAGTCTCAGGGCTCCTCCACCTCAAGCACCAGGCTCCAACAACCTCCTTTCCTCCACCCAGGAAGACCCCAGAACCCCTGGGCTGTCCTCTACCTCACTTCCTGTGTCTCCCCTGTACCAATGGTGGCTCTAGCTTAACCTAGGACCGCCCAGAGGTCTGTCCCCTTTGCACATGTCTGTTGAAGGCCATATTCTCAAATAATTAAATCTTGAGTTTTGCTGCAGCCCTTCCTAAATCCTGTTACCCTGAGTAGGGTGGAGATTGTAGTTTCCAAGACCTGATTCTGTCATTCCAAGTATCTCTATTGTTATTGATCAGGAAATAGCCAAATCCCATCCTCTAAAGAATGGTCTGAACAGGGTTGAGTAGTTTTGAAATTCACACAGCAAAGGCACCATGTAGTAAGCTGGGAGGAGGGAACCTGAAGACCCTCCCCATTAGGCCCTGAGACCCTGAGAAACAAGCTTGAGGTTTTAATTTTGTTCTGTTTGTCCTTTTCTGTTTAAGTGTAGAAAATGGAGGTCTAAACTGGGATCTTAAAGCACGGTGACCCTTGATCCCAGAAGTCCAGTAGGGTATTGCTGCCAGCCCAACAGGGAAGTCCTAATCATATGTCTACCAAGAATGAGAAGTAGAATTCAAATACATGTCTCTCCTAACTCCAAGTCAGTGGTCTTTCCATTAAATCATCCTGCCCCATTAATTACTAGAATATGGAATAACAGGCCAAAGTGAAATCTTGTAGGAAACCAGGTATCAAAGAAAGTTAGAGAGAGGCAAGTAGGTGACTCAGTGGATTGAGAGCCAGGCATAGAGACAGGAGTTCTGGATTTGAATTTATCCTCACACTGCCTGACTATGTGACCCTGTACAAGTTACTTAACCCCCACTGCATAGCCATTACCATTCTTCTGTCCTAGAACAAATACAGAGTATTGATTCTAAGATGGAAGGTAAAGAAAATTTTTAAAGAAGGGATCAAATAAAGTTAGGTTCAGTCTAGAAAGAAAATTCAGACTGTATTGTCTGACTTTGGAAGGAAATAGGTATTATCCATGGTGTTAAACAGTTTAGGCTGTAGTAGCCCAGGCCAGGAGAGAGCCCTCTCTGCCAACTACTGTGCCTCTGAACGTTAGGCAACTTATCCCATTTCCGTTTGGTGTGCCAGAAGATCATCAGACAGGGTGGAGACTGAGGAAGTGACTGCCTGTACTGACAGACACAAGTAGCTACAGGGAAGATCCCCCTGCCAAACTCCCAAATGGAGCAAGTAAGATACCTGAAATCCTAGTATTAGAGAAAGGATTTCTTTGGGTCCTAAAGACTTCTCTGGTCCTGATTAAAATGTAAATATTCTTTCAGATTCGAGAAAATAATACCTTAAGCTTTTCTCAGTTAACTGTCCCCCATTTATCTTGTTTGCCAAATTCCCTAGGTCATTGAGAAGAAAGACCTGTCAACAGAAGATGATAGATTTAAATCTAGAAGGTCCCTTAGAGTCCTTTGAGTCTCACTCTTTCCTGGAAATGGGTCCATTCTCAAGGTCACACAAGTAGGGACAGTCAAGATTATAACTCAGGTCTTTTGAATCCAACTCCAGTCTTCCTTTCATCGTATCATGAGATAGCACAAAAACATTTAGAATAAGGAGAGAAAGGAAGTACAATTCACAATATAAATCGGGGGTAAATCCTGAAAAGAAAGTTCAATGGGAGCCCAAAAGAAACTCTCTTTACTTCAGAATTGAGATCATTTTTTGCTTGTTGATTTGTTGCAATCTTAGACAGAAGATTAGTAAAGCATAGGCAATTTCGTTTAAGAGACTTACCCAGGGTCACACAGCTAAACAGTATATAGTCTAGGCCATATTTGAACCCAGGATTTCCTGCCTGTATCCACTGAGTCACCTAGCTGTCCCATGAGGTCAGTTTTAAGGACAGAGGAGTCAAATCTCATATGGTAAATAAAGCCTTGAGTTGGGAAATAAGAGCCCTGGCTTCTAGTCTTGGTTATATCCCTAAGTGATTATGTGGCCTTGGGTTAACTCCATCTGTTTTTCTGTGCCTCAGTTTCCCCATCTGTAAAGTGAAGGGATTAAAAGATATACTATTTTAAAATTCCTTTTTGGCCTAGCTTTTCCTTTCTGGGCTGTCATGAGAATGGGCTATGTAAAGAGAGCTCGTGAGACATAGCATTGTGGGACTAGTCATAGGACTAGAGCCAGAAGAGACCCCACAAATCATTAAGTCCAGAATCACTTTATAGATGAGGAAAATCAGGTCCAGAAAAGTAAACTCATTTGCTCACGTCGAATAGGTTGTAAGTCTTAGAGGGAGGAGGGATTTAAACGGAGATCCTCTGGCTCCAGAAGCAGTATTCCTTCCTCTATACTATAAGCAAAGTGACCAGCCTATAGAAAGGGACTTTGTTCCTCTCTGCATAATCACAGAGCCATTACAATCCCAAGGAGTAGAAAGGAGACAGTCACAGTCACTAACTTAGCAAATTACTAATCAGTGAGAGAGACAGGAAGTGATTTCTACCTACCAACCAAACACAGTGCAATTAATATAAACAGTGAAAAGGAGAGGGAACTACTTATAAAATCAAATGGGCCATATTCTAGTACAGAATCTCAAGCAATGCTTTCCCTATTGCATCCTCCCCTGTCCTTTCCTTCTTCCCACTGCCAGGGAATTACTTCATTTGGGGCTGTGGGACACAGCATCATCAAGCATTCTTCATTTCAATCAGCTCCTATGCAAGCTCAAATCAGTTACTTCAACCAATCTGCTCTAAGCAATTTCAACTTCATATCCTTAGGCCAGTGGCTATAGATTTAGCCATGGGAGCCTTGGCCACAGCTGCTGGCCCTGCCACTGGCTCATGACAAATGGGTCCATTGCCTCTCCAGTCATTCATCCTGAAGACAGACAGATTCTAGCCGTGGAACCTGCAACCAAACTCAACTGCTCACAGTCCCTCCTGAAGCTTGCTTTATGTCACCTCTGAATCCCAAAGAATCCCATATTTTCATTTGCTGGAAGGTATATAGTCTTCTTGCTTTATGATATTGTAGGATTTATATTCACATGGTTAAATCAAGGCAGGCTTCTCCCTTGGCTGTGCCCCCCCCCCCAATAAAGCAGATCTCTTTGTCTCTTGAGTAGCTAAAAGACACTAAATTAGGGATATAATACACATAAGCACTGAACAAAGAACAGAAGAAAAATTGGCTATGAGATTTGTAGGATCATGTATTTGGGAAAATATGATTGGTTACATTAATGGAGGTGGGCATAGGTACCCACCCCTTCTGTCTCTAAGGAAGATCTTTGTAAATTTGGGGGATCCAGCTGCATCTTTAGGTCATAGCCACTAGACAGAGAGGCACCTGGCCCCAAGATAGGGCCATCTGAAATTTATAAGGATCAGGGCTTATGTTGGGATATTTTGTAGGCAGCAAGGAAACAAAGAGCCAATAACCAGAGAATGAATATAAGAGGTTTGTGGTGATAGTGAGAGCAAACTACTGGAGAAGATGGGATAGGCTGAGATAAAGGGTTCATGTAAAGGAGTTGACTTTGGTGAAAATAAACCAGAATGAAGGAGAAGAAAATAGGAGATGTCTAAGTAGCATAATATGAGGAAGAGAGGGAAAGAGGAATCTCTTGGTTAATGACCTCAATTTTTTGTAGGGGGTGATAAAAATGATAAAAGGTCCTCAGGAAAAATCAAGGAGGGGTGCAGTGGGAGGCTTAAAATGGGTTTTAATAGCTTCCATGGTGATTGGGCTAGATGGGCTAGAAAACTGATGTCAGAGAAGTAGAATGATTGTCTTTAGTGAAAGCAACACCAGAAATGAATGAGGGTTCAATTATACAATGAAAGGGAAGAGTAATCAGTGGGTAGCTAGCATTTGTGCAATGTCAAAAGATTTAAAGGAAGGTAGTACATCAGATAGACCTGCGCTGAAGGATTTTATGGGAAGACAGGGACACGAGTTGCATAGGCTGAGAAGGTATAGATGAATTGCAGACTTTATCACTGAAGGAAGTACCGCTATCAAAGATATCCTCTGAAGTATCAAAGATTTATTCTGTAAGTTTAAAAAAAAAAGTACTGTGTTGTAGTGAGTTGAGCACTGGACCTGGTTTTGAGTCCCTGGTTTAAATTGGCCTAGACAAGTTATCTCCAACACTGGAAAAGGAAAAACAGGGAGATGAAGGGCCATAAGAGATGACAGAAATGTATAGCTAGAAGAGATCCTAGAGATCATTTATTCCAACTTATTGTTAACATCACATTTTCACATCTTTCTTAACTCCTCAATGAAACTGTAACTTCTCCAAAGCAGGGACTCGATCTTCTCCTAAACCCTCCTCCTCCCCTCTCCATACTTCTAACATCATAGGAAAATGAGAACAATTTTTTTCCAGGAGCTATGAAAGCAGCTGAAGTAGGTGCTCGAAGATACCAATGTCATCTAATGCATCCCAGGTCACTACCAGTCATCCTGACTTTTGTTTTGCCACTGGATTTTGATGCTTCTCGAAGAGAGAGTGAGGCTGATGATTCTGTGCAACTGTGCCCCATTTAAATCCAATTTATATACAAATCAAGACATTACCTCATGATGTCATTGATCCTCTTTGAAAACAACAACAGCACATCATAGACTCTTGATTAATACTTGACTGCAAGAGTCTTAATTAATACCTAAGTAAACAGGGCCTCTATAGCGCAGACAACAGCTGCAAACAACTGCCTGAAGAGTCCAGGCAGAGAAGAGTTCCTGATAGATGCTATCCATGTAATGCTAAATTAAATCCTGCAAGTCTCTTTCTTTTAACTGGCTCAGAAACAAAGGCCTCTGTTAATTAAAGAGTGTTTCAAATGTTTCAAAACGGGCATTGTGAAGTGATCAATTCATAAGACCCATAAAACTGCCTTCCCACCAAAGCCAACTATGCCAATCCCAGCATCAAGGAGATTTGGGTAAGAAAATCAGATAAATAAAGCAAGGTTCATAAAAACTGTGGTGAAATGGAAACAGATACAAATAACAAACACTTACATTTCTTTTTTCCCGTTTTGTGATCATTCTTTGAAATCTCGTCACAAGAAGTGATAAAATGCACTACTGAATTACTGGGAGATATTGACTGGAGTTTTCTAGAAGCCAAATACTAGGTCAGATCCATAAAATGCCAGTGCTGTAAAGGACCTTAGAAGAGACAATGTCAGGACCCTATCCATCAAGGAAGCAATCCACCATCATTTATTAAGCTTGTGCTGCTATGTATCAGGTACTACATTATGCACTAGAAATACAAATACAGAGAAGAAAACAATCCACTCGCAAGTAGTTCAAATGCTAACAGAAGAACTAGAAGAGACCATGTAACATAGAACCTTAGTGCTTGACATATGCCAACATCCTCATTCCATAGATGAAGAAATTGGACTCCAGAAAGGGAATCTCAGGTTACACAATCACTCAACAGCAAAAACCATGTCCTCTAGTATTCTATCCAGCATAATAACATGGAAAGAGTACTTGCCTTTGAGTTAAAGCTTAAGTCCCAGCCCCACCAGTTATGAAAGAGTCATTGTGGCATAGAATAAGTGATGAGATTTGTTACAAGGATTTTATTTTTTTTGCACAGGGTGAGAGGGAAGAGATGGGAGGGATTATAAATAAATGCCTATAAATTGAAAATAAATAAGATTCTTGAGAGAGTGCTTGAACTAGGAATCAGAAAAAAACTGGGTTCAGAGTTCACCTTTAATACTTACTAGCTACTGTGTAGGCTGGTTAGCTCAGTTGGTTAGAGTGTGGTGCAAATAAGACCAAGGTTGTGGATTCGATCCCCATATAGGTCAACTACTTGAAGGGAGCTTAGATGGCTCAGTGGATTGAAAACCAGACCTGCAGGCAGGAAGTCCTGGGTTTAAATCTGGCCTCAGACACTTCCTAGCTGTGTGACCTTTGGCAAATCATTTAACCCCCATTGCCTAGCCCTTATTGCTCTCCTGCATTGGAACCAATGTTGATTCTAAACTGGAAGATAAGGGGTGGAGTCAATATGGCAGCCTAGAAGAAGCAGAATTTCAGACATTCCTTACTGATCACAAACTGAATGCTAGTAGGGGACTGAAAATCAAACCTAACAATAAGACAGAGCCAAAGAACCATCCCACTGGAATCAATTCAAAAGGTACGCCCCCCCCAAAAGCTGGAATCCAAGAACACTCAGGTTTAAGGGGAAGGAAGAAGGAAGGTCCCAGGACCCTTCCCCCTGCCCACCTAGAGCGCTGAGCCCCCAGCAGCAGTGGGAACCTCTGGGCAGGCAAAGGTATCTGGAGATCTGGAGGTCTGGAGGGTGTACCTTGCAGGCAGGGCTGTGCCAGGATCAGAGGGTCAAACACAGATTGCAAAGAAGGAGCTAGAGAAGGAGCATAGAGCTGGCAGCCTGGTCAGAGATGTGGAGATCCTCCATATTTGCTCCAGTCTTCCAGGAGGTTTTGGCCTCAGCGCACACCCAAACCCAACCCGGCTGAACTTAATCCCATCAAAAGTCTTCAGAACTCAGGGAAGCCCAGGCTCCACACCCCTTCCTCATTGACTGCTGGACTTTAATCCAATGAAAAGCCTCCAGAGGACAGGGAAGCTCAAACCCCGAACAACCCTCCCCCCCAGATTGCTCCAAAAGGGGAGACTGACAGAAAACCCCAAAACCAAAAAAATGAGAGGAGCAAGAGCACAGACAAATACGGGGAGCAAAGAAGGGAAGAATATGAGCAAACAACAGAAAAAAGAAGAAAGAAATTACAATAGAAAGCTTCTATACAGCGAACGGAACAGAGGGGGAGGGATCAGCAAATGATTATTTAGAAATCCCAGCAAATTAGATACAGGCCTTGGAAGAACTCAAAATGCAATTCAAAACACAATTAAGAGAGGCTGAAGACAATTGGGAAAAGAATTTAAAAACTAAGATAAGTCATCTGGAAACAGAGGCACTTGAACTAAAACAAGAAAATAGTGTCTTGAAAGCCAAATTCAACCAGCTGGAAAATGAGACAAAGGAGATGAAAGATGAGGCAAAGAAGATGAAAGATGAGGCAAAGGAGATGAAAGAAGAGGTAAAGAGGGTGAAAGATGACCTCCAAAGAAAACCAGACCAGAAGGAAAAAGATGGCCAAAAAGCCAGGGATGAAATCCAGTCTTTAAGAACCAGAATACAACAACTAGAATTAAGTGACCTCACAAGGCAGCAGGACACTATAAAACAAAACCAAAAGAATGAAAAAATTGAGGAAAATATGAAGCATCTCATTCACAAAACAGAGGATATAGAAAATCATTCAAGGAGAGACAATTTAAGAATCATTGGTCTACCAGAAGTCCATGACAATAGAAAAAGCCTGGACACAATACTACAGGAAATTGTTCAACAAAACTGCCCCGATATTCTAGAACAAGAGGGAAAAGTGGAGATTGAAAGAATTCACAGATCACCTCCTGTACTTAATCCCCAACTGACAACACTCAGGAATGTTATAACCAAATTCAAGAACTATCAGACCAAAGAAAAGATATTACAAGCTGCCAAGAAGAAGCCATTCAGATACCATGGAATCACAGTGAGGATAATACAGGATCTGTCTGCATCCACACATAAGGACTGAAAGGCATGGAATATGATATTCTGGAAAGCAAGGGAACTAGGTGTGACCGCGAAAATATGGCTTCAAGACTGTGAATTGCCAAAACTATAAAGATAATGTTAGTGCCTTGAATTAAATAAAAAATAATTGGTCACCCTGGGAAAATTTCTCAAATATGAATACCCAAATCAGCTGGGTTTTATGGAGATTTTAATTAATACAAATGAAGGAATTAAGGGAAGGGAGAGAGACGAGTAAGAGGAAATAGTAGGAAAAGGCCTAGCCCATAGCCTTAAGACAGACTAGTCAGTCTTTAATCATTCACCACAAGGTTGTTCCAAGCAAAACACTAGTGTTCAGAGAGACCCTCCAATTCAGCTTCCAAACTCAACTCCCTAAGTTCAGAGAGCCAGCTTCTCCACACTAACTCCAAAAACTTCAACCCCCTGAAGTGGGTTCAGACAACTCCTTTTAAAAAGAAATTTCTCTTATGTCACCTCCCCTAAATTGTCACATCTACCAATCACAGTAGACGTTTTTCACAGGACTGTCCATTCTTAATTCACATCTTCTTTTGTTAAGCCTTCCCTGAGTAAACTAAAACTTCACACCTCTTTTGTTAATCTTGCCTTTTGTAAGTTGCTTGACCTTTTAGTGATTAATTTAACCTTTATAGGTACTTAACACCCTTTTGTATTAGATCTAAAAACAGACCTAGCTTAAGGTTATAGCTTTACAATAAATATGAGTTGGGGATTTGTCATTGTTCAGTAAGGAGTTTACAACTTTATCTTCCCCTAAAGTATGCCTAAGTATGGGTGGAATAATGTAAAATTCCCAATACATTCCTGATCAAGTACCTTCATTTGTTACAATAAGGAAACAGCTTTAACCAAATGTTCTAAGGTAGAGTCTGAGAAGTTTTTAAGTTTCACATAGGTCTACAACCAAGAATCAACTACCCAAAAAAACTGACTATATTCTTATAGGGGAAAGTATGGTCATTCAACAAAAGAGAAGAATTCTAAGAATTTGCAAAGAAAAGACCAGACATGAACAGAAAATTTGACGTCCAAGCACAGAACTAAAGAGAATCATCAAAAGGTAATTTAAAAAGAGGGAAAAAAGAAAAACAAAACAAAACAACAAAAGAATTTTTAAGAGACTCAATAAGTTAAAATGATATGTATCCCTATAATAAAAGGGTCATTGGTAACTCATAAAAACTATTGTTATCACCTGGGAAGCTAGAAGACTTTCACTTAGAGGGAACAGTGACAAACTGTATAGAATGAAAGGACAAGATATAAATAGGTATATAGATATATGCATGCATAAATACATATACATGTGTGTATTTACATATATATATACAACTAGAACTAAAAAAGAGGCTACTACTAAAAGAAATGGGAAAAGAAACAAAGCTCACAGCAGGAGGGGGGAGAACATCAATACACTGGAAGGGTAAAGAGGTTGGAGATAGGAAATACTCAACTCTTACATGCTTTGAAACTGACCCAAAAAGGGAAGAACAATCAAATCCATTGTGGCAGGAGAATAGATTTGCACCCTATAGGGGAGTAGAAGGGTAATAAATGGACTGGTGAGGAGGGAAGGAGAACGAGGGAGGGGGAGGGGGTAATTTTAGAAAGACTAAAGGGAAAATAAGGAGGGGAATAAAAAGAGAGGGGGATAGAAAGGGAAGTAAAATAAAGGTGGGAACTAGGGGCACTGATTAAAAACAAACATTGCTGTAGAAGGAAATAGTGAAAGAAGAAAAGGCAGAACCAGGAGTAGAAATCAAAATGTTGGGAAATACATAGATATTAATAATGACTCTTAATTTGAATGGAATGAACAAACCCATAAAATGCAAGCGAATAGCAGAGTGGATTAGAATCCAAAACCCTACCATATGCTGTTTACAAGAAACACACATGAAGAAGGTAGATACTCATAGAGTGAAAGTAAGAAGATGGAGCCAAATCTATTGGGCATCAACTGATAAAAAGAAGGCAGGAGTCTCAATCATGATATCTGAGAAAGCCAAAGTAAAAATAAATCTAGTTAAAAGAGATAGGGAAGGTAATTATATCCTGATAAAAGGCAGTATAGACAATGAGGAAATATCCGTACTCAACATGTATGCACCAAATGGCATACCATCCAAATTTCTAAAGAAGAAACTAGTGGAGCTCAAGGATGAAATATATAGAAAAACTATACTAGTGGGAGACCTGAACCTTCCTCTATCCAAACGAGATAAATCAAATAAAAAAAAAATAAGAAAGAAGTAAGAGAAGTGAATGAAATCTTAGAAAAAATTAGAGTTAGTAGACATGTGGAGAAAAATAAATAGGGACAAAAAGGAATATACCTTCTTTTCAGCAGCACATGGTACATTCACAAAAATTGGCCATGTATTAGGGCATAAAAACATTGCAAACAAGTGCAAAAGATCATAAATAAAAAATGCAACCTTCTCGGATCACAATGCAATAAATATAATAATTAGTAAGGGTATGTGGAGAGGTAAATCAAAAATTAATTGGAAATTAAACAGGATGATTCTCCAAAACCAGTTAAAGAACAAATCGTAGAAACAATAACTTCATTGAAGAAAATGACAATGGTGAGACATCCTTTCAAAACCTATGGGATGCAGCCAAAGTAGTACTCAGGGGAAAATTTATATCCTTGAGTTCATATATTAACAAATTAAGAAGGGCAGGGGTCAATGAATTGGGCAAGCAAATTTAAAAACTAGAAAGCAAACAAATTGAAAATCCTCAGATGAAGACTAAATTAGAGATCCTAAAAATCAAAGGAGAAATCAATAAAATTGAAAGTCAAAGAACTATTGATTTAATAAATAAGACTAGAATCTGGTACTTTTAAAAAACAAAATAGACAAAGTACTAGTCAGTCTAATTAAAAAAAGGAAAGAAGAAAATCAAATCAACAATATCCAAGATGAAAAGGGAGACTTCACCTCAAATGAAGAGGAAATTAAGGCAATCATTAAAAACTACTATGCCCAATTATATGGCAACAAATATGGCAATCTAGGTGATATGGATGACTATATACAAAAATACAAACTGCCTAGACTAACAGAAGAAGAAATAGAATTCTTAAATAATCCCATATCAGAAAATGAAATCCAACAAGCCATCAAAGAACTTCCTAAGAAAACATCCCCAGGGCCTGATGAATTCACTATCAAACATTCAGAGAACAGTTAATCCCAATACTATACAAACTATTTGACATAATAAGCAAAGAGGGAGTTCTACCAAACTCCTTTTATGACACAAACATGGTACTGATTCCAAAACCAGGCAGGTCAAAAACAGAGAAAGAAAACTATAGACCAATCTCCCTAATGAATATAGATGCAAAAATCTTAAATAGGATACTAGCAAAAAGACTCCAGCAAGTGATCACGAGGGTTATTCACTATGACCAGGTAGGATTCATACCAGGAATGCAAGGATGGTTCAATATTAGGAAAACCATCCACATAATTGACCATATTAACAAGAAAACTGACAAAAATCACATGTTTATCTCAATAGATGCAGAAAAAGCCTGTCATAAAATACAACACCCATTCCTATTGAAAATACTAGAAAGTATAGGAATAGAAGGTCCTTTCCTAAAAATAATAAATAGTATATATCTAAAATCATCAGCAAACATCATCTGCAATGGGGATAAACTAGAATCGTTCCCAATAAGATCAGGAGTGAAACAAGGATGCCCATTATCACCTTTATTATTTAACATTGTACTAGAAACACTAGCAGTAGCAATTACAGAAGAAAAAGAAATTGAAGGTATTGAAATTGGCAATGAAGAGACCAAGCTATCACTCTTTGTGGATGATATGATGGTTTACTTAAAGAATCCTAGAGAATCAACCAAAAAGCTAGTCAAAATAATCAACAATTTTAGCAAAGTTGCAGGATACAAAATAAACCCACATAAGTCATCAACATTTCTACATATTACCAACTCATCTCAGCAGCAAGAATTAGAAAGAGAAATTCCATTTAAAATCACCCCAGTCAATATAAAATCTAAATAAAATCTATATAAAATATAAAATTAGGAATCTATCTGCCGAAACAAACACAGGAACTATAAGAACACAACTACAAAACACTCTCCACACAATTAAAACTAGATCTAAACAATTGGAAAAACATTGATTGCTCATGGGTGGGACAAGCTAACATAATAAAAATGACAATCCTACCCAAATTAACTTACTTATTTAGTGACATACCCATTGAATTACCAAAAAACTTTTTTATTGGATTAGAATAAAACCATAACAAAGTTCATTTGGAAGAACAAAAGATCAAGGATATCCAGGAAAATCATGAAAAAAAATGCAAAGGAAGGAGGACTTGCAGTCCCAGATCTCAAACTGTACTACAAAGCAGTGGTTATCAAAACAATTTGGTACTGGCTAAGAGACAGAAAAGAAGATCAGTGGGGTAAATGAACTCAGCAAGACAGTCTATGATAAGCCCAAAGATGCCAGTTTTGGGGACCAAAACCCACTTTTTGATAAAAACTGCTGGTAAAATTGTAAGACAGTATGGGAGAGATTAGGTTTGGATCAACATCTCACACCCTACACCAAGATAAACTCAGAATGGGTGAATAACCTAAATATAAAGAAGGAACTATAAGCAAATTGGGTGAACACAGAATAGTATACTTTTCAGATCTTTGGGAAAGGAAAGACTTTAAAACCAAGCAAGAGCTAGAAAAAAAACACAAAATATAAAATCAATAATTTTGATTACATCAAATTAAAAAGGTTTTGTACAAGCAAAATGAATGCATCCAAAATTAGAAGGGAAGCAACAAATTGGGAAACAATCTTCATTACAAAAACCTCTGACAAAGGTCTAATTACTGAAATTTATAAAGAGTTAAACCAGTTGTACAAAAAATCTAGCCATTCTCCAATTGAAAAATGGACAAGGGACATGAATAGGCAATTTTCAGTTAGAGAAATCAAAACTATTAATAAACACATGAAAAAGTGTTCTAAATCTCCTATAATTAGAGAGATGCAAATCAAAACAACTCTGAGGTATCACCTCACACCTCACAGATTGGATAATATGACAGCAATGGAAAGTAATGAGTGCTGGAGGGGATGTGGCAAAGTTGCGACATTAATTCATTGCTGGTAGAGTTGTGAATTGATCCAACCATTCTGGAGGGCAATTTGGAACTATGCCCAAAGGGCACTAAAAGACTGTCTGCCCTTTGATCCAGCCATAGCACTGCTGGGTTTGTACCTCAAAGAGGTAATAAGGAAAAAAGACGTGTACAAGAACGTTCATAGCTGCACTCTTTGTGGTGGCAAAAAATTGGAAAACAAGGGGATGCCCTTCAATTGGGGAATGGCTGAACAAATTGTGGTATCTGTTGGTGATGGAATACTATTGTGCTAAAAGGAATAATAAAGTGGAAGAATTCCATGGGAACTGGAAAAACCTCCAGGAATTGATGCAGAGTGAGAGGAGCAGAACCAGGAGAACATTGAACACAGAGACTGATATACTGTGGTACAGTCAAATGTAATGGACTTCTCCATTAGTGGCAATGCAGTGACTCTAAACAACTTGGAGGAACCTAAGAGAAAAACCATTATCCACAGTCAGAGGAAACACTGTGGGAGTAGAAACACCAAAGAAAAACAACTACTTGAATACATGGATAGAAGGGATGTGGTTGGGGATGTAGACCTTAAATGAACATCCTAGTATAAACAACAACATGGAAATAGGTCCTGATCAAGGACACAAGTAACACCTAATGACATTGTGTGTTGGTTGCAGGAAAAGTGGGAGGGGAGGGAGGGAAATAATGTGATTATTGTAACCAAGGAATATTGTTCTAAATTGACTAAATAAACTTATTCAAATGGGAGAAAAGTAAAATTTAAAAAACAAAATAAAATGAAAGGTAAAGGGGGCAGCTGGATAGCTCAGTGGATTGAAAGCCAGGCCTAGAGACGAAAGGTCCTAGGTTTAAATCTGGTCTCAGACACATCCTAGTTGTGTGACCCTGGGCAAGTCACTTAACCTCCATTTCCTAGCCCTTACCAGTCTTCTGCCTTAGAACCAATACATAATATTAATTCTAAGGCAGAAAGTAAGAGTTTTTAAAATAAAAATAAAGTAATGTAAAATAAAATGGAAGGTAAGGATTAAAAAAATTAACTATGTGGAAAAATTTTCTGGTTTCTCTAAGCCTCAGTTTCCATATCTGAAAAATGAGAACAATCACACCTAATTAGTCCCTTCGATGTCAAGGAGTTCTTGTGAGAACCAAATTATATCATATCTATAACATGATTTATAAACATTAAAGCATTATATAAATGTTTGCTGCTGTTTTTATTGCTATAACCTATGTGGTCCTGGGCAGGTCATTTACTCCTTGGGGGCCTCAGATTTCATGAAGTCAGAAATCTATGGAATGATAGTAATAATATGCTACATGTATTGTTTTGCTGATGCAAAACTTTGATGATGCAAAGAAAGCATTTTGTAATCTGAGGAAGCAAAAAGTGAAGCTGTGTATATATTTCCCACTACCTTCTCTCCCTGATTCAAAAACAAAACAAAACAATGAAATTAAGGCCTCATTACTATCTTACTCCCTTTCTTGCTGCTAGTGAAAGTTCCTCAAAACATTCAATCACCCCTGAGTCCCATCGGTTTCCTTTTGGGTAACTCTCAATGTCTAAGAAAACAAATCAGTATGCAGCACCATAGTGGTTCCCGTAGTTTCAATTTCTTCTTCTGGTGAAATGTATCAAAGGAAAAGGACATTTAAAATAAATGTGGATCTGGTTAAATTGGATTCTGTCGCTTCGAATTCCTCCTTTGGGGGCTGCTGGATGCTCTTCATTTCTCAAGGTGCATTTGATAGTTCTACTGAGGACAATGGAAGATACTCCCCCACTTCTACCCTTCTCTTCTCAGAGAGGCAGTTTGGGATAACTGAAATCATACTGAACTGAGAAGGAAACAGGTTCTCATCCCAGCTGTGTATCCCCTCACTGTGTATCATTGATCAAGATACCTTCTCTCCCTGGACCTCAGTTTTTATCTTCTACAGGCTTAGATATAGAAGATCTAGATTCAGATTCTGACTCTGCTAGTCAGTACTACTTGTGTGACCTTAAGCAAGTCATTCAACTTCTTTGGAGCTCAGTTTCTTCATCTACAAAATGGGAACATTGAAGTCAATTTTTAAATGGTCCCTTCCAGTTATAAAATCCCATGATCCTAAATGAAATGAACCCAAAGGCTTCTTTCCAAATTTCCAAACATCTTTTTTTGTTTGTTTTTGTTTTCTCTGTCAGAAATTCTCCTAGTGAAAGTTGCTCTTCTTTCACCTTTGATATCATATGGCTACATATTTCCCTAATAGAATGTAATCTCCTTAGAAGTAACTATTATGTTTTTAATCTGTATGTCACTGGGACATAGGATGATTTTCAGTTGTTTTTTTTTTTATTAAAACCTTTACCTTCTGTCTTAGAATTGATACTAAATATTGGTTCCAAGGCAAAAGAACAATAAGGGATAGGCAATTTGAGTTAAGTGACTTGCCCCAAATCACATAGCTATTGTAATAAAATGATAATCTGTGAACTATTTCTGGTTGTGGTAAATGGATACTCTGGCAGTAACTAGAGAGATGATAGGGGAAACCTGTGAGTGCTTAGTTATAATGGAGATAGATGAGAAATAATGAGAGATAGAGGTACTGGTGTGACTAGAGAGACACTACTAACAGGGGTACTCTAGGGTTGCTGATGGCTAATAGATCAAATTATTTCCTACCCTCCACCCTTCACCTCCTATTTTCCACCCAAAGCCCTCCTGCCACCCTTTCCCCTCCCCTGGTCTTAGTCACCTTGCTATATAACTCAAAGATGAACTGTGAGATTTAGAGATGATACTCTTGTTCTCTTTCTCAGGTAAGGAGGTTTATTGGGAAAGATAGGACAGGATGGAAATTGAAGGTGAGAGGGATAGGCGTGTCCCTAATTTACAAGGAGAATTAGGAGGGTTTGGGAAATGTAAGTCTAGTCACAGCTGTGACTCAGGGACAATCAGAGAGTTTGGAGGACAACTATCTTTCTTCCTTTCTTCTTTCTTTAGTCAGATAATCTCTGCTTGAGTAATTCAAGTCCAGACTCTGTCAAAAGCCCCAAAGGTCTCTCTCTCTCTGCCTAAGTCAGGAAAAGCCAGTTCTCCCCTTAGGTCAAAAAACCCCAAAAAAACAAATCTCCTCAGTTCATCTCCCCTGGCCAACTCCAACTGGCTCTCCTGGGAACATTCTGTTTAGAATCTTCACCTTGATTGGCAGATCAGGTCCCCAGCTTTGTGTCTTGCATGCTTGGCTTGTCTTGTAAGTCCTCTCTCTCTTCATGCCTCTTCCACACTAGGACATGTCAAGGAACAGATTTTATCCCAGGAACTCTCATCTCCAGGTCTGGTTCTCTAGCCACTGGACTATCTAATTGCTCCAGGAAAGAGGATGTTGTTATTACTGTTGAGTCAATTCAGTCATGTCCAATTCTTCATTATCCCATAGGCCATACTGTTCATGGGTTTTCTTGGCAAAGATACTGGAGTGGTTTACTGTTTCCTTCTCCAGTAAACTAAGGCAAATAGCAGTTAAATGACTTGTCTGGGTCACACAGCTAGAAAGTATCTGGGGCTGGGTTTGAACTCAGACTTTGGGCCCAGCATCTAGGTTGTCAATAGATGTTTGTTGAGTCAAAGACTCTCTTCTAAGTAACTACTAAGTGCTTAGTCCTATGTCATATTAGGCCACAAAGAAAAATATAATCGTTTCTGCTTTCAAGGATCTCTGAACCTCAAACAGAGATCCTTAACTTTTTTGTAACAAGGATATCTTTTACAGACTGGAAAAGCTATGGAATCCTTCTCAAAATGCATTTTATTAGCATTTATGCAAATTTTAAATGTATAAAAATTGTATATCTTAAATGCATAAAATAGGATTATAAAGAAAAATAGTTATATTTAAATTAAGTTAATAAGATATTTTTAAAATATGTTTATGGATCCCTGGTTAAGACCCCCTTGTCTAAATGAAGTGACAACATTCACTCAAGAAAATAAGTCTATATTATCAAAATTGGTTAATTATTAGCATAAGCAAAAAATAACTAGAATGGAAAGGGTAAAAGAAACAGGTGGCAAGGGAATAATTAACTGCAAAATAACCTAAATTCACTAAGATAGACCAAATCACAAGAGCTTTTGAATTTAAGCTATATCTATCATGCCAAATACCCAGATGAAAGATGAACAATTCATTCATCCAGATGTTTCAGCTCCCTGAGACAAATGGGCTGAATTTCTCATTTTTCATGATTATGTGTTTAAGGACAGGTGCACATAGAATTGAACAAACCACTCCAGTCCCATTCCCAGTAAATAAAAACAAAAAACAAACAAACAAATGTGTTACATACCTGTGTATAAGATGCTGTTTTGGTCCTTGGGATAGTAAAGATAGATATGACGTAGGCCCTTCTTTAAAGGAGTTTACATCACGATGGGCTCCGCTGAGGTAGGGAGGGAGGAGAAAACAAGGATACATTGAAGCCTGAGCAGAAGCAAAGAAAGAAAAAAGAATATAATAAAATCTTCTGCCTTGGCACTGACACTTAGTATCCATTTTAAGAAAAAGAATAAGAGTTTAAAAAAAAAGAAAGACTATCATACTTGTTTGGATCTTGCCTGGTTAGTCTGAATAATATAGCATGAAAGAGGTTGTTCACACTGTTGACTTGTCCCACACACAAGAAGGTTCTCCAGTAGTTGGGGACAGTACAGGACATACCAATAGGACTGTTAATTTATGCTTTGTGAATTTTAAGACATTATGTCAAAGCAGGTTATTATGATTGAGGTTGCTTAGCCTGAAGCAGTGACATCTTGGCAGGGAAAGGACAGCTGTCTTCAGGATTGATGGATTGCCAAGTAGGAAAGGGGTTCAATTAGTTCTTTGTGGCCCCAGAAAGCAGTGAAGACTGATGGATGGAAGTTCATAAGGAAACAAATTTCAGCCCAATATAACCTGACTCATAAAAAAATTCTAGATTTACATGAACTGGGTTTGATCTTCATGGTTTCTCTCTGACTCATGTCCCCTAGAAACCTCAGAATTTGGCTTGGGCAAACTCCCCAGGATCATAAAATTTGGCTCATGTGCATGCATGTATAAAGTAGGTCTAGATCTATATTATACAAATACTGTGTCTGCATGTGAACATATAGACAGGCATATCTGAATATATAGGCTTTCATCTCCCTTGAAAGGCACCATGAAGTAGTATGTAGAATACTGGATTGATGTAACCTGAGTCTGAATCCCATTATTTCAGACACTTATCATTACCTTAGGCAAGTCAATTTCTCTTAGACTCAATTTCCTCATCTATAAAAATGAGGACTCAATGATCCCTAAGACCTATTCCAGGTCTTACCTAAATCTGTGATTCTAAAATGCCAATAACTGCTCTAGCCATGATCTTATTTCAGCACTCAAACTAAAAATGCATCAAATGTAGGAGAGACTTTACTTAATTCTACAAAAATGTGTGAATGCACAACTCTATCTCCAGGGAGCCAAGTCTGAGTTTATGAGTATCCCTTCTCTTCTCTGCATGTCCCTGAAATCCAAGAGTAGCCTATACTTTTCAAAGCCAAGTCAAGGGCATGGCTCTGACAGATGAACCAGCTATGGAGCATTAGTTATCACCCATGTGATATCAAAGGGGTGAGCCCCCTACACAGAACCAATTTCTACCTCATTAAAGAGACCACACCAATAAGAACCCAGAATAATTTTTGAACGAATATAAGGAAGAATTTTCTAAAAACCGGAGAAGAGCAACAATGGAATGAGCTGCTTGTGAGATGATGGATTCTCCATTATTGAAAATTCTGAAATGGTGTGATTCTAAAGTCAGAGGTCCTGAGTTCAAGTCTTAGTTTTAACTTTGACAAGTTGCTTAACTTCATTATCTTTATCTTTGGCAAATCACCTTCTTTGCCATCTTAAAGATGGAAAATCATCTTTAAAATGAGTTGGACTAGGAGATCTCTAAAGCCCCTTTCATAATTCTATGAGGCTACATTGAATCAGGGATTAAGGATTCTGTAGAGGAACTCCAAGACCATGTTGGTGAACCTATGGCATGCATGCCTCTATGCACCTCTCTCCATGCACACTTAAGGACATCTCTTACATCACCCCACCCAGCCCTCTTCCCAGCAGTCCAATGGGAGCACTTCCTCCCTCCCCTGTCTAGAGTAAGTTAGGGGGCTTACAATGCAGCATGAGAGTTGAAGATTGGGCACTCAGTCTCAAAAAGGTTCTCCATCACTGTCCTAGGAGGTTAAACAGGATAGCCTCTCAGATCCTTTCCAACTCCAAGATTTAGTGTTGCTATGACCTCCTCGCACTGGGAAATTTTTAGAAAATAGATATTTCCCCTATCATTTCAACCAGAAGACTCTTCTGTGGTATGTGTTTCTCTATCCAAAAATTTGGGGCATAGTTTAATAGAAAGAATTCAAGATTTATAGCCAGGGGATTGATATAAAAATCTAATCTAAATTTAGTAGCTGTGTGACATTAGACAAGTCACTTTTCCTATTGAGACTCAGTATCCCCACCTGCAAGATGAGGAGCTAATGATCTCTAAGATTCTTTCCATCTCTAAATCCTATGTTTTTTTTAAAAAATTCCCATTAAATCTTCTTGCTGCCTTACCCTTAGTCCTCAGCCTCCTATAACCCTGTCATAGAGAGATCTTTTAAAGGTAATATTCTAAAATGCTTTCATTTCTTTTGAGGGGAGAAAGTGAGGGGTAAGGGGTTGAGCCATCATTTCATGTATGCAAGCCTGATATCAAGCCAGGGGAAAATGAAGAAAAATAGCTTGATCTAAATGACATCTCTTTCAGGGTTAAGGCCAATAACATCCCAGCTGCCACCTTTGAAGCTACTCCTGCCTCTGCAGAGTACAAAGGCAATCATTGGTATGCTACATAGGTAGTCGTACTGAATGCTCTTACTGAGACACTAAGAATCATGGTATCATGGAATGTCAAAACCGGAGGAGATCTGAAAACAGTGAAAAGCCAGATCTGGGCACCTTAGGAAGAAAGAAACCTTGAACTTAGAACAAAGATTATCAGAAACGGAAGGAATCTTAGAACATAGATTTTCATAACTGGAAGGGACTTTAGATAATAAAGTGTTCAGTGTCAAAGTTGGAAGAGTATATAGAATATCTGAGGAGGAAGAAACCTTAAGAGATTTTAGACAACAGAATACTAAATCTGGAAGACACCTTGAAACAAAAATTATGGAATATGAGAACTGGAAAGGATCTTAAAACTTTGAACATATAATGTCAGAACTGGGACTGACCCTGTAATGAAGTCTGATAAGGCTGAAAAAGCCTTTAGGGCATACAATGTTAGAAATGCTTTAAGAATAATCACAAAGGATAATCAAAGAAGATAATGTGTGTAAGGTACTTTACAAACCATTATGTGCTATGTAAATGTGAGTTATTATTAACATCATTGTTTTCAAACAGATGAGGAAACCTAGAAAGGAACCATAAAATTCAAACAGCAGGTAACTGTGGCTCTGACCTCCTGAGACCCAGTTCAATGCTCTTTTCACTATACTGCTGCCCTTGGTACTATGCTGAAAATTCCTTATGTCAACGAATCTATTTCTGCATGTCCTCAGCCCTGAAAAGTACTAAATCAGAGCCCACACCATATATGCAATGAGAGTCCATTTCCAAAAACAAGAGAATATGGGACTATAATATCTTCCTGATTTTATTTTTTCTTTTTTTTTTTTTGCAAGACAATTGATGGGCACATCCGCCCTTACCAACAATGAGGCCTTCCTCTAATTATCAGTTTGGAACTGAATCCAAAATGCTATTTCCTTCCACTCTGAGCACTATTGGAGTCTGAAAATGAAAAGTATTGGTCTCAAAAGCCTACACTCCTTCAGAGTCAGGAACACTCAGAGAAACAGAACTCCAGGGGAAATTGAACCACAAGTCCCTTGCCAGGACAGTGGCAGACCAAGCTGAAATCATTCCACCCATGTGTCTCTTCATTATTATAATCAGAGAAATGGTACCATTATTATTAATGAGCCTTTCATTATCCCCTTACTGAGAACTGAAAATTGGTCTTTCTACCTATCATGCTGGTCAACCTTTGGAACTGGCCTTACGCCATGGGAGATGAAGGGTGGGTTTATTCAGCCTCCATCACCTGCCATTTCTTCACCACAATTGAAGGATTTGCCCTAAGATTTCTCCATCATTAGCAGTATGAGGTTGGCCTGAACCAACAAGCACAGCTCAGTTAAGGGTGACATCAACCATTTCTCTTTTCTCTTATCACATGGACAGGCTATTATCAGTTGCTTCTCTGCTGAAAGGAAGATAAATCATCCCCTCCATTTACTGAAGGAATGCTTGTATCTCCTCTTTGTGCACAACCAGATCATAGAATGCTGAAATGAGAGAGATGTAAAGAATAGGCAGTGTAGTACAAGGGAACAAGCATTGGATTTGAAGTCAAGAGGATGCAGGTTTGAACCAAAGTGATGTTGTTGTCTACATTTATATAGACTTGAGCAAATCTCCTAACTTCTCTGCACTTCAGGATCCTGGTCTGCAAAACAAAGGGTTCAAATGAGAGTTCTAAGATACCTAATTGCTCAAAGCCTCTAATCTTAGAGATCTCTGGGTCCAACTCCCTCTTCTGAGAGAGGGGTCTGGTCAAGATGTGATTTTCCAAAAATCACACATATAATGGGTAAAAGAATCTTGGACCCAAAAAACCTTAGAGATCATAGTCCACTCTTACGTTTGGCAAAGAAAGAAACTGAGATCCAGAAATGTCAAATTAGTTACCAAAGGTCACACAGGACCAGTCCAGTGGTATTCTGGTAAATGCTTAATTACTAGCTCTCCCAGGATAGGAGGCTGATGGGGCGATGTATGCTTGGCAAAGTAAAAATTTATTCTGAATTATTACTATCTTCTTTAATTTTCTTAAGTCTACACAATAAAGAAAATAATTAAGTCCTTATTTATAACTTTTGCTCATTTCTAAGGTTTGACTGCACAGATCAGAAATTTAACAATTGACTCCCCTGATCCATATGAGTTGCCTCTGGCACACCCCTGACTAGAATATAGAATTCCTAACTTTCAATCTGATGTTCTCCCTGCAAATCTACACTTTCCCTGTTCTTCCTTAGAATTTCTCCTTCTGTCATCCTCAGGGAGGTAAAGAAATAGGAAACATTTACCCTTCTTTTCTGCAAATGGTCCAAGAAGTTCCCTCACAGAGAGATGCTGGGCTAAGAGATCCAGCCCTAAAGTGTTTGTTGATTGTGGTAGGGAAAGAACTATTGGGATCATCTTTCACATCAGTGTATTTATGGTTTTGTTTCGGGGTTTTGGTTATGTATCAGTGTGCTCTAACTACAATGTCCAACATGGAAGTATGTTTTACATGACAATAAAAATCAAAATTTTAAGTGTGTTTTGAGTAGCTCCTGGGTGCCTAAAAACCAAAAGGAATAAAAGACTACATTCTCTATCATCCAGAAATGTTATAATCTCCCTGGGAAGACAGCATTTGCCTACATGGGAAAAGAGAGTTTATAAGGTTCTATATGTGATGAATGGCTAAAATAAGTGGGTAGAGATATATTCAGCACTCCCAGGTACTAAGAGTCCTTTCTGCTTGAATTAAATTTAACAAATGCTTACATACAGGGCATTATGCTATGTGCTAAAATATATATAAACAAAAACAAGAGCTTCTACTCTTGAAGAAATAATCTACTGGATGACTAAATCAAAATCAACAATATAAAAATTATGATAAAAATAACAATTGCATTTATGTAGTGTCTACTATGTGACAGGTATTGTGCTAAGAACTTCACAAATATCTTATTTGATCCTCACAACAGTCCTACAAAATATGTAGTATTATCACCATTTATAGCTAAAGAAACTGAGGCAAACAGAGGTTAAGTAACTTCCCAGGGTCACGAAACTAGGTAATGTTTAATTCTAGATTTGAACTCTAGTCTTCCTGATTCTAGACTCAGCACTCTTTCCCTTGCACCACCTAGCTGCCACCTGTGCACTTAAGGAAGTAGGAGTAATTTTTTTCCCCCTTAAAACCCTTACCTTTTGTCATATATCTTTTGTCTTAAAATTGATACTAAACATTGGCTCCAAGGCAGAAGAGCAGTAAGGGCTAGACAACTGGAGTTAAGTGACTTGCCCAGGATCACACAGCTAGGAACTGTCTAAAGCCAAATTGGAACCCAGGACTTCCCAACTCTAGACCTGGTGCTCTATCCACTATGCTATCTAGCTGCCCCATGGACAAAGCAATTTCAAGACATAGAGAAGAATGACAATTTGTGGAGATGTGGACATGTCTTTAGTAGAGGATAGTACCTGAGCTGTGCTTTGAAGAAAGCTAAGGATTTTATGAGATAGAGGTTAGGAGGAACTGAATTTCAGGCAAGGAAGACGGGCTACCCATGAGGCCAGAGGCAAGAGATGTACTAAGAATGCTAGGTTAGTAGATTGTGTGGCTGGATCAGGAAGTACAGAAAGAGAAGTAATATGAAATAAAATCGAAAATGTAAGTGAAAAGCAGATTATGGAGAGCTTTAAATGCCAAACTGAGCATTTTATACTTTATCCTAGTGATAATAGAGTCACCATATATTTTTGAAAAGAGAAATGATCTGAAAAGGCTTAGATCTTAAGAATATCACTTTGGCAACTCTAAGGAAAATGGAAGAGGGAAGAGACTTGAGACAGAAAGACCAATTAGAGGACTGTGACAATAGTCCAAGTAAGAAGTGAGATAGTCTTAAAGGCTTCAACTCATTCAAGTGGTACCCATGTCAGTAGAGAATAAGGGATGGCTCAAAAGGCTATAAAATGGTGCAGACCTTTTGATCCAGTAATACTACTACTGGATCTGAATCCCAAAGAGATAATAAAAAAAGGTAGAAAGGACCTACTTGTGCAAAAATTTTTTATAGAAGCTCTTTTTGTGGTGACTAAGAATTGGAATTGGAGAGGTCCAGCAATTCAGGAATGGCTGAACAAATCATGGCACATGTTGGTAATGGATTACTACTGTGCTATAAGAAATGATAAGCAAGGTCATTTCAGAAAAAGCTGGAAAGATCTGCAGGAACTGATGCAGAGTGAAATAGGCAGAACTGGGAGAACATTGTACACAGTAACAACAATATGGGACAATGATTATCTGTGAAAACTTGGCTACTCTCAGCAATGCTCTGATCTAGGACAGTCCTGAAAGACTTATGACAGGGAATGCTATCCACTTCCAAAGAAAGAACTGTTCGAGTCTTCTTTTGCATCCATGTATTTATGGTTTTATTTTGGGATTTGGGTAACGTATGACTGTTCTTATAATGGTGACCAATATGGAAGTGTGCTTTGCAAGACAATAAAAACAAGTTTTTAAAAAAGAATAAGGGATGAAATTATCAAGGAAAGTTCCCCTCAGACAGAAAGATCATCACTCATGTCCCACCCCATCCACCATGGAAAGATCTAAGTGCTGTTCTGCTTTCCAATAACTCATGCCCACTCCAAAAATAGTAGAAACCAGGGGAAAGAATGTTAGACCAGGAGGCAAGAGACCTAGATGTGGGAATTATAGATATGGAACTGGAAGGGGTCCTGGATGTCTGCAAGTTTGCCCCTCCCCCTACTCTTTTGATAAATTAGGAAACTGAGGCATAATAAGGAAAAGCAATTTGACCAAGGCCACAGAGCTATTTAAATATCTGAGATTGGATTGGAATCCAGTAATTCCAGTTCTGTTTCCTACTAGCTGCTTGTTAGGCAAATCACTTCTCCTTCATGAGTTTATGCTTCCTTATCTGAAAAAAAAAAATGGAGACTGGACAAGATGTTCTCCAATATTCCATTTTATTGTCATACTGTCTATGCAATAACTGCTTTAGGAATTCAAATGAGAGAAACATCAGTATAGGCTGAAATGATTAAATTAAGTTTTCTGGAGAATATGGGGAGAGAACTGAGTCCTGAAGGATGGATAGGTAGAAAAAATAATAGTGATAATTACTTACATTTTTAAGCTTAATGGTCACAAATAAACTAAAATGTATTCTATTTCAATTTTCCTACACAATCTCATGAAGTATGCAGTGCAGCTATTATCTACATGCTATTATTCAGTAAGTTCAGTTGTGTCTGACTCTTCATGAACCCATGTATCATGCTGTCTATGGGGACTTCTTGGCAAAGATTTTCCTTCTCCAGTGGATTAAACAGAAGTTAGGTGACTTATCCAGGATCATACAGCTAGAGTGTTAAAGACCAAATTAGAACTCAGGTCTTTCTTACTCCAGGACCAGAACTCTATCCACTGAACCACCTAAATGTCTCTAAAGCAAACAGATGTTAAGTGACTTGCCCAGGGTCATACAAATAGTAAGTGGCTAAGGCTAGATTTGAACTCAGGTCTTCCTGATTCCAGGTCCAGCACTCTATCCACTGAGCCACCTAGCTGCCTCTACCCACATATTAGAGATAAGGAAATTGTAACTGACAGAGGTTGCCTGACTTACTCAAGGTCATATATCTAGTAGCAGAGATGAGCTTTGAATCTAGGTCTTCTAACTCTAAGCCCAGGGCTCTTCTCATTTCTTTTGATGCTTCTCTGAGGAAGTAAGCATGGAGGGTGTGTGGGTAGAGTGATAAGCATGACCAAAGGAGGTAGGCATGGAAAGAACATAGGATCTAGCTCTAAAGTAGAGGATAATTCCTAGAATCAGGGGCACCTAGATGGCTCAGAAGAGAGAGCCAGGCCTGGGAATAGAAAGTCCTGAGTTCAAATCCTGTATGACCCTAGGCAAGGCACTTACCCCCTCCTCCCCATTCCCCCCATCACCACCACCAATTGCCTAGCCCTTACTGCTCTTCTGCCTGGGAGCCAAACATGGAATTGATTCTAATAAGATAAGGACTAAAAAAAAAAAGTTCTCTACCCCATCTTCTTATCTTACAGGTGAAGAAACCGAAGCCTTAATTGAATTAAACAGTACTTATTTGAAAATTAAATTACTTGCCTGAGGTCATGTGGGCATGGACTTAAACTCAGGTCCCTTAATTCCAAATCCAGGACATTTTCCTCTTTCTACATGGTTTTAAGAATCACAAAAAGAGGAACTTGATGGAGTTGGAGGATATTTGCTGGTAGTAAATAGGGAACTAAAATTGGTAAATGATATGAATGACTTCAAATACTAGGCTGAGAAATAAGAGACTGGCACCTCAGCAGGCTGCATAATATGGGGTTATTTCTCTCCAATACAACAAATCATTCATATCACTGTCACTGTGACCCTTCAGAACTCTCTATTGCAGTGGTTCTCAACCTTTCTAATGCCGTGACCCCGCACTACAGTTTCTCATGTTGCGGTGACCCCAAACCAAAACATTATTTTGGTGGCGACTTCAAAACTGTAATTGTGCTAAAGTTATGATTCAGAATGTAAATATTCTCATTGCTACAAATTGAGAGGTTGAGAACCGCTGCTCTATTGGCTATTGATCACTTTGACTTTTCTTCCCCCCCACATGTCTTCTCTGGGACTGACCTTGCTTCTCCCAAGGTTGGCATGAACCCTGGAACTCAGGGCTGGCTCTGGTTTTTGACACTGGATAGAATACTGGCTGCAGAGTCGGGAAGACCAGTGTTCACCCTCAGAAACTTTCTGGCTATGAGACCCTGAGCAAGTAGCTTTACTTCTGTCTGTCTCAGCTTCCTCATATATAAAATGGGGATGATGATGATAATGGCACTATCTCCCCGGGTTATTGTGGGATCAAAAGAGATTATAGTTACAACATGCTTAGCATAACTCCTGGGACATAATAGGGGCTTAATAAATGCTTGTTTATTCTTTTTTATGAGGAAGTGAAAAAGATCTAAAATCCAGATCCTGGCACTAGTTTTCGGATGATCTTGGACAAGTCAGTTCCCTTCTCTGAGTCTCAGTTTCTTCATCTATGAAATTATAACTGATCTCTAAGATCCCTTCTAATTAGGAGTTGGGGCAAGAAGACAGTCAGATGTGAGTAGAAGACATAAAATGATATAGAACAGTGCCAGAAACCTAGAAAGTGCTAGAGAAAAAAAATTCAACTGATCCTACTCAAAAAAAAAAAAAAGTCCAATTAGGTTTTACATGCCCTAAGGGCAGAGACAGTGCCTAATTTATTTTTGTATCTCCCCTATGCCTAGCCTGTACCCATCATACAGTAAAAAGGGTTTTGAAGTATTAATCACAGGATCACAGACTTAAGGCAGAAAGATATTTTAGAGTCATCTTAAACAACCCTCTCATTTTACAGATGAGAAAGCTGATGCCCAGAGAGATTAAACCACTGGTCCAATGTCACATAGATCAAGTGACAGTGGAAGGATTTGAACTCAGGTCCTCTGACTCCAAAGTCAGTACTCTTTCCATTGTACTGTACTACAATACATCATTCCTCTGAAGATCTGATTTCCTATTTCTGTAATCCTATAAAAAGAAATTATAATAGCATATTACATTTACATCCTTTTATCCTTAAAGAGTGTCTTACCTACATTATTTCTCTAGCATCCTCACAACTCTGTGAGGGAGGTAGTAAAATATTATTATCCCCATTTTCCATATTGAAAACTGAGCCTCAGAGAGGTTAAATGATTTAACCAAGATCACACAGCTAGTAAGTGGCAGAGCCAAGATTTAAAAACATGGAATCGTTTCATTTCAAAATTGAAAAGTTACCTCAGAAATCATCTAGTCCAGTGAATATTAAAAAAGAATTGTCTTTACAACAGTCTCAAAGAATAGTATATGGTCTCTGTTTGAAGACCTTTATGTGACAGGAAACTCATTACTTACCAACACAGTCTATTCTACTTTGAGATTGATCTAATTATATCAAAACCAAATTAACCAGTCTCACAGGCATGGGAGGACTTCTTCTGGATGCTTTTATACTAGGAAACCCAGCACCTTCATATCTTTATTTCTCAGCCTGATATTTGAAGTCATTTGAATGCCTTCCCATTGTTTCCAATTCTGCCCCCTGAGGGCAAGAAAAATAACAAAAGCTCCCATGGGTAAGGAAGGTGGGAGGATTGGCCATGAGCCCAGGCTTCAAGAACACATTCAGTGTATGCCGCTAATGAATCCCTAAGTGGATATTGGAGCAGGTATGTACATTCTATAATAAGTTTCAGGAACTAACCACATGGTGAAGAAATAGATTTTGGATTGGCTATTAAGCCAGATTGGTGGGGAGGCATTCAAGTTTTTAACCAGCCAACCAGAATTATTTACTCTTTCCCACATGTGACTAACGTTTAATTGAGGAAAACAAGCTATTGTAGGCTTCCTTCCAATGGGAGGGGAGCCATGGGTCCTCAGTCACTCTGAACATGGTCCTACCCTTGCTAAGAGAGGTGGCAGCAGTGTCAAGCTTTCATCTTAATCTTTTTTCCTTTCCCCCTCCTTCCATTTTCTGGGACTCCTTTAAAACTGGCTGCTTCTTTCCTGGCTATTCTTTCCAGTACTGGTTACATTTTGTTTGGGATGTTCAAGAAGCTCTAGTACCTCTAGTGTGAGGGCTTGTCAAGCCCTTTTCAGGGTTATTCATTCCCCTGTGGTATCCACCTATCAGCCAACTCTCTCCTGTGGCTTGAAGAAGCGGTAGCATGGGCATCGGCCACCTGCCAGGAAAACTGTCTCAGCAGATGGGATAAACCAGGTTGAGGCTAGCCAATGGTCTTATATCTATCAGTAAGTTACAAAGTCATCTGTGCCACACATGTGAAGACTTCTCCTGGTGTAGTAGGCAAAAGAAAGCAATTTGATCCAACAACCATGATGGCAGACGAAGCAGATATTGTTCAGATATTGAAGATGCCAAGGTCATTTACTTC
Organism: Monodelphis domestica; assembly: GCF_027887165.1. NCBI lineage: Eukaryota > Metazoa > Chordata > Mammalia > Didelphimorphia > Didelphidae > Monodelphis > Monodelphis domestica. The sequence continues at coordinate 502,434,410 of NC_077227.1, forward strand.
ATCCTGGAACATCACCCAGTCATCTTGACTTTTGTAGTGACAGTGAACTTAGATAACTGGAAGAAAGAAGTGAGGCTTATGATTTTGTGCAACTCTGCCTCACTTTAATTCATCTCACATCGAAGTGAAGATACCCTTCTTGGAAAATCATTAGGCTTCTGCAAAAAACAAAGGATGAGCAACACTTTGACTCTTACCCCATAACTTGCTAACCATGGTAGTGGGATCAGAATATCTCTGGCTCCCCATTTCTATTTCAAGATTCCTTCTACCACCATCCCTCAGTAGTGTGATAGAGGAATGATCCAGAGACTTTGAAGGGCAGAGCCTGGAAGACATGCAGAGGTTTACATACACAGCAGGGGAAGGTGGAGGAGGCTTGGAATCTTGAGGGAAGAGAGATTCCAGGTGGGAGACAGTTGATCTCTCTCTTGCCTGAAAAAACCAAGGGTGACAGGCTGATCAGAGATTTCTCTCCTGAGCCATACAAATCCCTCATTGAACCTAACCACCATACCCCCCCCCAAATACCAAGAATTGTGGCAAAAACTGAGAAGAATAAGAACAGCATCAGATCTCACACAGCTCCTGTTATACCCTAAGTTTGGACATTGGCTCTGCTGGGTTAAAGACCAGGGGTCACAAACCCTGAGCCTCTTAGAGACCAGGCTGACAAGCCTGGGTCTCTCAACTTTGGGGGGAGGAAGAAAGATATTTTTAGTCAGACAGGGACTTCCTTACCCTCTTTCCTATAAAATCCAACCTGCATACATCTTTCTTGTCTTACCCCTAACCACAATTTGTTAGAATAAAAGTTGTCAGTTATCCTAAATTGGCTTCCTTGTCATATTGAAGGGGGAGAGAGCTGATTTCTCTCTCTTTCCCCAAGAGAAAAGGTTCACTCGTTAAATCAGTTATTAGAGGGGAGTAAAGGCAGGGTTAGTGGAGAGACATATTTGAAGAAGATTGAAGGGGGTAATACATCTCACCCTCCTTCTACTTTTTGGGATCATCTATTCTTTCTCCATTATACCCAAACCAACCCTCTAATACAGTAGCCTCTGCTCCTTTGAGATTGACACTATTCAAATTTATTATCCAAATCAAATCTTGGTGGTCTAAAGCATTCTTCTTTCCTCAATGAGTCTAGTGCCTGGCTCACATTCCTTTTCTAAAACCAATTACTACCTTTTGTATTAGGATAATTCAACATACATATTGATATTCCCTCAAATATCCTAAACTCCCTGTTCCTCAATCTAACCAGTTCCTTTTACTTCACCTTAGCTACAGAAAAATAATCATACCCTTGACCTTGCTATCACCCACATGTGTCCTACTTCTATGTTCAGGAATGACACCATGATTATACTCTTTTATCATTTCATCTTTCTCTCTGTTACAAATATTAACCCTGTTCTTGACTCTCACTATGAACTCCAGTCCCTCCACCTCTCCACCCCTCCACCCCTCAGTTCTTTCCTAAGCCATCATCCCAACATAGGCTACACTCTTCTTCCTTTCCAGTCTCAATTTCTTGGTGAATCATTTCAGCTCTACACTGTCCTCTATTCTTGAATTGTTCCACCCTGGATCATGCCTTATCAAGCTCCAATTTTGGATTGGATTTGGATTTGGATACTTCCACTATCCTTCACCTTCATTGTGTTCCTGAATGAAGCTGGCGTAGGTTACAAAACCAGACTGACTGAATCTATTCAAAATTTGTTACATAATCTCAAATGACTCCTCATTTTATACTTCCATAATCAATTCACACTTCCACTCCCCACAACTATTATTCCAAAACTTTTCCATCTCTCCTCAAGTCTTCCAAGGCTCCTTCCATTGCTTCTTAGCTGAGGACTTTGACTCATAATTCCAAGTAGATAAATACCCATAGATATACATAAATAAAATTGAGATCATTTGACAAAATTCTTTTTTCCACTTCAAATCATGTCACTCAGATGTCATCCTCCACTCTTCTCCTTCACCTTATCTCTCAAGAAGAGATAGCCCTTTTCTTTGCCAAAGTAAACATGCATTCTTGACTCCATTCTATCCCATCTTCTTTCAACAGCTTGCCCTTCCATCATCCCCTTCTCTCTAAACACTAATTTCTCCCTGTCTACTGGTCCCTTCCCTGATGCCTACAAAAAACTTCATTCATATCTCTCTAATCCTTAAAAGACTTAATCTGACCATCCCTGCTATCTATCAGTCTATATTTATCCTCTATTTCTTGGTTAAACTTCTTGAGAAAGTCATCTAGCCTAGTGAGCTAGCCAACCTAATAACTCAGTGCCTCCACTTTATCCCCCCTTATTCATTTTGAAACCCTTTGCAATCTAGCTCCTGACCTCATAATATGACTGAAATGCTCCCTCTAAGATCTTTTATTTGATAAATCAAATGACCTGTTCTCAGTTCTTATCCTTCTTGACCTTTCTGAAATTGTTGACTGCTGATTACCTTCTCTCTTCTCTTAAATACTCTCTCCTCTCTAGGTTTTTGTGACATTGTTCTCTCTTAGTTCTCTTCCTACTTATCTGATCATTCCTCATTTTCCTTTGCTGGATCCTCATCTAGAAGATTCCCACTAACTAAGGATGTCCCCCAAGACTCTGTAGTGGGATCCCTTCTCTCCTCCATCTCTACAGTTTTGTTTTATTATCTCATCAGCTCCCATGGGTTTGATTATCATAGCAATGCAGATGACTTCTAGTTTTAGCTATCTAGCCCTAACTTCTCTCCTGAGCTCGTGTTTTATCATCTAATACCTATTAGATGTCCATAAGCACCTCAAAAATGTCCAGAACAAAACTCACTCTCTTTCCCACAGAACCATGCTCTCTTCCAAACTTCTCTTTTTATTCAAATATGGGTACAACCCACCATCCAGTCACCCAGAATCACAACCTCACATATCCTCAGTTCACATACATTCATCCTACATGTTGGCAACTCTTCAAATTTATACCTTTACCAGATCTCTTGTATAAGTCCCTTTCTCTCACCTCACATAGAAACACCTCATTGCCTCATGCCTAGACTATTACTTAGCCTCCTAGTTGGACTCCTGCCTCAAGTCTCTTCCCACTCTAATCTGTTCTTAGAGGCCAAAGTTAAAGTGCAGGTATCACCAAGTTATCTTCCCTACTCATTAGGCCAACTAGGTCACTCAATGGATAGGAAACCTAGACAGGAGGTCCTGGGTTAGAATCTGGCCTCAGATATTTCCTAACTGTATGACCCTGGGCTTGCCTTAACCTCAGTTGCCTAACCTTTATTACTCTTCTGCCTTGGAAATAATACTTTGTATTGATTCTAAGACAGAGGGTAAAGGGTTTTTTTTGAAAGTATATGAATTCCTAAAGGGTTAGGGTTAGGGTTTTTTTGACATTTCCTTGTACCTTACACAGAGTGGGTCTTAACAAATGCTTGTTGACTGACTGATGAACTGACAACAGCTACCTATCTCTCCACTCGGGTTCCAATTGGTCCATGAATACAAAGCTCTACTTTCATTGCCTCTATGTGTGTTCTCTTCCTGGTAAAAGAGTATGGGAGATGGGTACAATCTTATGAACCTTGAAAGGTCAGACCAGTAAGTACCAGAAGCCAAAAAGCTTGAGTCTATGCCAGGAATTGCATGTATGAGGCAACAGTCAAGTCCCTGAAAAATGACCTGCTTGAGCCAATCCCCATGGTAGGAAGCAACAATAACATCCCTTTGGCCCTGCCACATTTGGAAGTCAACTCGGTAGAGGAGTGCTTTGTAGAAACTACTGTAAGTGATCTCAATCTTCCCAAGAACTGAGTTGATTGATGGAGAGTGTGCCCCACTCCTCCCAACCAATTTCTTTTGGTGGAGAAATACTTTATAACTTCTATTCTTTATCTTTGCAGCAAATATCCCTTTGTTTTTGTAAATTTGTTCATGGGAATTAGTTGGTTAAATTATACTAGGGAACTAATCATCGATAATTGATATTGGAATAGGATGCTGACTCCAATTGCCATGGAAAAAGACTCTCTCAGTATTGTAGAGGTACCCTTGCTCTGGGAGACCTGACTCATCAGTGCAAGGTGGATTTAGAATAAGAATCCTCTATAAAGCTGGAGACTGCTTGACTCTAGTCTTTGTTTCCCAGTGCCTAGCCCAGACTCTTGCACAGAGCAAGTATGTTTAATTGTCTGTTGAGATTGTTCAAATGAACAAATCTTAATCCCTCTTCCACATATAATCCTTCAAAAATTTAAGACAGCTTAAGCTTTTATTTTTCCAAGCTAAATATAACCATATAACCTTCAAAGGATCTCTGTATGGCTTGATATCAGGGACTCCTCACCATTATTATCTTCCTCTGTACAACTTTAGCTTGTCAACCTCTTTCTTAAGATTCATTGCACAGAACTGGGCACAATACTAGCTCTAGGATCACAGGAGTTGAGTTAGAATCTCACTTCCAATGCTTACTGGGTAACTAAGTGGCACAGTAGGTAGAGCTCTAGGTCTGGACTCAAGTTACTTACTAGCTGTGTGATCCCGGGAGAATTATTTAGTCCTATTTGCCTCAATTTCCCCATCTATAAAGTGAGCTGGAGAGAGAAATGGCAAATCACTAATAAATCACAAAAATATCTGCCAAGAAAACCTAAAATGGGATCATGAAAAGTCAAACCCAATTGACTTAAAAACAGTAAAATCTGATGCTTTTACTCTCTGTATGAATTTGGACAAGCCACTTAACCTCCCTGTGCCTCTCATTCCTCATCTGTAAAACAAAAGGGTTAGACTAGAAGGCCTCTGAGGTCCCTTCCAGATCTAGGTTTATGATCCTACCTCAGATGTTATCTAGTCTGGTCAGAGTATATTGAGATTATCATCTTCCTTATTTGGGATGCCACATTATGATTAATGAAGTCTAAAATGTCATTAACTCCATAGGCTATCATGTTGCATTAACTTGTATTGAGCTTGTACTGCACCACTGCACTAAAATTCAAAAATGGTTTGGCTTGGTTTTTAAACCCTTACCTTCCATCTTAGAATCACTACTGTGTATTGGTTCCAAGGCAAAAGAGTGGTAAGGGCTAGGCAATGGGGGTCAAGTGACTTGTCCAGGGTCACCCAGCTGGGAAGAGTTTTAGGACAAATTTGAACCAAGGACCTCCCATCTCTCGGCCTGACTCTCAATCCACTGAATCATCTACCTGCCCTCCTCCCCCCAGGCAACTCTTTAACATTTTTAATTGCAGATGCAGTGCTAATCTGCCTTGATGGAGTTTCCTCACCTGGAAAGTCCCTATGGCATAGAAATCACAGACCTAGTCTCTCTCCTTATCCTTCCCCAATACGAATGTAAGTTCCTTAAGAACCAGGATTGTTTGTTTGTTGCATTTCTTTGTAACCTTAGCATTTAGCACTGTACCTGGCACATGGTAAGTGCTTAATAAATAATTGTCAGTCATTCATTGTTATAACTGAACCATACATCCCATGGGAGCTTCCAACCTAATAGGAGAACTCAAACATAGGAATTCAAGAAAAGGATAGGTAAATCCCTTGGGGGGGGGGGGGTAATCAGAATGGCCATTTGTGTAAGTGCTTTATTTTGCTACAATAAAGAAAATATTATTTTCAATTGGGGGAAAGGTTAAGGAAGAATGCAATCTGAGAAAACTTCCTGGAAGAAGCAGTATAAAGTTGAACTTGATGTCTAACAACTTCCCATTTCCATAATATTCTAAGTTAAAGAGAGTGCTTTCTTCATAATAACCCTATAATGTAGGTAATGTAAATATGCATGGAATCATAAGATTATAAATTTCAGAGCTGGAAAGAATCTTAGAGAACATCTAGTCCAATTCTTCTATTTTACACATGAGGAACCTGAGGGACAGAAGGGTTGAGTGACTTGCCCAGGGTCATACAATTAGTAAATATATAAAGTTAGAATTTGGGTCTTTCTGCATCTTAGTCTAGCACTCTCATTTCTCCCTCTACCTAAAAAAAGACTGGACACTGACTGTAATTTTGGAAATTTTATGACAATAGATCTTACAGATTAACAATGCAAATGAGCAAAATTCTCAGAAACTGAGTCTGGTCAATGCCCTCAAACACAAACTTTCTGTCTCTGTCCCTGTCCTTGTCTCTGTCTCTCTGTCTCTCTGTGTCTCTCTCTTTACACGTGTGCATGTGTGTGTAGATTTATTTTCCAAAAGCTTACATCCTCTGAAGAAATGATTGTTGTGAGGGCCAATAGTAGTCAGTAGCAGCTAGATTCTTAAGATCTCTGTGAAATATCTTGGGGATAAAGACAGGAAAATATTTCATGAACTTAATAAGAGTGGAAATCCTGTTAACCAGAAAGCTCCACTGCATTTCATTGTCATTTTCTTCTAAGTATGATGAACAGCTGAGTTAATAATTAGATCTAATAATTATGTTATTTATGTCTCAATCCAATGCAGGCCCCATTGCCCTATCATCAGTCAGGCAGTTTTTAATTTTTAAATTATCCACCCAATATCATGAGTTCCCTAAATTACATGAAATATCTGATGTGACTCTAAAGATGCTTTTGGAGAGAAAGTTCTCTACTTGCTCTTTCTAAAATTTTCCCATCATTTCCTAGATTATTTAGGCCACAGTGGGCATTCAGGAAATATTGATTGATTAGTATTAAAAACTCAGCTCAAATGCCTGGCTCCCCCTTTAACAACCTAACTCCAAAGTAATGAATGTCTCTTTCTTCAGTAACACTTGGCTTGCACCTCTCCTATCATACTCTGTATGGATGAAAGATCTGGATTGCTCTATCTATGCCAATTGTAAGGAGGCAGATCATCCAAGAGAATACTAAGATACTGAAGAAAGAGAAACCAGGGCCAGCTTGATCATTCATAGCTTTATTAGGTTAACTGGAGGCCAGTGCTGGAGGACAAAGTAAAATGGTTTCCCACACCAATCTCCAGTGAATCCCTGTATTATTTAGAAACAGAACAAAGAAGATATAGCATCAGGGATGGTCCAAAGCCGTGTGCAAGTTCTCCTATAGGATTGCTGAAGCTTCTTTTGTTGTTTCCATTTATACAAGGTAGTTTGCATTCTCTGTGGAATCATAGGTCACATTCTCACTCTAATCACCACCATATATGTAGATAGATAGATAGATAGATAGATAGATAGATAGATAGATAGATAGATAGATAGATAGATAGATAGATATACTCTCTCAGGCTACCTTATACTAATCTCTTCTTTTATGGTCAAATGAGCAAGGTGATGATAGGTTCCAGAGCCAAGAGCATCTGATAAATACTCTACTTGGTGAAAAGATCAAGATCCAAAGTCTGGGTCTATAATTTGCTAGGTGCTTTACCCTGACCAAGTCACTTCCTCTCTGAGTCTCAGTTTCGTCATTGGAAAAACGGGGGATAATTGCACACACTCCCTGTCTCACAGGTTGTCGTGAGGAAAGTGCTTTGGAAATTCTAATGCACAATAAGCATTTTGCTATTGTTTAGTCATTTCAGTCAAGTCCAGCTTTCTGGGACCCTGTTTGAGGTCTTCTTGGCAAAAATACCAAAGCTGTTTGCCATTTCTTTCTTTGGCTCATTTTACTAATGACGAACTAAAGCCAATAGGGTAAAATGGCTTACCCAAAGTCACACAGCTAGTAAGTGTCTTAGACCAGATTTGAACTCTTCCTGGAAGATGAATCTTCCTAATTCCAAGTCCAGTGCTCTCTATCCACTGTGCTACCTAGCATCTAAGTTATTTTTATTCAACTCTCACAATCTTCTCACAAGCCTTAGTACAGAGCCAGGTACTTTAAGGGGTGCTCAGTACATGCTTGTTGAAGGAACAAATGAAAAGAACATTATTACTTGCACTTAGCATTGTGCTGATACCTGGACATACCAAAAAAAATGCAAAGACAGACTGTGACTGCCATCCAGGGGATTACATTCTAATTGAAGAAGGCAATATGCATAGGGGAGTGGTGGCCAAAGAGACGTACTCCAGTCTTTAAAGTTAAAGGGATGCTATATTCCAAAGAGATCATGAAAAAGAGGAAAGGACCTACTTGTACAAAAATATTTATAGCTGCACTTTTTGTGGGGCAAAGAATTGGAAATTGAAGGGATGTCCATCAATTGGGGAATGACTGGACAACTTGTGGTACATGTTGGTGATGGAATATTATTGTGCTGTAAGAAATGATAAGCAAGACAATTGCAGAAAATGATGGAAAGATCTACAGAAACTGATCCAGAGTAAAATAAGCATAACTGGGAGAACATTGTACACAGTAACATCAATATTATACAATGATCAACTGGAAATTTGACTACTCTGAATAATGCAATGATCTGGGACAATCCTGAATAGTCATGTGAAATATCAAAAACGTAGAAGACTTTCTGTTGTTACTATGATGGGGAATGTAATGCACTTCCAGAAAAAGAACTGTTAGTTGAATGCATGCAGATCAAAGCATACTATCTTTCACATCAGTGTATTTGCAGTTCAGGGTTTTGTGTGCTCTTACAACAAGGACTAATATGGAAGTGTGTTTTGCATTATAAAATTTAAAAAAATAAAGTTACTGGGATGCTGGGTAGAAGGAGTGGGATGCTTGGAAGTAAGTTGGCACAGTTGTTCCAGAATGAATAGCAGAACTGATTTGATTGGTGATTCTAGAATGGGGGTGAGGGAAGATTGAAAAATGTATAAACATCTAGAGTGGTTGAAGAGGTTTTCAGGATAGTTGAGAAGTAGAAAGAGTAGTGAATCAATGCTAAGGCCTTCTTGAAAGAGTCAGTCATCCCAGAGGGGCCTCAGGGCAGAAGCTGTGGAAATGAAAGGGTTAAAACCCACAAGGTACAGTCTCTGGTATGGGTAATGCACAGCAAAGGCAGAGCCCAATAGAGCCACTACATCACAAAGGTGATAGATTACTGATGACTCATCCATCTCTCCAGCGAGGCTAGCAGGTTTTTATAGTCTGATAAAATAATCTAGATTCCTTGTCTAATTACAAATCATCCTCCTCCCCAAGCAATCAGTCAACAAGCATTTATTAATCATTATTCTATGTCAGATATTGCAATAAGTACTGGGGATACAAAGAAAGGGACACAGACCCTGTCCTCAAAGAGCTCACATTCTAAGAGGGGAGACATATACAGATGCATAAAGATATTCTATAAAGGCGGGTAGGGCTGGGACAGACCAGAAAAGTCTTCCTGGAGAAGGTGGGATTTGAGCCAAATCTTAAAGCAAACTAGGGAATTGATGAGATGATGGAGGATTCTATGCATGAGAGAAAGCTAATGAAAGGACTCTGAGCTAGAAGGTGGAGTATTATGTGTGAGGAGCAACAAATAGGCCAATGTAATTGGATGGGTGACAGGAGAGGAGTAAAGAATAAGACACTGGAAAGGCAGGAAGAGGTCAGGCTACTTTAAATGTCAAATAAAGTATTTCATGGCTCAATAAATTATGGCATATGAATGTAACAGAACATTATTGAATCATAAGAAATGGTGAAATTGAGAAACTCAAAGAAACTTGGAAAGATTTGTATGAGCTGATCCAGACAGAAGTAAGTGGAACTTGGAAAACAATTTACAAGATGATCCCAAAAATGCAAAGGAAAACAAGTTTGAAAGGTTTCAAAAATCTAATTATAACAGAAGCTAATTGTGACCTCAGAGGACTAAAGTGAAATATGTCTCCAGTTCATTGGCAATAAGATCAATGGACAAGAGATGTGGAAATGAGGCATATATTTTCAGACTTGATCAATACAATTATTTGTTTTTGCTTTACTGGATTTCTTACAAGTAAAGCTTTAAAATTTATAGTATTTACAGGTATTTCACCAGGGATGACGAATTAAAGGATATAAACTTTAAGGATATAATAGTAACCCAAAGAAGAATTGCAAATTACCATTAACAGCTATAGGAAAGGGACAGCTAGGTAGATAGAAGAGCCATGTCTAGAGATGAGAGGTCCTAGGTTCAACTATGACCTGAAATACTTCCTAGCTGTGTGACCTGGACAAGTCACTTAACTGCAATTGTCTAGCCCTTACTGCCCTTCTGCCTTGGAACTGATAATTAGTATCAATTCTAAGTTATAATGTTAAGAGTTTTTTTAAAAAACAGCAATAGGAAAGGTGGCTTCAAATCACTAACAACAAGAAAAATACCAACTAACAAAACAACTTGGGTTTCAGCAGCCAATTGGCAACAATGACAAAAGATGCAAAGAGTCAGTGTTGGAGGAGTTTGAGAAAAGACAAGCACACATCCTTGGGATCCTAATAAATCTGGGGTTGAAGCTATGAATTGGTCCAGTGACTCTGGAAGTCAATCTGCTAAGAAAGTGACTAAAATGAAATCCTACTGCTAGAGATGGTTGATGATTTTTTTAATCTCATAAACACTAAAATATTTACACAGCAGCACTTTTCTAGGAGCAAAGAACTGGAAACAAAGTATATGCCCATCATTCAGGGAATGGCTAAACAACTTGTGGTTCATGAATTGAATGGAATATTATTGTACTGTAAAAAATGATGAATATGAAAATTACAGAGGTATGTGGGAAGACATACAAAGTGTAAAGAGAACTAAGAAAACCATATATACAATGACAACAGCAATGCAAGTGGATAAAACAACAACCTCCAAACTATTAGCTTTGAGATTTAAATGTTCAAACTTGGCCACAAATCAGCAATATGAGAATGAACCTGCTCCCTTCTTTGCAGAGGGAGGGACTATGGGCATGGGATGCTTCCTAGAATGTTAGCCTTCATGGATATTTTTGTCTTGCTGAATATAGGGGTTTTTTTTTTACTTATTATAAGGGATGATAGGCAGGGAAATGGTAGGAAACAAAGATATACAAAAATAATAGATAAAATAATTTCATTTGTTAAAATAAGGTGGGCTCTTACAGGGCAGATGGGAGAGAGAGTCATTAGAAAATTACTAACATTCTTTAAAAAAAAAACTTGCCTTCTGTCTTAGAATTGATGCTAAGTAAGAGTGGCACAGGCTAGGCAATTGGGGTTAAATGACTTGCCCAGAACCATATAGCTAGGAAGTGTTTGAGTTCAAATTTGAACCCAGGACCTCCTGTCTCCAGGCCTGGACCTCTATCCACCAAGCCACCTAGTTGCCTCTTACATTCCTTTAATTAATTAGTTAATTAATTAAGAATATTTTTCCATGGTTACAGGATTCATTTTCTCTCCTTTCCCTCTTCCCTCCTCTCTCCTGGAGCTGACAAGCAATTCCACTAGACTAAACATGTATTAGTACTCAAAACCTATTTCCATATTATTCATTTTTGTTATAGACCTTACATTCTTTTAGAGAGCACTGATCAAACATTTTTTTCAAACAGGAGAAATGGAACAGAACCTCTCATTTCCCTTCCAATTCTAAGTTTATGATCTTATGAACTTCACTCTATTTTGTCAAGGCAGACAGCTACATCAGCACTTCCTGAGGTGTGTCTCCAGTTTTAAAGAACTGATCTTTTTGCCTGGTTGATGGGTTAATTATTTAACAGTTATGCTGCCATGGATGGGGGGAGGGGAAACCACCTGAGACCCAAATCTCTGTAAGAGTTGGCATCAAGACTCCTTGGGGAATGAGGCCATGAGTTGTTGACCCCTTCCATGTATTTGACTTCTGAGCCAATTGGTCAATGCAACCCAACAAGAAAAGCCAATTCTATCCAGGACAGAAGTTACTAAACCCCTCTCAGCCAGCCAAGTCTCTCACTGAACGGCCGCAAAGACAGCCTGGTGGAGAGGACAGTTCGGGGGAGGGGGTACTTTCAGCAAGCACAATCCCAGCTCTAGCATCTACTATTGTGTAAGCAATTATAAATGATGCACCTCTCTTGGCCTTAGTTTCCTAATCTGTAAAATGGAAATAATAATACCAGCACTGTGTGCATCTTATAAGAAAGGTGCTTTGAATACCTTTAAGCATTAAATCTCAGAAATGGAAGTTATTATTACTACCTTCTGAGACAGCCCATTTCGCCGTTGGGCAGCTCTAATTATTGAAAAGTTGTTCCTTATCCTGAGCCAAAATCTACTCTCTTGGAATTTCTACCCATCAATCAAGCATGACTGTGTATGTACAGTCTCACGCTGGGCCTCGTGGGATAATGAGCTAGAAATAGAATTACAAATAGGAAATTTATTCCTTGACCTTAAGGAACTTTGAATGTCAGAGAACACTTGATAATCAAGGTAGTTACCAATTCAAATTAAACATAGCACCAACCGAAGATCCGAGTGCTGTGATAGGGAAGGAAGCCGGTCCAAAGAACAAATGACCAGGAAAGCTCATAGTTAGGGGACCAGGTCATATTGTCATAGGAATGAATTGAAGGAACTGGACATGGTTAGCTTGGACAAGAAAAGACTTGGGATAGGTGGGGAGAAGAAATAGACAATAGAGTTGTCTTCACACTATTGAAGGACTGTCAGGTGGAAAGGGGAGCAATCTTGTTCTGCTGAGCCCCAAGACGCGAAACTAGGAATGATGAGAAGTTATGAAGAGATAGACTTCAACTTCATTTAAGGAAAAAAATCCCTGATAATTAGAGTTGTTCCAAAGTGGAATGGGCTACCTTGGGAGGTAGTGGGTCCCCCATGATAGCAAACCTTATCAGCAAAAGTTGGATTCTTTATATGGAACTCTTTGTCTTGGAGGAAACTGCTGAAAACCAAGGCAACAGGAATGAAGAAAAACCGAGTCAAGATCTGGTAACTGCTTAGTTCATTGGATCTGTATAGACAGCTATATCTGAGACTTACTTCAAGACCTGAATTATATAATGGGGCTACCCACTGATTAAGTCATGTGAAGATTAAATTTAACTCTCCTCTGATTATAACAATGAAATTAATTAACTCTCCCCAGATTGTGAAGATTAAATTGTAACCCCTGCCTATTTTTTAGATTTAACCACCAAAAGTGTAAATACCCTACTTAAAAGTTGAGTAGGAATATCCGCCTATTTTTAGATTTAATCACCAAAAGTGTAATAACCCCACTTACCGTAGTGGGGAGATCTGCCCATTTTTTAGATTTAATCACTAAAGGTGTAAGCATCCCATTTCACACATTAAGTGAGAGGTCTGTGACCCACGTGTGAAATAGTGGGTAATGAATCAAAATCAACTGACTGCCCCTGGGCAGTCCTAAAAGCAAAAGTGTCAACTGTTATTGGTAGATGTAAAATTAGGGGAAGGCACAGGAAGTGACACAAAGGAAAGTGCCTTTAAAAGGAAATGACAACTGACTGAGTGCAATTCTATGTGGAACTCTCACTTGGAGTGGAACCTCCTGTGAGAGAGTTCTACTGGGAGTTTGACTTGGAGTGGAGGCTGATAAAAGAATCTGCTGACTGGACTGGCACGTGTTAAGTGAAAAGCTGACTCTTAACTGCTGTTTTTTTCTGAAGAGACCTGCTTCAGGAAAGACCTAACCTCTTGAGAGACTTCCCCGGGTCTTTGGCTTTGCTGAGGCAGGCTGAAATTAACTCTCCCTGCCGGATGAGGGCCTAGAGTAAATTGCTTAGTGCTTAGGCTAGATATCTTACCCTATCCACTCTGATTTCCTTCTTCATTCTTCTCTATATTTTGTAAATAAATTGTAAAATAAATTTCTTTGGAATTAATTAAATTCCTAGTGACCACTCTTAAATAATCAAGTCCAAACCTTTAAAAAATAACCCCTTTTCCACCTTACAGTCAACTGAATAATTGTTGAATTTCCATGTCACTTTGTGATATGTGAACCCAAACATAAGGAGACAATTTTGATTTAGGAATTCACTCCTGTTGATGCATGGAAACAGAAAATCCAGGAAAAGCCAAAAACAGTGGCCTGAGACTCTTTGGGTATTTGATTTTAATTATCTAGGTAAATTACACAATTCATAAGACATCAGGTAAAGTCATAGCTTTAGAGCAAGAAAGGATATTAGAGATCATGTAGTCCAATTCCCCCTTATTTTTACATGAGGAAATTAAGATGAGAGGAAATTACTTGTTTAAAAATACATGGATAGGGGGCAGCTGGGTGGCTCAGTGGATTGAGAGTCAGGCCCAGAGATGGGAGGTCCTGGGTTCAAATCTGAACTCAGATACTTCCTAGCTGTGTGACCCTGGGCAAGTCACAACCCCCATTGCCTAGCCCTTACTACTCTTCTGCCTTAGAACCAAGACCCAGTATTAATTCTAAGATTGAAGATAAGGGTTTTTTAATTTAAAAAAAAAGAATTCATGGATAGCAAAACTGAAATTTGAACTTGGATTCTCTGATTTAAAAACTAACTCTTTTTCTATTTCTGGGTGCTGCCTCTCTTGAAAGCAGCAACTCTGAATAAGGAGCAAGAATAAGGGAAAGGTAAGATTCTATTTATAAAATGTTTCTCAGCCTCTGACATAATCCAAACCAGCCTCACACTAAACCAGCCTAACAACAAATTGTACGGTCAGGACCAGCTAGGTGGCTCAGTGAATTGAAATCCAGGTATAAAGCAGGGAGGTTCTGGGTTCAAGTTGGTCTCAGACACTTCCTAACTGTGTGATGCTGGACAAGTCATTTAACCCCAACCATTTAGTCAATACACAATACTGATTCTAAGACAGAAGATAAAGGTTTAAAAAAAAAACTGTATAGTCACAAAGATACCAGCAGTTGCAGCGTTTTAGGGCACAAAAGAGATACCCTCATTAATGTCCTCTTCTGATGCTTTATCAGAGGGTAGAAGCAGCTTCTGATTCTCAAAGACTATCCAAGCAGGAGTTAAGCCACATGTCTGAGCAACTAGAACACTGGGTCTGGAATCAAGAATCAAGTTCAAATCTAATTTCAAGACATTTAACCAACTGAATTCTAGACAAGTTGCATAACCTCTTTTTGCCTTGATTTCCTTATCTGTAAAATGGGAATGATAGCATCTATCTCCCAGAGTTGTTGTGAGGATCCAGGGAGATATCTATAAAATGATTTGCAAACATTAAAGTGTCATATAAATGCTAACTAATATTAATATTAGGATATGTTAGTATTATTAGGACAATGAGGTGGAGCAATAGATAAAGCACTGGACTTGGAATCAGGAAGACTCAATTTCCTGACTTCAAATCTGGTCTCAGACACTAGCTGTGACTCTGGGCCAGGCATTTAGCACTGTTGGACTCCATTTCCCTATATGAAATAAAGTAGAAAAGGAAATATCAAACTACTCCAGTATCTTTGCCAAGAAAATCCAAATGGAATCATAGTCAGACACAACCAAAAATAACTGCTGCCAACAATAATAGCCAATTTATTTTATTTATTTGTTTGTTTTTATTATTATTAGCAATAATATTAACTAACATTTACAAAGCACATTAACATTTAAAAAGCTCTTGATGCTCACAAAAACTTTGTGAGATAGATGCTATATATATATATATATATATAATTTTACAGATAGGGAAACTGAGACTAGGATAGGAAGGAAAGGTTAGGTGATTTGTCCAGAGTAACACAACCAGTGTTTGAAGCAAGATACTAATTCAAGTCTTCCTGACATCAAATCTAGTGCTCTATTCACTATGACAACAAGGCTGTCTAATAAGTAAGACCCATTAGCTACCAGCAGAGTTTTCTCCTGATCCTTTCTTTATAAGTCATCCAATGGGATAAAAGTGAGATTGTAGAATGTTAAAAAATGGAAAGGATATGGAACATAGAGCATTGGATGCTAGAACTAGAAAGGACCTTAAAACAGCTGATGTTAGAGAGGAGTAATAAGAATGTATATAGAACCTACTATGTGCCAAGCTCTGTTAAGCATTCATTTTGTTTTTTAACAATTATCTCATTTGAACCTTTAGAGATAGATGTTATTAACACCCCCATTTTGTAATTGAGGAAACTGAGGCAAATAGAAGTTAAGTAACTTGCCCAGGATCAAATAGCTAATGAGTCTCTGAAGCCAGATTTGAACTCAGGTATTCTTGACTTGAAAGCTGCATTCTATCCTGCTATGTTAGATCTAGGAGTGTTTGATCTAAAAGGGAACTTAGGACATGGAAGGTTAGAGACCTTACAGTCAAGGAGTAGTAGGTTCAAATCCTATCTCTGAAATTTAGTAGTTCTTTGACTTTAGAAAAGTTACTAAACTCTTAGTAGCCTCAACTGTATTTTCTATAAAATAAGAGGTTTCAACTAGATTGGGGATTCTTACGAGTCTATGAACTTGGTTTTGTTTTGTTTTACATTTTGATAACTGTTCTCAATGTAATCGGTATCCCTTGTGTGTCTATATCTAGAAAAGAAGAGATCACATGGGGGAAGAAGAGTGGAAGCTGAATTCACTCTCCTCCCCTCTCAATCAATTCTTTTTCAGAGACAATTCTTTCTCCTCTTCTCTATCAGAAGAACTTTCAAATACAAATGTTTTGGGGGGCTAAACTGGCTTGATATTTATAGAAAATTCTTCAGATGTGAGAGAGAATAAACATATATTAAGCATCTACTCTACTATATGTCAGGCACAGTGCTAAGTGCTTTACAAATATTATATCACAACAACCCTGGGAGGTGGATGCTATGAATATGCCTATTTTACAATTGAGGAAACTGAGGCAGGCAGAAATTAAGTGATTTGCCTGGGTCACATGGTATCTGAGGCTGGATTTGGTCTTACAGAATCATGAAGAAGGAAATGGCAAACCTTTCCAAAGAATCTTTTCCAAGAATACTCCAAATGGGGTCAACAAAGAGTCAGACCTCCAAAACAACTAACCAACAGCAGCTTACTGAATCCAGGCTCAGCATTCAATCCACTGGACTACCTAACTGACAAATGTCCTCAATCCATCTGAACACTCTTCCTGTTCAGTCACTTTCATTTCATCTACTGGTTCATCAAGAAACAAATAAATTGACCAAAGCCTTTCCAAACTTAGTAAGAATGCTTTTGATTGATTTTACTCAATTGCGAGTGAAAATTCTAGAAGATAGCACTTCTATCTCTTATTTTAGGCAATTTGATTTGTTCAATTGGCTTTACTACACACACACACACACACACACACACACACACACACACATCCTCCCCTCAAACATAAAATTTCTTTTTTTAAAAAACCCTTATCTTCTGTCTTAGAATCAATACTGTGTACTGGTCCCAAGACAGAAGAGTGGTAAGGGCTGGGAAATGGAGGATAAGTGACTCACCTAGAGTCACACAACTAGGAAGTGTCTCAGGCCAGATTTGAACCCAGGACCTCCTCTCTGGGCCTGACACTCAATCCACTGAGTGACCCAGCTGCCCCCAAACCTAAAATTTCAATGTTAGATATAGAACACTGAAAGTCAGAGACGGAAGTACCCTATCTGGACTCCAACTCTCTCCTCTCTAAGAGAATAAACTGAAACATAAAAGAGAGTTAATACTAAGGGTATTACTTGCCAATTTATCAAAACGGTCACTAGATTAGACACCTAGCACAATACTCCTGACTTCTCTGATCTACACAACCTTCATGAGTGTTGAGACTCAAAGATGTTGGTCTCACACTCTTCTTTTACTCCTAACAATTTCCATCTCCTGAAAGCAAAAGGCAGGATGATGCTAGTAAATGTAAAACAATGGCTGAGAATTGAAAGACTCCAGGTAAGGTAATTGCCAGTTAATTCACAGTCGGAATCAGCTTTCTCACTTGGGTTTCTACTGCAGCAAATGTGACAACTGATTATTCTTCACAGTCTTCCACTCTTCAGCTGTGCTTTTCAATTATAAAAGCCTACGGCAGAACCTGGCACATTAGCTCACTGTGCTACATCCACCAACCAGTACAATTACTGTTGCCTTTACAGAAGGAACATGTTTCTTGGCTCAAGCGATGCCAATTCAACATAGGTCTCCAGAGCCCCCACTACATGCCCACCCTATGTGAGGCACCTGGGAGCCACAAAAAAATAGAAGAGGCTAAACTTATCACCTGATCCTCAAATCTTCCTCCACTCCCAATATCCCCATTTCTGCAGATGGTACCCCCACCCTCCCAATCACCCAGATTTAAACTATCAGTGTCATCCCAACTCTTTCTCTGTCTTAGCCCATTGCCAAATCCTGCCTATTTTACTTCTCTCCACAGTATCTTCCCCATCCATCCCCTCCTCCACTCACATGGCTACCAGATTTCAGACCCCATCACATCTCACCTTGATTGTGGTAATAAACTCCCATGTGCCCCTTTCTAGTTCCTTCTGAATGTAGCTGCCAAAATAATGTCCTCAAGTTGCTTCTATTGCTGTTATTGCTTTATATTGATTTATAATTAGTTATTATAATAACTATTAGTTATTATTATTTAGTAATATAACATATTATATTACTCCCTGCTTTGAAAACTTTTAATGGCTCTCTATGGTCCACATACTGCCCAATTGCTAATCAAGGAGTGTGCTCAGTAATGGTGAATAAAAGGTCTCCTGCCTTTTATCTGTCCACCCCCAAGTCGTTCTACCCCATCTGTCTTCTCTGAATTTCTCTGGGGTTCATTCACCTCAGAAGCAAAAAAAAATGGTTTTAGGTTCATTATCCTTATCAGGAGTAGATGCACCTGCATTGACATCCAGTGGAATATAGAGGATCATTTTTGTTCATGTTCAATTGTTTCAGTCATGTCTGACTCTGTCTGACCCCATTTGGAGTTTTTGTGGCAAAGATACTAGAGCAATTTGTCATTTCTTCTCCAGCTCATTTAACAAATGAGGAAACTGAAGCAGGATTAAGTGACTTGCCCAGGGTCACAAAGCTAGTAAGTGTCTGAAGCCATATTTGAACTCATGAAGCTGTCTTCCCAAGACCAAGACCGGCGTTCTATCCACTGCACCACCTAGCTGCCCTATGATTTTAAGGGATCAGGGGATCATAGATTTAGAGCTGTAAAAGACGTTTGAAGCCATGAAGCCAAACCTTGGGCCATATATTGTTTGAAAAATTAGGGAACTGAGGATCAGAAAGCTTGCTGCATAGGTCCAAACAGCTAGCAAGTGTCTGAAGCAGACATTCAAATTCAGATTTTTCTGTCTCCAAATCTAACACTCTATGCACAGTACCTCCTTGCTCTACCAAGGCCATTCCCTCCCTTTCAGAATAATCAGGATGAGCCCTAAATATATGGGGTGGCCATCTAAGATCATGTTAACTGCTGTGGCTGCCAGCTCACCCTGTCACCACTCATTGAGTTTACAGCCCACCAAATTACTCAGTCTTTTAATATATGAATATTAAATCAAAATAATTAGCCAGCCTACAAGAGTCAGGCCAGAGCCTACCTGTTGGTGACAGCAAGTTTCTTTCTTGCCCAGATATCTACAAGTCTCTTTAGTTCAATATCTTAGCAATTCTAGCCAGAGCTTCCTGATGACCTAGAAATGGTGGGCACCAGCTGCCAACTTCAGGGCTGATGATAATGTCTAGTGGATGATCTTCAGTCAGGAAGTTCATAGGCCAAAGAAAATGAAATCTATTGGAACTCCTGCTCTCTGCCACCAGCTTTCTTTGTGAATACTGCCCTGTACATGCAGCTAGATGGCTCAATGGATAGAGAGCCAGGTCAAGAGTTTCAAGAGAACATGGTTCAGATCTGGCCTGAGGCTCCTAGTTGTGTGACACTGGATAAGTCTCTTTACCCCATTTGTTTAGCCCTTGCCCTTCTGTCTTAAATTGGCACTAATACCGAAAGTAAAGGTTTTAAAAATACTGCCCTATATTTTGAAAGAAGCCACCAATGGCCCATGATGAAGAAGGAAATGATCATAGTAATAGCAATACTCACATGGTTAGAGCCCTTTAAAGCATCAAGGTATTTTGGTGCAGCAGAGGAAAAATAACTGGATTTGAAATTTAAAAATCACATTTCAACCCTGGTTTTGTGCCTAGATTAAATTGTTAACCTCTCTGGGTATCACAGTTTCTTCATCTGTAAAACAGGGATCATAATACTTTAAAAACCTAAGAAGCTTAGTTCAAATCCTACCCCTGACCCTGTGAGACCTTAAGAGAGTCACATATACTCTGAGGCTCAAGTATCCTCATATAAAGTAACATAATATTGTAGTATTTTTTAACCCTTACCCTCTCTCTTAGTAACAATTCCAAGACAGAAGAGTGGCAAGGGCTAGGTAATAGGAATTAAGTGACTTGCCCAGGATTACACAGCTAGAAATTAACTGATGCCACATTTGAACCCAGGTCCTTCTGACTCCAAACCTGGTACTCTGTCCACTGTGCTACCTAGATGCCCCTATCACTGTAGTATTTGCCTCCTAGGGCTTCTTATGGGGACTAAATGAGAGAATATAGATAAAGCATTTTATAAACATCAAAATGCTTTATAAATGGTTACCTGTATCAAAGTGCTATTGTGAAGATCAAAAGAAAAGGACTTCATGAATGGAAAAACACTATATAGTTGTCATCTATTGTTATCAATATTGTCTTTTCCATACAACATACTTATGAGGTAGGTAGTGCCTATATTATTGTTCCCATTTTACAAATAAAGAAACTGAGGTGAAGAGAGAAATGTGAAGTGACTTGGCCAAGGTCACACATCTCGTAGAACAAGGACTTGAATTCTAGGTCCAACATTGTGCCAATAAAACTCCCATTCCTTCTTAGACTGCCTACCCTTTTTAGACTCAATGGAAGTAAAACATGGGGCTGAGTACTGCAGATACAATTCTCCACATGGAAAGGGCTGGGGAACCTGCTTCACAGAGAGCCATGATGTGTAATGGCAGCGCCTTGGAGAAAATTGGGAGTAGACATAATTCTTTAACTGGTTCCAGATCACTAACCACATGGTAAATAGGAGTCTTTTTGGTCAGTTCTAGAGATACTCAAAGGGACAGTAATTTGCCTCACCCCTCTTTATCTCTTGGTTTGGCTTTCCTTTGGATGAGTTCTTCCTAATTGGTGGCATTCAGTGGGAGGCAAGTACTCTTAACGGAATATTATACTATATAAATACTACACAGGAAAGGACTCATGCCTTCTCCCCCTCATAGGTATAGATGTAACCCTTAGTTCTTTACTGACCTCAGCTCTTGCTTTTTGATTTTAGATGAAAGGAGTTAGAAGCTATATAAA